>NC_092687.1:5382796-5989917 GCF_964275005.1 Diadema setosum
ACCATTTAACATAGTTTCCAAAGATCTGATTCAGTTCAAAATCCTAAAGAAATATCTTAAGGGACATGTGTACGTGATTGTAGAATATTAAGCTTGTACACTTAACCTGTACGTAATGGTAGACAACTGATGATTTAACTAAATTCGTCATTTCTGTGAAAATATTGCTCTTCCGCTAAACACTTTCTCCACTTTACGCGCATTTTACAGAAACTCAATATTTTCACCTCTTATTTCACTATCCTATACTTTAATCCTCACTCCCAAATAATAATATACCTTTTTAAGATGTATCTCATCTGGGCAGTCTCTATCACCCAACAAACATAGCATAGTTTTCATCACGGAGGTTCGCATGTAGCTCACGGACGTTCGGAACAAACAAGATATTGCACAATGCAGCTCTCTTGAGTTGGAAACGCATTCTACTCACAACAAACAGCAATTTCATGTCGAGACCAAACTCCTCTGCAAAATCCTGAACAGATATTACCAATTCTCAATTATATAAGCTTGTTTATCTTCTCATACTGAGGAATCAAAGAAAACAATTTTTCCATCTCTCGTAAATGAACGTACAAACGTACGTGTAATCTCAGTGACGTAGTCCATCCTTGAGAACTAATATATTTATCAAAATTTCGCTATCATGAAGTAAATATTCAGGTCCTAAACTTCAATAAAGTCTACAATGCAATATTTGCTTTTTATATAACGAACATGGTCACAGCTAAAATCATGACAAAGAATTAATATAGAAAAACAACAGAAATGTGCTCCGTTATAGAAATACGAAGTTTAGCTGGGGAGGGCAAACGAATACGTTAGGAAGAAATCACTCTGTGTTTGCTCCTTGTGTTACACACTGTTACCGAGAAAAATTTGTGTTATTACATTAGTCAGAAATGATAATAGGTTCGATACTGCGAAGTTTCGTCATAATAAGACACAATAAGTCCATATATCTTGGACGGATGTTTGTGACTTCGATATTATACAATATGGTTTGTTATAACAAACCTTTTGTAGCGCGTCATTTCGGAGGTTCGTTATTCATACAGTTTGTCAATACGAAAATTGATAGAGTTCGTATAATCATGAAGCTTTTTTATTCGGTAAATGATAGGAATCTCCGAAGGTTATCCGAAAGGCTTATTAATTGGAACATGAAAACTTATGTACGCTTATTCAAATGTGGAGAAACAAGTTAATAACTAAAATCCTCCAACTTCAAAACCTCATAATAACCGTTTTCACCTAAACGAATATCAGGCCCATTCCACTTTTAGAAGAACGGACCTAAAATAATGATCCTTAATATCTATTTTTCGAAGAACATTTCTAATAACAAACCTCCTGAATTAACTACAATTTTTTTTTTTCATTTTGGAATAACAAACCTTTGAACATCGGAGTAACGAATCTTTGGAAGAGCGAACGTATCAAAGTGCAACCTTAAACCTATTCTTAATCATTACTTTTATTTAACATGTGTTTTCAAAGTAAGCACAAAAGCACAAACAAACTGACGATCTCTCTGTCTCTTAAATGTAAAATGAAAAAAAAAATCTTGGAAAAAATTACAAATGAATATTGCTTTTCATTGATGAGTATAAAACAACACCATGTGATGATAAGCGGAGGATTTGTGTGTTTTCATCAGACAATTATTGTATACTGCATGATTTTTGTTCGCTTGTGACGGCATTTCGATGAATAAAAACATAAACAAACAAACAAAAACTTCTCCAGAGGAATTTGGTATAACGGGAGTGCACTGGTAATTCTTTTCTCTGTGTGTTGGAGCTCGATTCCTTCTCTGTTTCTCAGTCATTTTCATTCAACTGCTTTCACGTCCTTTTGAAACTTTTCCGTTTCTTATTCAACACATGCTCATTACAGACTTCTTCCGTCATTATCCTGAATGTGATTGCGTAGCACTTTTCGGATTTGTTTTGGTTTGTTTTGTTTTGTTTTTGTTTTCTGTTTGGTCGTAGCATGTTCAGGCTATTGAGGGAATGAAAGAAAAATCGTCATGAAGAGAAAAATAAGAATGAATTAAGGCATTTAATATCATGACAATTACAGCGAACGTCCGTTATGGAGACCAAAACTGGATGTGTTCTGTTTGAGACGGCAGCTACCATATTCAAAAGATAAACACTTAGAGCACCTGTCACTAAAAAGTGGCACTGATCCTCTTTCTCCTACTATGTAATCCATTGACTTATTCAACCAACGAACATCCGTGAAAAAAACGTTTTCCGTTTGCTATTGCAGGTAAATTGAGTGCTGAACGCTATTCACTTTCGGGTATGAGTGGCTCGGTGATTTGGTAATATTTTCAACTAACTTTAATCTTATGTGCAGTGATATATTTGTAATTGTCAGAAATTTCCTTTCTCGGACCGAACGTCCGTGACCGAAACTTTCAGAACCTGTAACAGTACAAATTGTCACCAGAACCTCATTAGAAAGAAATTTAAACGCACAGAAATTACAGATTACGCAAAATTTTATTTTCCCATAACTTTGTTTAAAGTGTTTAGCTGTTTTTGTATAATTAGAGGGAAAACAAGCGTAAAATTGTGAGTAAATTTTCAATTGTTTGTTCATCATGATCACATAACGCCTTAAACATTCTGAAAGTACTGCTCTAAACTCATTGTTTACTTTGTAAAACTATATTTGTCGCTATTCGAGCCAAAAGTTTAAAAGAATACAGGACACTTTCGGGACAAGTTATCCCTATCGGAGGGATTGCATACGTCACGGACGTTCTCTGGAATTATCACGGACGTTCGTTCTACTACTAGGGTCATGTTCCAGGACGGATAACTAATCGGCAGAGAGTACCTAGCCTTCCTAACTCTTTCAAAAATTTGAAAAGGTATTGTCAATGCAAATTATAAGAAATTTGACATCCTTATAACATATGTATTGCTCAGAGGGGGATCAGGAGGTGAATTTTCAGAGAAAATATCAATTATTTGCTTGGTTTTTGGTGAATTGCATGGTCCAAAAACTGCGGACGAACCTCAGTCCGCTCCAAAAATGGCATGCAGCTCCTCGGCAAGAGAGCCAAAGGTAAAATGCACCTTCGCCATCAAAGCAAGATGGTGTCCCACTCGAAAACGTTTTAATCATCACGGACGTTCTTTTTTTCTTGGAGGTTCGTCTAAAAATACAATTTCGGTTCCTATTTGACAAAGGATGGACAGAAACTCAAAACAAACATATCATCGTGTTGCTAGATCTTAGCTGATTACGACTCAGAACAATATCGCCAATAACGTTTCATGGGCTACGATCTTTATTAGAAAATAGCGGAAGCACGTCCGTGACGAAAACTGAGTATAATTTTGCATAAAAGAACATTACGTCCCATGTACAGCCAGCAGACGTACAATTTTTGCAGGATATGTTCATTAGGTGGAATAACAAATTTTCGTATACGTTACAGTTGGGACAACAAAGTACAATTTGCAGCAGCGATAGAAATAAAAGCATCACGGACGTTCGTCTGTTTAGGACTTTGATATTTTAATTGTTCTCTGTAATTTTGTACGTGCTCATAAAGTTCTTATAATTTTGTGGTACATACCCATGATATGTCAGATCCAAAACATGGTCAGATATTAGATGCCACGTACCATTAAAAATGCACATCATTAGTTTGAAAAACAAAAATTATTGTGAAAATAGCGTTTTTACCGTATTTTTACGCTTTAAGTCCTTGTGAAATGAAAAATATCAGGCAAAAGTCAACCAAACCATGTATTTCCTGAAAGGAAATTTACCAATCTTTGAGATGACATGAAAAATTCTGGTTTCGTAGATCATCCTGGCGTGTTCTAAGGGAAAGAATGTCATAAGGTACGAAAATTGGCAATTGTACATCGTTCAAAATTCTCACCCATATATATATATATATATATATATATATATATATATATATATATGATAATAATAATAATGTATATTTATTTATTTATTTATTTGATAGAGGGAAATAAAGGAGTCAGAGGAAGGCATACAAAAGACACAAATTTGTTCAAAATATTGATCCTCAAGTTTCTCTCACGTATGAAAAAACAAAAAATGCTTAGAGACTTAACATTGCCACAACTTTTGATCAGTGTTTCAATCATGGTATACCTCGTGCTAGAAGTATGTGTGTTTTCTTTCCACTTGTATTTTCAGTTTTTATCGGTATGGAAAGGCATATAGCACCATTAAAGTAGTAGAAGCTCTCGGGTTAAAAGTCAAACTCGCAAAGACCTTTCTGAGACTTGTTTTGATGTCATCCATTACTTGACTTCCATCTTTGAATGTCCTTCCATTCTGGTCAATGTTCTGCTCTTCTTTATGACATCCCTTCCAACGCTTTTTGCTTTCTTCAGTCGTTTTAATCAATATCTCCCTCCCAGCGTCTTTTTGCCATCGCCCTGGACTTCGTCCTCTCCTCCCGTTGATTGTTTGTAGTGGGGGGGGGGGGGTTGCTGTGGCATAGTGGATTAAGACTTCAGACTCCCGATTGGATGACTCGAATTCAAATCCCGCCCAGTGCTTACGTCCTTGGACAAGATGTTTTTACCCACCATGTCCATCACGGCCCAGGTGTATAGATGGGTAATAATAATGGCGGGAACCTCTGATAGAGCAGTGGCAAAACTGAAGATGCTACCCTGGGTAATCTAGTCTTTATTATAATTGATTCACCACTTTTGTTACTTGCACTAAATCTCCAAATGAATTGGCGAGTAATGCTCTGACCATTGGCCTGGACTACTTCTCATTTCCTGTTCGTATTTCTCCTCGTCCTGGTAACATCATTTTGTCATTCTTGGTCCTTCAGATAAATCGCCTCCTGGAACAGATTTCGATAAATTATGCTTGTTTCAAGTTCCCGTGGACCTTGTAATCCTTCTTGGATAAAAACTTGGCCTGTTCTATGACCTCTCATTATAGGCCTACTGGGCTGCTGTTCTGCTAGCACAGCGTCTCTACATTTCAGAATTTAAAACAGAAAACAAAAGATGAAAATATCACCATATCAATGAAGACTTGAAATGCGATACTAAAGAAACGGATATAGTCATAGTCATATTTTCAGATATCAGAGGAAATAGATACAGCATTCAGTACTATTTTCCAGATATCAGAAAGGAAGGTTGATAAGAAAAAGGAACGTAATTGCGATATGATTATTTTGCGACAATTTTCATACATTATCTTCCAAAAATCTATACAAGAATGTATTTATACAGGGTGTCTCAAATACAAATATACACTTTTGAAATGGCTGCCGAATAAGAAATATATAATTCGTGGGAAAAGGGTTTGTATGTATGGATAGCTTATGGACTCCCCTTTCACATGACACTAAGACGTCGACAAATGATTCATGAGCACTGCTCACTTTTGTAAAGGGTATTTTACTTAGGCTGCGCGGGAATTAGCCTTTTGAATTTGCGACAGGTGAGTCCGTTGGAGCTTATACAAAACTGAAGTTGATATGATAAATTTATGATCAATTGCGATCTGTTTGGGTTTGCTGAGTGAATTTTATGGTTTATTAAGCCAAACTTTTATGCATGAGTAAACCGCAGTTGCATTTATTTTATTGTAGCATTGCAAATTTCCCTGGAAGACTCAGTGGTGTGTTCATGTGAGTAAGGATGAGGTGATGGTACATGTTGCAATTTCCATGTTACACACTCTTATTTTTTTTACATCTGTGACTTGAATGAAAACCTTCGCCCCACATTGTAGTTATTTTCAGATTAGTAGAATAGCTCATTGATTTGCTTAATAACTAGATGGGGATTATGTAAATTCATTATTCAAATATATTTTGTTGAAAATTTTACTGACTCCTTACAACGTGAGTCCACTGCATTCCAAGACGACCAATCATGGTTTTATTTTTGTTACAAAATTTACTTGACAGCATTATAATAAATACAATCAAAATAACTTACATTTTACAAAGATGGAAAATCAGATTCAATGCAACCATGGCAACTGATGATTTGTCTTTGCAAATCAGAGATGCATGAAGGAGAGGAAAAATATTCAGGGGACCAACAAAGTCATAATATTTGAAACTACCATATCTTCATTGCGTTTTTTTATTGTATAGCAGATATATGGCTGTCAGAAATGGGCAAAAAAAATTGCTCACACAGCATTTCCTATAACAGGAGTTTATTTTGCAGGAAAGTGAAGTCTTAAAGGATGAGGTTTTTGTTCTGTTCTTCTGTCATTCTTTCAAAAGTATTTTAGATAGATTATGCTTTGCCTCAGTTGTGATACTCTACGAACGAATGCAGTAATGACTTTATAAGCATATCTATATTGATCATTTCGAATGAAAATGACTATGCGTTGAAACTACAGGGAGATTACAGAGAACAATACTGTAACAATCTTTATACATCGCTGTGTAACCAACTTGCAAGTGAATGTTTCATTGGATTGTGCCCTTTTAGCTGAGATATTCTACAAACGCCTGCAATAACTATATATAAGATTAAATCGTGATGTATTTATACATATAGAAGAAATTATTTTATAACATATATATATATATATATATATATACATATATATATAATAAATGAACAATATATGTACGTGTATACATAACTTATACATTTATATATTATATAATAAACAATATACATAAAACATAAAATAATACATACGTGACCGTGCATCACAAAACGAGCAAAACGTCGCACACACTGATTTTGTGTGAGGACTGAAATGGGTCAACCTAGCCCATCTTGACTTTTTCATATTTTCTGAAAGAGCAAGTCTTCTTTTACATTATGCTAAAATTTGGGATCATAAAATGGACGGGAAAGGGTATTTTTTTAGCAGTCTATCTCGAACATTTTTGGTAGAATAGTGTGATTAGGTGTGTCTTTAGAATCCCTTTTTCATTTCTGAAAAACCTTGTACACACTCTTTCACTTTCAACTCTAATAACTTTTGAAAGGATAGTGCTACTGCTTTAAAAGTTTGCATTGATTATGGACAGAATGTGTTAATGAGGCATGCTTAATTTCCGTTTAATTTGATTATTCCTTCATTGTTGTTACTCGGGTGGTTTACTTCCTGTCTTTTGTCCCATTCATTGCACAGCCAGCACGGTTTGGTTAAGATTACGCGCTTGAATAGACACTGTACTTCACAGCCTCTTTTCTCAGTTCACACTTTTCCTGAATTGTGCTTTCTTTCCAAAATTAAGAAAGGTTAGGGGAGTCCATTTGAGTTTAGTTATATATCATTTTAAAGCTTAAAGTCTGCTCTTTCAGAATATGGTCTTAACTAAAAAATTATGTCTGGCGACTTTTTGTTTGTTTTGTGGTGAAGGGTCACATTTTATATGTGTATATATTCAGTATACATATTAGAGTCTACATATTTCTAATTATGTATAATTTTGTCTGGAGTGACTAGGGTAACAACTATTGTATAGGTGACATTAAAGAAGAATACTTTAACAATGCATACCTGTATGCCGAATCAGATATCGCCGAGTAACTCGCTTAACGACTTCTCATTGATGGTTATGTCCTTTATCTGTAGCATAATGAGCCAAATGGCAAAAAATTAACCAATTCTTTATTCGAATCGATTATCATTGTTGGAGCAAAATAAAAACAGAAACAAAATACTGTAAAGTAAGATAAAGTACAACAATGGTATTATATGTTCTTGCTGATTAGGAAAGAAGGCACAGTTATTTGCAGGAAATTCTCGTTTCAACTGGATTGCAATATGATTTGAGTGATAGAAGACAAATTCCACATGATTACTATTTCACTGATTATGACGAAATAGTAAGAAAATACATATCGGGCTTATCATTCTATGAGTATCTCAATATTCTTGATACCGAAACGTCATGTTAAAAAAGCGGATATGCTTTCAGTTTCAACCCATCCCGATGGAAAACATTGAAAATGTTCCCTTTAAAAAGACTCTATAGAACACTGTGTCACTATCAGACTACAATCTGTCGATATTGATTGCGCTTTGTTTTGATCACATTGTTTTTCTTTGAATTAAATTTGAAACTATAGCAAATATAAGCAATGTTTACGGACCTACTATTTCATTCTATTGCCATACATCAATCATCCCCACCAACACTATCATATATTTTGTGTCACTTTTTTATCACGACCCTTTTGTCATCAAAGTATTAATTTACCATATCTTTATAGCATCTATATACTAGAATAATCATAACCTAATGCGTTTAGGTCTTTCCCCCGTTCTGCTAAATAAACCTAATCGTTCATTTGCATGTGTTTTTTTTTTTTTCAATTCGGTAATGCCATGTAATTATGAGTTAACATTCAAGTTTATTCTTTTTCTTCGAGTAAAAAAACATTGAATATAAATAGTGATGACTTTTGTGATATTACTGAAAAGAAATTTGATTTAATTTGGAAATTACGTGAAAGAAAATGTGTAAAAAATACTCACTTTCCGGCGTCTGTCATTTGAAGCAATTGTGGTCAGAAACATTCTAGGCACTTTTCGAAAGTTCAAGGTGGCGCGTTCCATATGAGGTAAACAGCACAGAAAGTTAGCTAAGTTTGTTGCTACAAGTGGTTCTGAAATGCAATCTTTGTAGAACCTCATATCAAGTTCGCGGATCTGCAGAAGAACAAATTAAATAGAGTTTTAAGATGTCAATCTATCCGAAAAACACAAACAAACTACGAAAACAAATGTGACCCCCCCAAAAAAAAACATGACAAGAGACAAGGCAAAAAAAGAAATGGTTTGTTTGACCTTCGCGACCAACAGAAATCATGGATACTTTTTGAGTGAGTGTGTGTGTATGCGTCTTTTTTTTTTCTTTTTTTTATATTCTTTCAAGCTTATTTTTCCATTAATTTGTGAACGGTTTTGAGCCCAAAATTATCAATTTTAAGCTGAAGAAAGAATAAAAGAGTCTATCTATGTTTATCACATCGACCCGTCGTAAATCGTGTTGTACTATAGCGTATTGAAGCCTCGCGGAACGGCAGGCTAAGTTGAGCATGCACTCCTAGCTATAGCTTTTTGTCGTACGTGGATGCACGCACATGAGCAAAAAAGATATGGATGAGCAAACAAAAACAAATGGATTATGCATAGACAAATGTCAAACGTACCTGACTGGTTGATGCTGAGGATGCTGCTACTGAGAAGAAACCTTCTGGCAAGCAGGGACATTCAAGAAAGAATCTCAAAAGGCGTGGCATAGAACAAACCCATCGGGCCAAATCTTCTCCCGCTGCGAATTGATATTCTTCATCACTTTCCTCGTTGCTAAAAATAATCATTGTCAAATCCCGAATCTGTACACACAAAGGGACAAATGCAGCAATCAAAGAAAATAAGGGAAGCATGTAATATTCATTTTCTTACCTTATTGTCCAATGGCATTCGTATGTACATGTATAATATCTTGTATTGCATTTATTTCTTCTTCTTTGTTTCTGATACACTACATCGTTTTTAGATAATAGCATCATTTGCTGATAGAAATAGTAATAAAGATAAAATTCGATTGTTAATACAAGCATCGAAAAAACATCTTGAATATCGTAACATGAATACTCATTGGTCGGCATAAGAAGTATTTGTGGATTCATATCTCATTGTCTTATCACAGGATACTAGAGCAAAGATACTATGTGCGCTTTGTATGATCTTATACAGTGGATGTGGTGGCAGCCTGTGTTGAAGGGATTTGAATATGCAATTTAACCAGAAAAGGATCGCTATATTCATGGTTCAAGACACCTGTAGTACAATATAGTTGTCTAAAATTTTGACGTGCTCCTTGAAATTATGGAGGTGTTCATGACCGGTTACTATGAGGACATTACTTATCCAGTGTTTTGTGTTTGTGTGTGTGTGTGTGTGTGTGTGTGTGTGTGTGTGTTTGTGTGTTCTTTTTCAAGGGCAAAAAAAAAATAAAATTCTCTCTCGCGCTTTCTGTGTGTTGAGGGTTGGCAGGTGGGAGCTTGGTTCCTTTAATAGATAGAAGTTCACAAGAATTTAGGTAAGGCACAACTGTGTTAGGTGAACTAACGTTTTCGAAACATAACTATGCAGAGTGCATAATACTATAAGACATACCGTACACTACAGAAGGTGTAAATACATGGATTCTCACGGGTGGTGTTAGTCTCTTGAAAAAGCAACTTGCGAGGTAAAATGATACTTGGGGATGCGAGAAACTGTACTAGCATTTCACAACAAAATCATTTGTAATGCTCCTAGACAGAGGTCGATATGCTTTACAGAATATTTTCTAACGAGATGTGAATGAGTGACCACTGCAAGATTTCATATTTCGGTGTGTATAGTTGTTGTTGGTAGAAAAAAAGAAAATGTCGGTACAAATGACGTGATGTAATTACATGAAGATAATGTTATTGAGTTTGTAGGTATTCTTATGTTCTAGTAGGTTATAATGAATAGTGATAGTGACATACCTGACATGATTCCGAGAGGTTGGCGGCTGTTGAGAAGAATTCATCTCTCAAACAATTCAAACTGAAGCTGGAAAGATGTCTCATATTACACACCCATTTGGCACAGTCTACACCCATTGACGGCTGATATTGAGACTTTTCATTCCAGATGTCGCCAAATAACTTCAACTTACGTATCTGTAGAAAAACACACATAGAAATAGACATCAAAAATTGTGAACATGACAGGAGCCCATGTTTGCAGCCAGTAGCAATAAGAATGAAAAGAGCTGGGAACATGACTCGAAGAAGTTACACGCATTGATATACACGAGGAGGATCAAAAGATATCCTTGGATTTAGATACAATAAGACAGATGCTTGCTTTATCTCTTTTGATCTAGTTAATTTTTCGAAATGAGGTTACTGTTGGGTAAATTTAATAGTCGCAAAATAAAATGTTAAGGCATTGCAATTCTTACCTCGTGCGCATGCTCCACACACACACACACACACACACAAGTATTATATGTATATGTATATATATATATATATATATATATATATATATATATATATATATTATGCATACATACATCTATGTGTGTGCGCGTATTTCACTCTCCCTGCTCAGTCTTCTGTGTCCCTCTAGGTCTGCATTTATTTTCAACAATCATCCATGTTTCTAATTTCTTTTACCCTTTTTATCGTCAGTTGAACGATTGTGTGATATCAGTAACGATGTGTCTCTTGAAGTAATCAAGTTGGAACTAGTTGGGTTTTATAATAGTCACGTAACATTTTTTTAAAGCATTATGTATTCTCTTACAGCTCTGATTAATCATTGTATAATGCCAACGAGGGTATGTATTGTGCATTGCATTATGTTCAACTGGTATGTCTTGTATTCTTCTTATCTATGTTTTCATTCAACATGTGTAACGTATTGTGTAAAGACGTTAAAAATGGCATTTCTATAATTCATTTTGGATATGTTTTACATCAATTCTGTATATCGAACACCATGTCAGAGTGCACTAAACTTAGATTTCATATCAAGTTGGAATGACATGTCTTTTTATGTTTTTACTCAGTTTTCATCTTCTCTTTTGGTGTCTTTTGCTGCATCCCTCAATCTTTTCATTTTCTGTCTCCTCCTTTGGTGTCTTCCTTTTACTAACCCCCTTTTCTTATTTTTCTTCCCCTTCTCTCCTCTCTAACTCTCTCTCTCTCTCTCACTCCCGTTTCCTCGTCTCCACCTTCATTCTCAGTCTACCAACTATTTGAATGCTTCTTTTCATTCTCTTGATCTTTTTTTTTTCTATCTTACTGTCAATTGCAAGAATTGTGATGATATTTTAAAAAGAAAAAATGTGTATCCGGTATGGAATCAGCCTGGCCTTAATTTCTTCACGTAATTAAAGGACAAGTTCACCTTCATAAACATAAGGATTGAGAGAATGTAGTAATATTAGTAGAACACATCATTGAAAGTTTGAGGAAAATCAGACAATCGTTCAAAAGTTATGAATTTTTGAAGTTTTTGTGCAGTACCCGCTGGATGAGAAGACTACTGCAGTGTATGAATAACTTAGATGTCACATGCGTACAACAATATAAGGAAAATATAAAGAGAATTTCACAAAATTCCATCTTTTGAAAAAAGCACACATTCCCCTGACTCGTTACCGACAGATGTTATGGGTAATATTATTCCTTCTGCCTTAAGAAAGAGGCAAGTCAAGTGCTCTTTTATTATGCGAAAAAAGTGAAAATATGTTGAATTTTCTTTTACATTTTCTTTATACTGTTGTACGCATATGACTCACAAGCTGTAGTAGTCTCCTCATCCAGCGGTTCCAACACAAAAAATTAAAAAATTCATAACTTTTGCATCGATTGTCCAATTTTCCTCAAACTTTCACTGATGTGTTCTACTAATATTGTTGCATTTTCTCAATCCTTATGTTTGTGAAGGTGAACTTGTCCTTTAAGTTATCTTTATGATTTCATTCGATGATTATGAATTGATTGTTATTATCTGTACACGTGCTTTTCCTGATGTCTTCTTCTCGTGTCGTGTATTCTTTTATGTTTTTATATCAGACACAATTCAGCAATTGAGCTGCGAAGTTGCAGAATACTTGAATGTATCTAATAATCTCGTATTATTTGAGTACTGAAAATGAAATTAAGTACAATGAATTGAAATGAAATGAAATTGAATTGAATCAAATTGAACTGACTAGATTTACCTGACATGTCGAAGCTTTTTCGCTGAGGACTTCATAGAAGTCCGTGTGAAATTCCGAGTCACCTATTGTTACTTCCTGCAGCACACGGCTGGAACACATACCCTCCGCTAAGTCACGTGACAAAGTTCTCCCACAGTTTAAAAGGTCAATATAAAGCGATTTCTAGGGGAAGTAAACATTTGTTGATAATAAGAAACATTAGTAACCGACAGTTCGATATTCAAGAATCGTTCTTGTTGTTGTTTTGAAAGTGCAATAATTAGGGCACAAATGAACTATAAAGAGATAACAGGGCTGACTACGTCAGCACTCGTCCTGCATTTTAAGCAAACTAGGGTCAACTTTGTACCTTTATCAATGTCACACTAGAAATATTGTTATGGGTGGAACTTTGCACCAGTCCTTTCATACTTGACAGGTGCAAAGTCAGGCCTTTGAAGGTAAACACTGGTCTGCCTCTCATTCGGGTATTGTATGGCATAATGTGCAGTATGAAATCTCGCAATCCATTTACTTTAGAGTAATTGAAATATTGTCTGACTTCGTCAAATTAGTGGACGGTTCAACTACACTTGTTAAAAGGAGCTCTTTTAAAGACATCCGTTACAATAAAAGCATTAACAAGTGCAGGCTTGGTTCAACAATATAGCAGCTAAAGAAAATGGGATGACAGTTCCGAATGAACTCTACACTTCACCATCAATGAGAGAATACCAGTCTTAAACTCTGACATGATTATTTCTAAATATCGTTCGACTTAGAACTCTCCAAACTTGCCTCTCGAAACGATTTCCCCAAATTCTACGTCAGGTTTTGAAATGTCTGTGCATGTAAACCAGGAGATTCACGATTTTGCACTTATCAAACAAAGGAAACGACGCTCGCACACAATGATCTTTTTTTTTTCACAATCCTTTGTGGCTTTATGAGTGGTTTTCAAAACTGTTGTACTCACCACTTGGTCACAGTGCACCATGAAAACAATCCCTGACTTTGTGTGTTCTGGCGTATGTGATAATAGTTTGTATTCTTCCCATCGTTCTCCCACTGCTCTGATGGCTGCTGCGGCATGACATTCAAACGCAACACTAACGCAGAGATTCTGGTCGTTAGTCTTTTTCAAATCGTTGATGATGTCAAGACCAAGCTCATGACCAAAAGCTGAGGAAAAGTACAGTAAATAACGGAACTCCTTATATCGCCTGAGAACATTGCTTTTCAGTGTGTTGTATTTTTTGCGATCACCGGAGAATAACATTGCAATGTGCATCCCTGCAATATATTCTTGGAATAATTTGTGCGGAAACCTAATCCTTGACACTTCGAAGGAAGTTGGGATGTTGCCGTCGAGCCGACGATCCCTGCTGAAGATATCTCTTTCCATTGTCAAAACCCCGATTCGGCTGCATATTTTCATGGCATTCCAACACTCGGTGAATTGCTCTTCAGGAAATGAAAGATTCCTTTGCAATAAACCAGTCAGCGCTATCTCACTTATTTGTTTAAAGGCTGTATCAGCTTGATCTACATGTTCAGCTGCATTATGATTCTGTACATCATTACACAATTTCGATGCATAATGTTCTTTCAGAAAAGATAGTATTTCTCGAAAGACATCAGAGAAAGTTCGCAGTTGCTGCATTTCTTTTCGCCCTTTTTCACTTAACTCGTTCCACATGAGACAAAGCATGGCACAATATATAGGAAACGGAGCCATATTTGTCCGTATAACACAACTCTCTTCCATAAAACTTATCAAATCTTCTGCAAGGGTCTCTTTTTCTTTCATTCGAAAGTAGTTCTTGATATAAGTTGATAAATTCTCCTTGTTAAATCCTTCAATGCTTATAAAAGAGTAGGCTTCGCGAAGACTCTTTTCCGATTTAATCTCATCAGTTCTCCATGGTCGTGTGGTTACAAGTACCTTGACTGACTTATACTGCTGTAATCCTAGAATGCGAAGGACCTCACTCTTGCACTCGTCACTTAATGTCCCATTAAACTCGTCGAACCCATCAAAAACAATGAGAACTTTGCTTGGGTTTGATGAGATATAATTGTTTATCTGTTGTGCTGTTGCTCCAATTGAATCGGAGAGATATCTCTGCACAATATCGCCTATAGTTTCTACATTCGTGACAATTCGAAGAGGGAATATTAGCACCAAGTCCAGATCCTGGAGATTATTCCCCTTGCACCAATCGAAGGCGATTTTAGCGCAAAGCGTTGATTTCCCAACACCTGCCTCACCCTGTATCAGGATGCGCTTCGAAAGATTCCCGCTTTCATCGTTGGTCAAAAGTTCGCTGTATCTTATTGGTGCCTTACGCATGGTGCTAATGTCTATTAGACTCAAGTTGGTATAAATTTCGTCCAATTCAAACTGTCCCAGAAGTATGAAGATGAGTGGATCCAACGTAACCTTGCGTTGAGACATACGGTAATACGCTTTCAGTTCTTTTTGGCATTGCTGTACCTGTTCCTTTGTTAGTGACGAAGATTCAACCAATGGTCCTAGGAAGAGAATCAAGACAGAGAAAGACATATATATATATATATATATATATATATATATATATATATATATGTATATATAACGAGAGAGGGGATATATGAATAGATGGATCCAAGTAACGTCAGGAATTTTTATGTAGTCGTTGGCTGTAGGGATAGGAGTTATAAATGTATTTCTTTTTTAATCTTTTAAAGCGCTTATTGCATATCTTCAGTTGATCGTGGAAGCATATACGAAACTGAACAAATCCTGTTAATCAAAGGGAAACACTTCCCTTTCCCCTCAGTATTCTGCATTCTTTTTTGCTAAACGAATATTTGTAAAGTCGCAGACGGCTGAGCTGAGAAAATTGAGTTTGAACTCAGATCATCAAAGTCGTTCAAAACCATCGAATTGCTGTTTTTGCCACATCATAGTCTTGTTGCATGTCCCATCTACCATTTGTAGAAATTTCGAAGATGAATGATAAAAAGAAAGATAATAAATTCTGGACAATGATTTCAAGACTTTCAAAGAAATAGAAACGTGACCGAAGATTAGGATTTAGTGCCGCAGATAGATTCAGCGCCTAGCAACGAGGGAGTGACCTTATTGGTCAGTGCACGGCATCCTGGTTATTATGAAATCAAAGCTGAAGAGTAAAGGACTAATGTCACGATGTCTTCAGAAAATCGACTTCCCACTACTTTCGGATCCATTTGTTGTAGCAGGTCACATTTATTGTTCATCAGGCATGGTAAATAAACAAAGAAACAACTCAACTGTTCGCTGTACTTTCCTTTTGTATCTTAAAATCTTGCCTTAACTACAATACCTATGACCATGTTAAAAGATATCTACTCAATATGCAAATATAACAAAAAAAAAAATCAAAACAAGGGACAAATGCGTAGCTATGATTATTTTTTTTTTCATACTCAGTTCCAAGTCTCCTTCTTCCCCTTGTTCTAGTCCGTGTGGTCTCTGCCAGCAGGGAATCCAACCACATCCTGTGAAATGTGACAAGACCAACGACAAGGGAACCAATGCTGGTCATAGTTTTCAAGTCATGCATAAATATAGATGTAATAAAATGCATAGCATTTGTATTGATTTACTCAATATTCCGATGCAAATTGCATGTGAAAAAGAATCTACTGAAATGCCATCACTTTTTTTTTCTTAGATTCTTGTAAAAAGCAATAAACAAACGTCACATTATACATTGCAATATATTAAAATTCATTTTATCGCAAACCGGACATCTATCGTCGTTTACATTTTTTGGGGGATCGTATGGTTTTGGTTGAGACCTAATTTCAGGATTCTAACATTTTGTGGTGAGATAATTAGAAACATTTAATTTCAACTTTTATTTGATGAAAATTGGTTTTGAAATTGCTGAGATATCCAGAACATAGCGATTCTAATAAAGTGTCAGACCCGCACTTTCTACCATCGCTTTGTTTTACCTTGTTCACTGTTGTTTGTGGATGTTTCAGTCGCACCAAACCCGATTTCCATCAAATAAACATTTAATTAATCTTAGAAAGGTATCTTCAGTACTACGTCAAAAGTGCTTTACTTGGTATCTCTCAAAAAAGTTAGGAGTCAAATCTTCATATTCACCAATACTGTACTATCCTTTTAACTCTATGCTGAATGTACAACTAGAAGGCTGTGCAGAACTGGTTAATCAGACAGATTATCTTACCAAGATATATTTGTCAATATGATGCATTATGATTAAGCCTCGGTCTACTACTATCAAATCAAAACAAATCAAATCCAAACGCAAGCTTTTTAGCCGGCTTCGTGTTAAGATTAACGGTAAATCTGGAAATGGTACGCATTGTTCCACTCCTAACAAAAAAAAATAAAAAAAAAAATATATATACATATATATATATAGATTTGGTTATACAAAAATTAAAAGAAGAAAGTCAAAACCTGTTTGCGGTAGGTAGTCAGGATGATAGTGTTGAAGAAACCCTCCAACAAGAAGAAATAGGGTGACCATGGCGACAGGTACAGCAATGACTAGTCCAATGACGAGAACCGTATTATCACGACTTCCTAAAATTTTATAGAGACACAGCTTTAACGAGTTTTCTTCATTTAGACAAGAAAACTGTTAATGAAATAATACCTCATTTTTTATTATCATTATGAACAGAACCGTCATACTCGTATCGACTATATGGAGATTTAGATCTCCAACACGAATGCTAATAGGACACAGCCTCTATAGAAACACTGGTCAGCCTCGCGAATGTGCAGAACACTTTTTTAGCCTAATCGCGTATTTGCATAGCATATCTAAGGCTCGGTATACAGTTTTTTTTTTTTTTCGTGTGAGAAAATGTTGTGAATCGATTTCAAGGGTTTATCTTTCCTTGTCTTCGCGAAATTAAACGTGATTCCAATAGAATGGACCTTTGTCCCTGGCCAGGTTATTACTTTTCTATACAAAAAGAAGAAAAAATAGATAAATTAAAAAGATGATAAGATTAAATGATATGAAAAACCTGATATCAAAGCGTCTGTTAAGGTATTCATTTTACTTTGCCGTGATCCTTATCAAACATGAAATTGACAACGTAAAACGTGTTTCCAAACCTGGTAAGTGTAGAATGGTGACTTCTACTGTCGACGTGCCAAACAGCGAGTCTCCGGCAGCCGTGCACATAAAGGTTTGCTCTGTCCCGTGTTTAGCTGAAACAGTGATTGTTTCCAACCTCTCGAATGTGTCGTCAGGTAGTGTTGTCTGTTTAGAAGCCACAGAATGTAGTGTCTTTCCCGTCCCATCGGTCCACTGCATGGAAATGTTAGGCCTGAATCCACTCACGACACACGTAATGTTGACCGAAGGCGTTTCGAAGGTAGTTTGGTATATGCACGGGCTTTGATGGGACTGACTCCCGTAGACGCATTGCTCGATTGTATGCTTTAAAGCCACAGCTATAGGGAGACATTAATTATTCATGCAATAAAGCATAATTCCTGCACTGCACTCTCGTTACAACGAAAGCGGTTATAACGAAATTTCGTTATGACGAAGGGAAGCTTCCCGAACAAATATCATCATTATGAAAATCCATGGGGGGAAAACTCGCTTACATTGAACAGGGGTACGGATAGATTTCTCTTTTAACGAAGTCATTGATGAAGATAAACAAAAGGAAAATTGGCTGCGGTTTAACAAAAACTCACAGATTACGAAATTACGCAGCAGAACAAACATTTGGAGAGGGTCTCCCCATGGGCGAAAGTTTGACATTTACGTGTGTTTAAAAAGAAATCACTCTGCCTTCTGCTCCGTGGAACACACAGTCTATGAGGATAACATGCACTATTATCGTGACGATCGGAAGTATGATAAATTTCGGTGTTTTCTTTTTTCTCTGGTTCGTTATTAAAATGAACTCCTGAAATACGAGCCTAGATGTTCTTGATTTGAAAAGGAAATAAGAAAAAAAAATCAGGAAATAAATGATAGATTAATGATACATAAGGAATACAATGAAAAATAAAATGATTACAGGGAATCTTCGTTAATGGGAGCACAAACAATGTTCAGCAATCCGAAAAAAAAGGAAGTAGATAAGAACAAGCCCAGCCAAAGCTTTAGCAATCGTACACGCATCATTAGCACCAACGTCGAGAGAACAACCCATAAACGGCGCAAGAATTAATTTTGGCTCCATTGCCGGCACACGTCCGAATGTTGGACTTTGCGATCCATTTGATTTTTTCCCATTTCTCTTACATTGCCTTTTATCCTTTTCTTCACATTCACCAATATTGTATACGGGGCAGTTATTGCTTTGTTAATTTTGGTAATCATAATCAAACTATTAACGGACAAACATGCACGTTAATTCAGTCTACAAGTTCCATTTAAAGTCTTTTTGTTAATCATAAAAACAAGTAGTTAAAGTAAAACTTTTCACATAGTGTCATGGACAGACTCTTTTGGCTTGGAAGGTTCTTATTGGGCGAATTCAGGTGATTTTAGAAAAAAAGTAATAGTAAATCACTAAAAGTTTTGTGACACGTATTAAAATATTTACTTAGTTGTTTTAGTAATATTTAGGGTATTTAAAAACCCGCGGTCCCTCACTTAGGCGGTAAACAAACACACATGTTTGTTCCAGATTCTTAAAGATAACACATTAACGTGAAGGGATTATGATTTTGATCCCCTAAGAGAGGCTTTTGGAAGGGAAGCCAGCAAAATCACCACTTATCGACAGTTTTGGGATCTGAAGCTAGCACAGTAGCAATACGTCTGTGCGAATGCATATGGCGAAATGTAACTGCCATGAAGAGGTGAGAACTAGTGTCATATAGTGCAACAATACTTTACGTGACCGTCCTTTACTCTCATTTTGATCACCATGTGTATAAGAATTCTACCACTGCGATCATAGACGAACTACAAGGGAAATGACACGTTTAGCATGTCTTTAATATAATTTGGTATTTAGTTAGTTAGATGCTACATGACGTACTAGGCTATTTACGAGTCATTCTAGTATTATCTCTTGGCTCGCATGACCATTGAAATTTTTTTCTATAAAATAATGTTCTTGAATTCATTGACATGGTATTTCTTCCTTTAAGTTTGTCTTTCCGCACTTGTGTGGACACAATTAACAAATATTACTTACAGCTAATCGTCATGTACGTGGAATTGTCATAATCCTCTAGATTCTCCATCACCACCTGACAATGGTATAGACCCTCATCTGCCACTTTCAAGTCGTTGATGACCAAGCTAAAGTTCCTGTCAATGTTGAATCGTTCCTCCTCGCTCTTAAAGTTCCCATCCACAAATTTAGCCATGGTCCTCTCTTGCTGCTGCTCATCTGAGATGCCCTTCTTGATCCAATAAACAACGAAAGGTTCCTCCTGGATGTTACACGGCAGTCGGATGTCTTCCCCTTTCCATCCCCGAATGGCGGGGATCGTGCTTACAACTGAGGCTAGATAGATGGAAATGTAAAGTTTGTGATAATGTAAGTTTTAGACTGATTTCATGGTTCTATCGCATGAATGCTAATTGACCCAATGGCATGTTTTGGAGAGTAGAGAAATCAGAATGTTAAGGTACGTCACTTCTGCTGGCAGAGTTAGCGAAAAGGTGTGTAATCCACGTGGGCTTTTTTTACGCTTTCATTCACGAATATTTATTTTACCAGCTGATACAGGTGCGCAATTTCTTTCGTGTATGTTTGTGATTCGCACACTTAAGGTCAATTCTAAAGCTCTGTAACTATTGAAAGGACGTGGCAATGTTTAGGAACCTCCAGTTCAATCACAGCAATATTGCTGACCTGCAAACTCTAAAAACCATGTTCTCCTTTCTTCTACTACCAAAGATATCAAAATAATTGTCAACAAATGATATTAATTATGGCATAATCAAAATGATTATGGCATCTAAAATCTAGCAATAATCAATGACGCAGTTGTTAAAGTCTGCATTAAAACATCACTAATGGTAAACTGAAAAGTCTTAGATTACATCTTTCTTATTCATTTCTTTCGTCCTGGTATTATTAACAATTCGTATGCTGCTGTTTAAAATATTTTTTTACGAATTCACCCTTGTCCCAGCTCGTGGACCCCTTTTTAAAAGAATGACATCGTATTAGATGTAGGTGAGGATTAAATCAACTTGTCACGAGAGACCAAGAAGCACCTTTTAAAATCGTACAAGAGCATACCATTCTAAGAGGAATTCAAAGTTTATGTGAGGAAAATATCTTTTGGAATGACTGAGACATTGAAAAAACAAAGTAAATCAAAGCAACCCTAATATAAAGTGAATACCACCTTTTATTCGAATCGTTCTGTTTTAGATATCTCAGCCAATTCAAAACCATTTTCATAAAATAGATAATGAAATCCTTTTGGAATTACATGCTTTCACATTTCGTAAGAGGTTTTTCATTATCTCACCGAGAAAAAAAAAAAAAAACATGAGAACGCTGAAGTCAGATCTCAGCCCAAACTCTACAATTCCTTTAAAAAAAAAAAAAAACATGAAAACGCTGAACTGATAATGATGGCAGGTTCATAAATATAAAGATAGGCTTACCTTTTGCATTGTGGCCACATAGCACAGAAGCAGCCAATGTTGATATTACAATGAGAAAGGTGGCTTTTGTATCCATCACGGGTAGTCAAGACAGAATAAGTCATAAAGAATAGACTAAATTCACGGTTTTACCGTGATGTCCGAAAAAGAAAATGTCCAATAATCCAAATTTCATCATTCTCAAAGAAACTGGGGGGGGGGGGTGAGGTCAAACACGTCCAAGCAATGCACCCATCCCAGATGACCGAAATTTACTGGATGAATTTATAGTGTGCATAGAAATGTGACGCTCCTTCTCGTGATGTAACCATTTGGTCGCTAGTTTTTTACGATCAATAAGATATACACACATCTCGAAGATTGCGTGCCATAGTTTATTCCACATGCACGTTTATACTGATGTTGTCAGAGTGTAAGGGTCAATGAAGAGTAAATATGAATATTTACATGAAAAGTACATGATGAGCATGATATCGTAAAATGCGCAGTACAAACTTCTTAACTCGATCTACTGTTGTTTTCTTTTATTCCTCACACGGCCAAAGGCCAAACCTCTACATAAGCTGCACAGTTGAAGTGCGTGCGGTCTACACTTCATGTAGATAAGAGCATCATTTGCTTATTAGAAATATTAAATTAGAGTGGTGCAAGTTCCATCATGTCCATCGCATTCAAGACTATGTCATAACATGGAAGTGTAGAGAAGAAATGGAATGTCAATCCTGTGCGAATTTATAGGTGGTTATATTGAATGACAATTGAATGCTAAGCATTTCATGGACTTAGATGGTCCATGCTCCAATCCTCTCTTCCATATAAAAAGTTAGGATGTGGAGACTAAAGAAGACTTTCTTGATTTTGACAATTTTTAGCTGTTTCAGAGGAAGCGTTGTCACATAACTTTTTTGGAAATATGCTCCGGAACAAATTTTTCACTTTGTCTTCAAATCTTTAATGTTTTCAATACTCCAGGACTAAAATAAAGAGCAATATTTGTATCCCTTCAAGGTCATTTAACTATCTTGCTCACATTTTCCATAAATTACTAAGGAAAAGAAAGATATTTTATCATGGAAATCATACATATACATATATATTGCATATAGCATTATTTCAGCAGTTGAGCATGGCAAAGTAGGCAATACGCCTTACCTCGGTCTGCATATCTAGAAATGTCTCATATGACATGTCTACGAAATAATACAATGGATCCCAGTTGAAATGATGCGAAAAGATCACGTACCATATAGATAATGTCTGGGTGTTTCCATAGTACTATAACTACACTCATAAATGTTACACAGAAGACGGACTTTGGGCTCAATACAGAGTGTACAAGAACTTCACCAGTCACATACACACCCAACAGCGTGTACGTCAAAAAACAAGAACAAGAACAACAACATCAACAACTATATTTGCACAATGTTTGCACAATGTTCCAGGCCACCAGGGGTGCTTCATCTAGTGTTCACATACATAACATTATGAATGAAATGAAACTATGTGCACCCAATACAACGGTATTTCTCTTGTGAGTGACGAAATTTGACAGCGTACGCAACTTGAGAAAGAAGAATTTCCGTAGTTGTTCGTGTTTTCAAACGTAGAAATCATTCCGTTGCCTTCAATAACTGAAAGGCAACGGAATGAGTAAGATGTGTCAGATATAGTGTACGACGCTGCCACGTGTTTGAGAGGCTTATCCGTTATTATGCATATGAACGCAGTCCCTCATACAATGGTGGATCCAGAAGAGGGCGCTCCGGGCGCGATCCCCCTCTTTATTTTGTTTTGTTTTTTGCAAAATAAATAAAAAAGTGGCGTGCGCCCCCTTTACTTTTTTAAAGGCTCCTCCCCTTTACGGAATTCCTGGATCCGCCAGTGTTATATGGTGTATTCTATTGTCACATCACTCTCATGTGTGTCATGGTCATAACTCGCCACAACCTTGCCTCAGGATACTTCCTTAGATGAACTAGCCCTTCGGCAAGACATTAGGACCTAAAGAAAGGAATGAGTGACTAAGACTTACCTGTAAGGTAGTATTTGGTTTTGTTTTTGAACGCAGATGACAATCATCGGTCTGCTTCCATGCAGAAACTTCATAACTGTTTCCTAAACATTAAGTCATGGTCTTCCCGCAACCATCTCAAGCTGAATGAAGCCAAAAACTGAGTTGCTACTCATCTCATCCCAGTTTAGGTAGCAATCGGATTTCAGCCTTCTATGGATTTTGCTGGAAAATGTGCTTCTTCCTCTGACTGTGTGAGGGATCTTGGTGTTACTCTTGATAAGCATCTCACTCTCACTAATCACATTCGGAATGTCTGCAGATCGGCTTCCTTTGGCATTGCTAAGATTGGGAGAATGAGGAGATTCCTTAATGAGTCAACTACAGAAAAGCTGGTAAGCACATTTGTGTCTTTACATAATATAGGCTATTCCAACAGCCTCCTAGCTGGTCTTCCTCGCTCCTGTCTTGCTCTGCTACAACGCATCCAGAACACCGCTGCACGTCTCATCACACGCACGAAGAAACATAAACATATCACACCTGCCACCAGATCACTACACTGGCTACAAATTCACGACTGCATCATCCTCAAAGTTCTATGCTCAGCGCTTAGAAACATTGTAACAAGCGCTTTATAAATATTGACTATTATTATTATTTTGTTATGGATGTTTGCTTTTGTGTGGTTTTTGCACATAGAATGAACAATATTGTTGCTGTAATGATGTTATAGCAGTTAAGATGAGTGTCATTCAAATGTGAATATTTTGCACCGTAACCATAATAAAAAATTATATAGGTCCTACTTCACATGAAAGCGTTATGTATAGGCAGCCTGCTGCATTATATCCCGATGATGTATTCACATCGTTGGTGCTCTTCTTCAAGGACATTAATGTGACCGTGCATCACAAAACCAACAAAAGGTCGCACGCCTTCATTATCAAACTGGTCAACCTAATCAATCTTGAGTTTTTCGTATTTTCTAAAAGAGCAATTTTTATTGTATATTGTTCTAAAGTTTAGGATCGTAGAACACGTTATTAAATGTATGTCTTAGAGCCCACTTTTCATTTCTTAGAAACCATTTGCACACTCCTCATTCCTAACTCTAATAAATTTTTAAAAGGATAATACTACTGCGTTGAAACTTGGTATTAGTCATTGATATAATTTGATAGAGTGAGCTCACCTTCCGCTTTAATTCATAATCCCTTCATTGTTGTTGCTATGGAATATTATTTTATATCGTGTTCATTTCGTCCTATCGACACAGAGCACGGCTTGGTAGAGATTACGGGCTTAGATAGATCCTGTAAGGCCTACTTCAGAGCCTTTTATTTTCCAGAACGTGTGCTTTCTTTCCAATACTTGGATAGGAGAGTCATTTTGAATTAAGTTATATTTCTTTTTAAAGCTAAAAGTCTGCTCTTTGAGAATCTGGCCTTAACTAAAAAAAATCCATGTCTGGCGACTTTTTGTTGGTTTTGCGGTGGAAGGTCACATTTGATTCTAGAACATGTTCAGCCTCAGCCTATCAGTAGTTGAAGGGCTGCACGCATTCATAAGCATACGATGGATGGCAGAGAGAGAGAGACAGACAGAAAGAGTCTTGTGGCAAATAAATATCTATTTATTCGTCAGGCATGATATTCTCCCATGACCTCATCCTCACTTTAAAACGTGGAGGGACCACATGACTAATTGCATTTGAAACAAATGAAAAGGAAAAAAAAAATCTGTATATTATCATGTTGACACAGGAAAGTGAGCATAAATGCACACAACATTTGAGAAGATTCCAAACACTTACTACAATACTTAAAACGCAAGTGGAAAATGATAAATGATTATTAATAACCTAGTTCCTCAGTTGGGTGAAATATCGAAAGTACGACCTTTTAACCAACGAATCTAAAGTAAAACTTCAAACTAGTAGTAAAACATGGCACAAAGAAAGATATCTTTTTTTTCTTAAGTAGCAGAATGATGCACTTCTTATTCAAATCGTAACCACACTATAAAGAAAATATCAACGGGTATTTTTCTAAATCTATCAATACTTTCTTACATAGCAGGTTTTGATCTATCACTGTGATCTAGCATAGTGTTATCTTATATGTTTTACAATACATGAAATATTTCATGTGAAACTCTTGTGCGCCTCATTGAGTGGATCGTTTCATTCTCAGTTTTCACCCTCATTAGATATTCTGTTTATTGCAATCATTAACAGTCATTATTTGTACATTATTAATAAATGAAAAGGACCCTCTAAGACAAAAGTACCTAATCACACTGTTCTACAACAGAGGTGTTCATGAAAAACTGTCAAACACTCATTTTTTTTTTTTCATTCGTTGTACGATCCCAAACTTACGAATGATGAAGCAGAAATTCAGCTCTTTCAAAAAAAAAAAAGAAATATACAAACTGCAGATTCGCAAGGTTGACTCGTTTCACCTTTGTTGGTCCTCATGTAAAATAGGGGTATGTGTTGATCTTGTGATGC
This sequence comes from Diadema setosum, assembly GCF_964275005.1. Taxonomy (NCBI): domain Eukaryota; kingdom Metazoa; phylum Echinodermata; class Echinoidea; order Diadematoida; family Diadematidae; genus Diadema; species Diadema setosum. The sequence continues at coordinate 5,408,674 of NC_092687.1, forward strand.
ACCGTCACAATTTAAAGGCATTATTTACCATTCGCAGATGAAAAACACAGCTTCAGTGCTGTAAAATAGATGTAACACGTGAGTTTGGGATAGGAATAAACAATGTAAAAATTTTAATCAGGATCATTACTACAAATTAATGTGAATAATAGAAATGACCCGCTTCACCTTATTGAGTGGTCACGTATTATAAAATCAGGGTGTGTTTTGGTATTGTGATGCACGGTCACAATTTAAAGGCACTGCATATGATCTATTTGCAGGTGAGACATGAAAGTAAGACATTTAGTGGTTCAAAATGCTTCTATGTGACTTGGGGATAGAACAACCAATGTAAAAAATGGTATCAGTATTATCAATACTGTAAAAGTGGTTTATTTCGCAGTGGTTGTATTTTCGCGCTTTCCGTGCTTTGAGGTTGAACCGCGAATTTAACATCACGCGAAAATGTTTTGAACTCGTCGCTTGTTACAACGCTATCACTACAAACTGCGAATTTAAATACATGCGAAAAAGTCGGCACCGATGGAAACCGCGAAAGTTTCTGTACGCGAAAGAAACCACTTTACAGTATCAAGACGTACAGAATGACAATACCTTTAATATCGAATGTTTCACTCTCAAATTGACAAGAGGTATAATTCTGCAGTTTCAGAGCAATGCTGTGCTCTTGCAGTGATACTGTAATAATTCTAAGATACACAATTTTACTCAACTATCATTAAACCTGCGTTTGACCAACGACCATTTGAAATTGTGCACAAATCAAAATGAAGACATGGTTGCCACTTGTTGTACGTAGCCTAAATACACTTCAATAACCTATGACAACAAACACACTCAACGGCCAAACAAACGGTCGCCAGACACAATCTTCCAATAAATTTTCTTTAACGATGATAATTAGACATGTATACGTAATCGTCATCAGTTTGTCAAAGTGTCCAACTGATCACAACAAAATCAACTTAAACAGGTTCATTTCCTTTGACAGCACTTAAATACTATAGAAATAATTGACAAACAGTGGTAAGGAAATGAAAATAGCATGCATACAATTTTTATGGGAAAATATTGCCGTTTGAAAAAAAAAATGAATGTATACAGCTTTTGAATAGCATTTAAGCCTACCGTAATAAACGTAAGAGAAGTTTTCAGCCATTGTTGAGTACATGACCAAAATGAAAAAGGAATATCTGCATTAATAAGGAGAAGAAATTAGATACATATTATGCAAAGTTAAAGAAAAAAATAGGCTATCAGTGCATACTTCCCTTTCAATATTATGTCTACATATGAAGAGTTTGTTCGTAAAAACCGATAAGTCCATTTTTGAAGATTTTAAAGTACGGTCTCTGTCATGAAGTACGAAATAATACCTTTTAAATGATATATTGGTCACTACATATAAAGGTACATTTTTGAAGTTATGGTCAAAAGAAGCAAAAATGTTCTTATTATTCTCCTCTTCATATTCATACACAACATTCTATAAACAATTACAACTGTAACTTTAAAGTGAAGCACTGCACTGAAAGAAATAACCCCATACAATGTTTATATTATTCGTAACTATAAATCTCATCTCGGGAGATATACCAGCACATTGTGAAAAGAAGACATTGATTGGCTTGTTAAACGTGCTGACCATTCCAGAAAACATTTTAAATCATAAACGAGGGATGTATAATTAGAAAAGCTTTTTTTCACATTGGCACATCTTCTCATATTCGTGCTGAATTGATTTTTAGGTTACTTGGGTTAAATGGCAAAGAAAACATTTAACGTTTTGTGTGTGTGTGTGTGTGTGTGTGTGCGTTTCTTGTCTTCATCGTTGAATTCATGATCATGAATGCGAAAGGACATAGATTCTAGTCTCGTGTATGTACACTGAATTAAACAAATAATTGTTTAATTTTATTGTAACGACAAGTTCCATAACCCATCCTTTGTCTCTTTTTTTTTCTTTCTTACAGGATGAAACTATTTCTTCTTCTTTTTTCGGGGGGGGGGGGACGGGTTGTTCTTTTATCTGATGCCGAAAATCACTTTGAAAATATCCTTTTCTGTTCATAGATATCTATTCATTCCTACTCCTATCTCTGATAAATACACAAAAAACAGCAATTGATCAGGTATCACTATTAAGCCCTTAAAATGAACATCGATCACAATAAACTAAAACAGTTCGGCTAATGAGCAATATTTTCGATTTTTGAAAATAGAACTTAAAAAAAGATAATACAATGAACTCAATGCAATTTTCTTTGTAACTATAAATGGCAATAGGACGTACCGCATCATTACAAAATGAAGTAGAAACCTATTGAATACTTAAAACTAACAAGCCCATCCTCCAATTTCTCAACCGCCCTTCACAACCCTTTTTCACAATTGTGACCGCCAGCTTAAGAAGACCCACCAAAATAGGCCAAGGTGAATTTTTTTACTTGTCCTCACGGTGTAACAGAATATGCCCCAAGCTTTTATAATGATATCATTTATAACTTGTTACTAATCGACCATCCTAACCCTATTCAAAAGTGCTTAAAATGTTGTATTTAGAGACTTGGAAGGTGCAATTCCATAGAAAATGGATCAAGTATCAAAACTTTTTTTCTTTTATTTTACAGAAAAAAAAAAAGCATGTGCGATATATAAACATATATTTCATCAAATGGATACCAGTGATAGAAATAAAAACTTATACACTTGCAGATAGGGCAAACTAAAAAGAATAATAATGGTCCATTACGAGAAAACCTACAAACCACATTTTTTTTTTTTTTTGGTTGTTGGAGTTTTGAACTGAACGGTCACAACTGTCCAAAACAACGAAAACCCTCTACACTCACGTATCCCCTCCCCACGACACGCAGCCATTTCCACACTGATACCCACCATAATGATTCTCCCCATGACCTTTAACTTACTAAGCCGTACATTCTAATTATTTCTCCTATAGGATGCAGCAGTGGGTCTTTGCTATATGTAGCATCTAGTCTCCATTAGTTCTCCATTAATTCTCCTCTGGTGCCTTGGCTTTGTCCTCTTCTTTGTCTTCCTCCTCGTCCTGGTGCTTGTTCTCTTGCCTTTTCTGGTCCTCTAGAGACACCACTTCCTGGAACAAATGTTCATCTCTCCTCGTTTCATGTTCCTTCGGAGCTGATAAGTTTTCTTGACTAGAAATCTGGCCCGGTGCGTGACTTTCCTCACTGTGTGGGCTGCTGCTCGCACTAGGCCTCTCCTTTCCTAGTCCTCTAGAGACACCACCTCCTGGAACAAAATTGTCATATCCGCTTGTTTTAGGTTCGTTCAGAGCTGGTAAGTATTCTTGACTAGAACTCTGGCCTGGTGTATGTCTTCCCTCATTTTGTGGGCTGCTGCTAGCACTCGGTCTCTGTGTCTGACAGTGAAAAAAGAATGTTATAAGATCTACAAATAAATGTAGCACAAAAATAGGTGATCAGATCACCTTTTTTATGTGACCGTGCATCATAAAACCAACAAAAAGTAGCACCCCTTGATTTTACGTGAGTACTAAAATGAGGTGAAGTGGGTCAATCACGTCAATCTTGAGGTTTTTTTTTTTTTTTCTTCATATTTTCTGAAAGAGCTACCCTTCTTCTACATTATTATTTAGTTCGGGACGATAACATGAATTGGAAAGTGTGCTTTAAGCAGTTTTCTACAATCCTTTTTGAGTGAGGAGTATAAGACTGATCAGGTACACGTACAATGTATGTGTTAGAGGCCCCTTTTCGTTAATCAAAATCCTTTGCACACTCTTCACTTCCAAGTGTAATAACTTTTGAAAGGATAGAGCTACTGCTTTGAAGGTTGGCACTAATTATGGACAGAATGTGTTCATAGAATGTGCCAAATTTCAGCTTAATATGATAATCCCTTAATTGCTGTTGCTCCAGTGGTTAATGCCATGTGTTTTGTCCCTTTCATCGCATAGCTAGCATTAAGGCATGGTAAAGATTAAGTGTTTGAATAGCACCCGCGCCCCTTTTATCAGTTCACACTTTTCCAGAGTGTGCAGTTTCTTCCCAGTATTTAGATAGGTTAAGGAGTCAATTTGAATTGAGTTATACATCATTTCAAAGCTTAGAGTCTCCTCTATCAGAACCTGCTCTTAACTAAAAACCCATGTCTGGTGATTTTTTGTTTGTTTTGTGATTCAGGGCAATATATGTATATATCAGGGTGGCCCAGAAAGAATGGAACGCCTAAGATCTTTAATTTCAGCAATATCGTTGCAAATGTGTCATTATTTTGCGTACTGTTGGAAAGGCCATTCTTTTTTCAAGAGAATGACTCCAAGCTCTTTAATTTATTTCAGTTAATGCGGTACGATTTTAGGACCATTTTTGTCAACCCTTGCGATTTTCAAAATGTGATCATTTTGCACTCTCAGAGACACCGAAATCAGCGAGAATTCGGCTTTTTTTTTCAACTTTTTGATATTTTTTTTGACATCATAAAAAAGAACATTTTCCGCAGAAGAAAATGATACTAAAATCTTTAAATTTGGTTCACTACTGTTTTTTTTTTCTACGCTAATTTTTGTAAATGCAGTCATTTTCAAATTTCGCCTGATTTTTGCGACTTATGAGATAATAATTTCAGTGCGGCACGCGATCCATACGGTGAATATTGTGTAAGCTTGGTGATCCATGTCAACAAAAGATACAGTTTTCACATTAGGCGCGTGCCAGGAAAAACAGTGTGTGTGTGTGTGTGTGTGTGTGTGTGTGTGTGTCTTTGTGTGTGTGTGCGCCCAATGTGAAAGCTATATCTTTTGTTGACATGGATCAGCGAGTTTACACAATTCACCGTATGGAACGCTCGTCGCACCAAAATTATTATCTCATAAGTCGCAAAAATTTGAAAATGACTGCATTTACGGAGATTGGCGTAGAATAAAAAACACTGAACCAAATTTAATGATTTTGGTATCATTGTATTTTGCGGAATATGCTCTTTCTAATGACGTCAAAAATATATATACTTTTTAGAACGCAAGGTACTGAAAATCCACCGTTCCGCTTTTTTGGGGGACACCCAGTGTATATACATATATATATTATACATATGTGACTCTGCACCTCAAAACAAACAAAAAGTCGCCAGACATGAATTTTTAGTTCAGACCATATTCTGAAAGAGCAGACTTTATGCTTTAAAATGATGTATAACTCAGATCAAATGGACTCTCCTAACCTATCTAAATATTGGAAAGAAAGCACACACTCAGGAAAAGTGTGAACTGAGAAAAGAGGCTCTGAAGTACATTGTCTATTCAAGCGCTTAATCTTTACCAAACCGTGCTGGCTGTGCGATGAATGAGACAAAAACAGGAAGTAAACCACCAGAGTAACAACAATGAAGGGATTATTAGATTAAACTGAAATTAAGCATGCCTCATTAACACATTCTGTCCATAATCAATGCCAACTTTCAAAGCAGTAGCACTATCCTTTCAAAAGTTATTAGAGTTGAAAGCGAAGAGTGTGGACAAGGTTTTTCAGAAATGAAAAAGGGATTCTAAAGACACACCTAATCACACTATTCTACCAAAAATGTTCGAGATAAACTGCTAAAAAAACACACTTTCCTGTCCGTTTTATGATACCAAATTTTAGCATAATGTAAAAGAAGACCCGCTCTTTCAGAACATATGAAAAAGTCAAGTTCAGCTAGGTTGACCCATTTCACTTATTTTCAGTCCTCACGCAAAATCAGTGTGTGCGACTTTATGTTCGTTTTGAGGTGCACGGTCACATATATAAAGATGTTGGCTATTATACTGAATACAAGAACACGGATAAGGCCGTAGAATTATACTAAAACAAATGATCTTTTCCAGAATAATAATAAAGGCATTGATTATCATAAATATATATACTAACTACCGTCTTTTTTACCAAGGTTAGCCTTGTCAATGTTGACACTATACCAGTGGGCCCTGGCATTTTCTTATCATAACCCTATATAGCGTTGCCCGGTACCCATTACAAATGTTTCGAGAGGGACATTGTGGATAAAACTCTTGTCAAATTAAGGACGCTACCACTTAAGTCATGTTTAGATTAAAATCTAATGTTTTAATAAAGTTAGGCGAAACCATAGACGTCATTTCTTAGTTTTTGATATATTCCACTACGATATCGGACATGCTTGCCATGTTCGCTTCATCTGTGTCAAACAGTTAGCATAATTATGTTTTGCGTTCACTGGGGAAACTTTCATCGGTAGAAATTTGAAATTTCTACCAATACGGTACGACTTCGATTATCCGGCCATGTAGGGACCGCGCTCATCCGGATAAGCGAATTAGCCGGATATGGGAGACACAATGCAGGGCCGGCGCACTGTTTTCAAAAGTGTGGGGGCCCACTTCCGGGATTCATGAGCTAACAAGCAAAAAAAAAAAAAAAAATGTCCTCAGCTCATCTCTACCCGTCCACTTCCGGGTTTCTTTAGCTAACAAGCAAAAAAAAAAAAAAAAAAAAAAAAAAAAAGGTCCTCAGCTCATTCTGTCCCCTCCCATTGTAGTGCCTCTTACCTACTTCCGGGTTGAAATAAGTGTGGGGGCCCAAAGTGATGACACCTTATGTATTCCTTTGTATGGTGCACAAAAAGTGTGGGGGCCCGAGCCCCCACGGCCCCCACGGGTGCGCCGCCCCTGCAATGTTAATGTATATAGCTGCCGTCCAAGCTGCCATCCTAGTACACTGGCAGCTAGGCAGGTAGCGTACCCCGCAACGGTGGTGTAATCTTTGCTAGTCTGCGCAAAATTGTGTCCCTTACTTTTACGATGATGATGTGGTGTGAACTTATGTTAGTTCGTCGAGAATATTGTAGGTAAATCGTGTGAGTTTTGTAGACATTTTAATTGAGTTTAAAGTCACTAGTTTTTCTCAATTTTTGGATGAAAAAAAAAAGTGAACGCGTCCAGATGATAGAGATTTCAGGATAAAGAGAGGCCGGATAATCGAGGTCGAACTGTAATGCAATCATTATCATAATAGATATGGAGAATATAATGTATTAAAAAATGACAATAATATGTGATTATTAAAGAGATTTTGACAGTCTTAGAATAAGTAAGGTGCGGAAACACTCGTTTATAAGTGTATTATATAGATATAATATATATAGTTAAAATACACACACAATAAGCAAACAGATCTTTCCTGCCTTCTTCTCTATTAACCCTATTAAGCCCAATTTAAGCCCAATTTTGACCCTTTCCATGGCCCAAAGGGGGGGGGGGGGGCACATTGTGCAATCTTTGGAAAATACCATTGTCTTCAGTTATCACTATTATGTGTATTGTTTTATGTCTCTGTCACTTAAAAACAAGGGAAATTATAAGGAAAACATTTGAGGACCATAATTACTTAACATTTTGTTTCTTCGGAAAATTTCAGCCGAGAAACGCATATTTCATACACTGTAATATCATTAATTGAAACTGGAAAAAAATGAAGCATAGTCTGACTTACTTGCCTGGTTGTCGGTTTATGGTTGCCGTGGCGACCAGAAATTACAAATATAGCTAAATTAGATACCAAAATATTTGCAAAAATGTTTTACGATAAGTCACCAAATTTGGTGGAAATTGGATGAAGGGCGAAGGAGTGACAAATGAAAACCTGGTAGGGGCACAATGTGCCCCCCACCCCCTCCATTTGGGCTTTTTAGGGTTAAAGGCAAAAATGTGGCTATGCAAATGAACATGTTGTATTAACACATTTACACAAAGTCCGCAAACTTATAGCTTTGCTACATTTTCCAGTTTATGCCGGGGGTATAGGTAAGGCTTTCTTTTCTTAATTTCCTATTGTTTGTCCGTCACAATAAGTATAGGCCATAGGCCCTACCTATACTAAACGAACGAGTGTACATATATCATCTTAAACATGTTAACGTATCATTCATCACTATCTAAGACGAATATGACTCAAAGCTGATGAAACAAAAGCAAAAATACAGAGGAACAATGTGCATACTTGAGTTTTGCATTGAATATCGAGAAACGCTCTTAACGGCTTCCTGTTGACGGTTATGTTTTCCACCTGTAGCATCATGAGAAATATGAAATGAATACATCTAATGTTTCATATGAATACAAATCGAATTTCATTTCTTCTATGAATGATGGGATGGCAATACATTATGTATATCAAATGACATCATTATGTTTTTGCTGACGAAGATTGATGCAGATAGATTTACTTCAAGGATTTCTTTTTAGTTTCTTATATCTTGCAGCTTATGAGCTGTTTTCTCAGGAGATTATCTCACGCACTTTTACTCAGGCGTTTTCTCTCAACTTTAAAGTGACATAGCTGACACTGAATATATAGAACTATGTTTCTATTGAAGGAAAGATTAATGGTGTAGAATACAAGATGTTAACCAGTGTACCCTGATTAATAATGTAATGTCACAAAATGTGAATGTTTTCACGTTAAGTGCACGTTTAGGAATAATGTTTAGGAAAAAATCATATTATATATCTAAGAGACCAGTTACGAAAAATATTAGTCTTTAAAAGGTAACATTATCATCATGTTTATAATGTTCATGATGTAAGATTTCTTTTGGTATATAATGCAGGGTGTAAAGCTTGCAAATACACTGTATACCAAAAAAAAAAAAAAATAATGGAAACTTATTGACCGATTCTGTGACGCGCTATGTGTATTTTTGGCATGGGCAGCGCCATTACGCGGTGTCTTAGCCGACCCCCCCCCCTCTCCTCTCCCCCACCCCCTCCCGCGCACGGAATGAAAAACTGGTGCATGGTTGTTTTTAGCCAATGGGCGTGTCGTACTGAGTGCGCGAATGCTTGCTTAGTGCGCGAACCTTTGTTATTATTGTTATTATTATTATTTTTTTGTTTGTTTGTTTGTTTGTTTGTTTGTTTTTTTTTGTCGATATGTAATCTCAAATGTATAATTCACATGGTTATCTCCAATACCCTGATTGGGTGACATGAGATAAATAAAATTGTCATTGTCATTGTCATTGTCATTGTCATTGTTACAAGTGCGCGATAAACATGTTGCCCGGGGGTGGGGGAGATGAGGGGGGGGGGGGGGTGGCTAAGACACCTTAAAATGAGCTCATGGCTGCGCCCAGTGCCACAAATTGTCTGCTGCCCTCAACGAACCCGAATGGGTCAATAGACAGCTGTGGCTCAGTGATATAAGTCACAGCCATTCCACAGAGACTTTCTCTCAACGGTCACTCATCGGAAGCTACGATTATCGCTTCCGGCCACCAACTGAAGAGCATCGAATCGTAGTCTGATGAATCCGACCCGTGTTAGTCGACTATCAGGTGAGTGTCAGAAGAAAGTGTCGGAAGTTATACAATGAGGCAAAATCGTCAGATGAGGATTATGACTTATATGTATTGTCTTACACTGACCTGAAAGTCGTCCAGCCGATTTGGATTAATTAGACTGCGAACAGATACACTTTGGTGGGTGGCCGGAACCAACAAACATTATATCCGATGAGTAACGGATGAGAACAAATTTCTGAGGAATGGGGGAATAAGGCTCGTACGCTTACGGATTTAATCAATCTCATATAGATGTATACCTATTCCGCTGAGTGTACTAACTTTAAAAGTGAGCATCAATCGAAGAGATTTTTTTTTTTTTCACAACCTACTGATAAACTCCTTGATGCCTGTCCAAACAATAGCGACAGGACACTATGCAAGTTCATGAGCTGTTACAAAAAAAAAAAAAATGACGTTGTCATGAGATATGGAATATTGTGTAGATCGGCGTTTGCAGTATATGCGCATAGTAAAGGACATCCATTTAAGCATGAAAACGAAATGCGAATTATAATACTTACATTACAGTCTGTGTCGTGTATAGCAATTGTCGTGAAAAATATCCAAGGCAGGTTATGGCATTCAATCTGGGCACATTCCAGATGCGGTATACAACAAAGGAATTTAGCTAAATCTGCTGCTATTGCTGCTTCTTCTAGCCATCCTGTGTAAAACCACAAGTAAAATTCGCGGACCTACCGGAGAAAAAAAGGAAACAACAACAGCAATCATAAAGGTATATTTCCAATGATATCGACATATTTAACAACGATCAACCAAAAACGACACTAAGGTGCCTGCCCAAAACAAAGTCATGACAGGAAATTATAACACAGAACAAATTTATTTCGGAGCAAAGTTTGACGGGTAAGAGGAAAGAGTCATTCCGATATTATGTTTCACAGCTTGATTCAATGATTGCACAAATCATAATTACACATGTATAATAGGGGAAATCAGGAGAAAATTTGATTGGTTATTAAAAAAAAAAATATATATATATATATATATATATATATATATATATATAAACCAATGGCACGTACAATTATAACAAAGGGGCTCTCACGTTAATTTACTTGTATATTAATACTTTACAGGCTCCCGGTACAGAATGTCCACCCAGTACTGATCTCAGCTACTCGCCTTATACTTGCAATCATGAAGGTTTTAACTTGGTCACTTCAAGTGAGTTCATTTCCTTGTTTAATCAAATAAATAATACCATACATGTATGTACCCCGAGCGGTGAGTGAGAAAAAATGCATCAGATGAGTACCCCTTTTGACAGATATATATAACTATATCTTAACATCCGCCATTCGTCGGAGCTGATTTTGCTTTTGTTTGGTTGGTTTTTCTTTGTTGTTCTTTTTTTTTTGGGGGGGGGGGGGTTCTGGTCACTTACCGAGATGTTTGATATCACAGTCTGGTGAATCTAATTACTGCTGGTCGGCCTGTCGGGCCAGTGTCACACTTATCGGTTGTGATCCGTTAATCATTTTTATTTTCTTTTTTTTTTTTTGAGATCAAAGCTTAGTCCGCCATCGGACACCATTTCCGGTCGAGTTATTATTATTTTGATAAGTACAGAGTCAATAAGATGTGCGCATTAGATATGTGACATATATACATGGTGGCCGACGGATTATAAACAAAGGGCCCCAACAGAGTCAGACAACAGTCATCAAGATCGCAATTGTGAGGATGGGTCCAAAGAAGAAATAAGACTATAGTCAAAAACTCAAAGTAAAGAGCTCCTCTAGGAGTCAACGACCAAACCCCTTCAACATTTTAAGTACCAGCAACCCCAATTTCGAGTGCCAGCTGCCCGTCATACTGTCTTCTACACTCGAATCTACACCGACATTAGTAAATGCAAATGAGCTTCCAAAACAGAAATAAAAAGCAAGCACACGGTAAAAAAAAATGGCTGTTTATGATAAAATTCTTGTTTATTGAAAATGCTGATTTCTCCCTAAATCTAAAATCTTCAGAGATACGGTGCATCACAGCTACTTCTACTGTTGCTGTCGCACGGGAAGATGACAGATGGCCAAAGAGATGGGCTGGATCAAGAGAGGAATATCACAGAAGAAGACGCCCGGAGGTCACGACACGACTCGCAAAATCTCCACTTGTTTACTCGGATACGGAACTCGTCAAAAAAATTGTAATTGTAGCATTTGGGGGTTAGGTGAACATCCGATGACTAGTGGACGGGAGGCCAAAGATTTGCCCTTTATTCCTTCATTGGGCCATCTCGCCTCATCGGATCACGTCCAACACGTTTGACACTAACCTAACACGAAATCAGATTCATCAGACTGTTATACAATACACTTCAACTGGCGACCGGAAGAGAATATTTTGCTTCACACGAGTGTCTGATAAGCAAAAGGGTTCCATGGAAGGAGTACGAATTTTCGTGACAACGACTTACCTCACAGTTTGAAGACTTTTCGCTGAGGATCTTATAGAAGTCCGTGTGAAACCGTGAGTTAGTTATGGTTACTTTGCGCAGCATACTGCTGAAACTCACACCTTCTGCTAAGTCACTTGACATAGATTTTCCGCAGTTTACCTCGTAAATAGATAACACACACTATATAATGGGAACAATGTTGAGTGATAGAAGATGACAGTAAAAATCGACAATAAGTAACATGGGAATGTGAAGATGTAGTTGGTTGCAGTTGGGGAAAACTAGAAGTAAATGGTAATGGGTATACCAGACATTGGCATTCATGCTCAGGTACTACATAATCAATAGTAAGACATCTCTCTTGAGATAGAACTTATGGGTTATTGGCGTGGTCACTCTACTAGTAGCAACCTGCCAGCTGTAAATTTTACCAGAGCGTGAAAAAACAAACAAACATATTTACACTTTCTTCCCCTTGACATTCAAGTACTCTGTCATGACAGAAATATGTTTTACAAGAATTGTGTTGTTTTTGCTTTTGTTAAAGAAAGTTGTTTGTGTCTTTTTACAAAATTTACAAATAAAGTTTCTGCTCAATAAGACATACAGAAAAAGATTTAGCAGTTTCGAATCAACTCAGTTGTCAATTCATGATCATAAGAACACATTTGCTTTAAACTCTAACAAGGTAACTTGTACGTGTACATTTGACCTCTGTATAAAATTATATCTATCATGAGCATGTCTAAAAGCAACTCGTGTTAGGTTTTAAAACGGAGGAGGCAGCCAATCATGTGTGTGTGTGTGTGTGTGTGTGTGGTTTTATAAATCGATATCTTAACTGTGCAACTTACCACTTGGTTACAATGCAGCATGAAAACAATTCCAGACTTTGTGTATTCAGACGTATATGACGCTAGTGTGTGCTCTCTCCATTTTTCTCCCACTGCTCTGGCGGCCTCCACACTATGACATTCAAACGCAACGTCAACACAGTAATATTGGTCATTAGTCCTTGTCAAGTCGTTGATGATATCGACACCAATTTTATTCCGTAAAGATGAGGTGAAGTAGAGTAGGTAACGGAACTCCTTATATCGGCTAACAAGTTTGCGTTTCAGTTTAGTGTACTTGGTGTGATCATTGCCGAATAACATCGCAAGATATACTCCGGCAATATATTCCTGGAACAATCTGTGCAGAAAGGAAACCGTTGACACATCGGAAGATGAAATGTTGACATCGCGCCGACGCTCCCTTGTGATGACATCACTTTCTATTGTCAAAACACCCACTCTGCAGGATGTTTTCATGGCATCTAGACACTCGCTGAATTGTTCTTCTGGAAATGAAAAATTCCTCTCTAATAAACCGTTCAGTACTAGCTCATTTATATCTTGGATAGCTTTACTAGCTTTTTGTACATACCAAATATGCGTCCTTTTCTGTGGACTTTTACAAAATGCGTAATGTTCTTTCAGAAAAGACATCACTTCTCCAAAGACATTCGAAAAGGTTTGCAGTTTCTTCATCTCTCTTCGCCTCTCTTCATTTAAATTGTTCCACATGAAGCAAATCATTGCACAGCAGATAGGAAATGGGGCGATGTTCAACCGAATAACATTATTTTCTTTCATGAAGCTGATCAAGTTGTCTGCAAGAGTGTCTTTCTTTTTCATTCAGAAGTAACTCCTGATATAAGTTGATAAATTATCCTTGGTAAAACCTTCAGCGCTGATAAACGTGTAAGCTTCACCAAAACGATTGTCAACTCGGAATTCGTCTGTTCTCCATGGTCGTGTGGTTACAATTACCTTGCATGACTTATATTTCTCTAATCCTAGGATGCGAATGACCTCACTGCTGTTCTCGCAAGTAAATTTCCCGTTAAACTCGTCGAAGCCATCGAAAACAATGAGAACTTTGTTTGGATGTGTTAAGATGTAGTCGTCTATCTGTTTTGCTGTTGCTGTATTGGCATCAGTGAGATATTTCTTCACAATCCCGCCAACACTTGCTTCATTCTTGACGTGTCGAAGAAGAATAAGAAGGACCATGTCCAGATCCTGGAGAATTCTCCCAATGCACCAGTCCCAGGCAATCTTAGCGCAGAGCGTCGATTTACCAACACCTCCCTCTCCGTGGATAAGAATACGCTTGGAAAATTGTCCAGTTTCATCTTTGGTCAAAAGATCGTCGTATGTCTTTGGCGTTTCACACATGCTACTCCGGTGTAATAGACTCAAATTTGTATAAATTTCATCCAATTCAACACGTTCCATAAAGTTGAGTGGATCCACTATGACCTTGCCTCGTGACACACGGTAATACGCCTTCAGCTCTTCTTTGCACTGCTGTACTTGTTCATTTGTAAGCACTGGTCCTTGCAAGAGAATTAAAACACACACATTATAAATATACATAATTATGTATATGTATATATATATATATATATGAATATATATAAACATAATCTGACATTAAAATTTTTCAGAGAGACGAAGAGAACCGGTGGAGAATGTGTGAAAAGGGAGAAAATTAAGTGAAAAAAGTAACAGTGATTACATTCGGTCTGGTAGGATTTTTTTTTTTTTGGATTTCTTGTGAATATATGTTAAAGTAAAGGGAATTTGACTCAAGAGAGTAGAAACAGATTTTTGGCCGGCACTGATCTTTCTTGTTATTATCACTGTTATCACTACTGTTATATTTGAAGAGTTTTTTCGCAAAAACCGATAAGTCCATTTTGAAGATTTTGAAGTACGGTCTCTGTAATAAAGTACAAAATAATACAAATTTAAACGATGTATTGGTCACTATACATATAAGGGTACATTTTTGAAGTTATGGTCAAAAGAAGCAAAAAATTTCATATTCGATTTTCTTTATTTTACTTGACTTTTAATCGCAAATATCTCCATTTGGCAAATATGGACTTATCGGTTTTTGCGAACAAACTCTTCATTTCTTTTTCTTTATTTAGTACCTTTTGTAACAACAACTTTAGCACAATATAATGTACGCGACTTTAAAAAAAGATGTTTAGTGACTATAGTATCTATGACTCCGAAGTTTTCCGAGATGATTGTCTTTAATCTGTACACATAAACATTATCCTCCTGTATCCTCTATCTCTCTAAAGAATTTGTATGCAGAGAAATTAAAAATTTCACAATTAAAAAAACAGGTAAAATGTAGGTCATATAGAAAGCTACACTTCTAGCCAGTCTCTTCTCAAGCATGCACATGGCCTGATTAGATAAATTTAGACCCTTTAGGAGCATTTCTCTGTTTTCTCGCAAGAATTTCACAAATTTGAAGAGTACTCTATATGACTACAATGTACTACAAACGAATACATTTCTGTCAAAATGCCCAGTATGAGAAAAGGATGTAGTAGCTTTTTGGGAAAAGAACCATTCATAACTAATATGATTATTTAGAGAGGGGGGGGGGGCTAGAAAAATATAGATCTAGATAGAGGCAAGAATTTGGAAACAACGTAAATCACTGTAAAACTGTATAATTATGTTTAGTAGGTTTACAGTTTTGCCTCGTATCTTTTTTCTTTCTTTTTTGCAAACGAGATTTACGAGTCCACGTGATCATACGAAATGCATTCATTGATGTCGAAGCCGCCAAAAGAATAAAATGAATGAATAAAATGAATAGATAGAAAAAAATAACTAAAGGTTCCTTCTACTCGTACATCAAAAGTAATAAATTTTCTTTACTGTAGGTATTCTATTTTTGCTTTAGTTACAATAACTGTTGTACGAGGGTTGCAACTAATGATTATTTACATCAGCAGTATTGATCAGTTATGATTATCGTGGGAACGAACTAGTTTAGTCTGTCATTGCACTAATGAGCTGGACTGATGATCATGTCATTAAATATTGAACTACAATAACTATAAGTTATTATATAAGTTATTATAAGTAATAATAAGTTATTATAGTTATTATAAGATTATAATAAGTCAGAGTGGAGAGATTAGCGCCCTCTACCGCCCTAGCTGTCCATTTTCTTCTCAAACTATCTTCCCCCTTTTTTTCGCCTTCTATCTCTATTTTTCGAGAACGTCCCTGCCTACTAGGCTTTAATTTAAACCTAGGCCTGTAGGTAGAGGAGCCCGCCCCCGGGAAAGCCCGAGACATCACCGTGGGCCGACAGGAGGGCGCTAGGCTCTCCTGTCGGTGGGAAAGGCGCAACCCTGTACCGCGGTTCGCAGGAGTAGGCAGGTGACGTCTCACTTCGAAAAATCTACCTCCTTTTAATTCCTCTCTCGTAAAGCAATCGACCAAGCCACTCTTTCAATTCACTCTTCCAGTTTCTAAAATCATATGCCGCTAGGATATGTTATTTTCAGAAGATATTGCGTTCCTATCTCATATAATATGACAGGTGTATAATATACTGTTTAGTTATAAAATAACTACCATTAGCCTATTTACACAGAACATTTGCTCAGAGAATCAACGAATTTTTTGAAGAAAATTGCCTACCAAGGCAGGTCTTCATAAACGCAAAAGAAAGAAAGAAAGAATAAGTAATTAAATAGTTTTGCGGAACCATTATAAGGCAACGCAAATTTATAAAGGGGAATAAATTTCTTATCATAAAAAACGAGTTGACCTATACATCGTATTTGGTTTAATATATCAGGGACGACAGTGGAAGAGAGTCTCTTGCACTGTCCTCCCTTGTTTTATCATAATGACGTTGTTGTAGGGTTCAATACATATTTAATTTTCCTGCATTAAACCTCTCGATACATAAACTTTATCGGTACACTTTATATCACATGATCATTAGAAATCAAATTTGATAGAGCAAAGCTGCCACGTTTAACCCGTTCTCTACTATAATCTGAAATATGAGGAATTTGAGGACGAGCTGATTTTATTAAACGCACATTTCCCAAAGATATACATATCTGCCAGGGTATAGTCTTCCATGCGACTAATTTTAAGCTTTTACGTTCCCGTAGGCAATGGATTAGGTAATTTACCTCGATCTTATTCATTTTAAGCTTTTTCATGGGTCGTGTGGACGATGCAAGCTACATTTCATCCTCGTAAAGAAGTTTTATAGAATGCTTTCAACTGTACGACTTTTGCTTCTGTCTTGCGAAAAAGAATAATGAATGGCAGAAATTTGTTATGTATAATATACGTATTGCCTTTTTGCGAAATGACGCATTTCAGAAAAAGTTCTTCATTTAACTGTTCGTTTTTTGATGAATAATGGGAATAAATCGCACCTTTATCGACAAAATCATAAAGAAAATAAAAGATATTGTATCTGGGAGTGTTCTCGAACTTGAGACACTTAACCCGACATTGTTGCTTAATAAACTATCGTGCTTCGGGACGGAAGTCAACAAAAAAAAAAAAAAAAATGACAATGGTTAAGATATGTATAGAGTATGTACATTTATGATTTTAAAAAGCTATCAGGCGTTTACATTTTTTAAGGATAAGAAAATATAATTATATACATATATACATATATATATTTAGTGTTTTCTGCCTTATCTTACTCGGGATTAATTCTTCTTCCTCATCAGCTTGCACTGGTCTTTGTGCTCTCCGCCAGCAGGGATTCCAGCCACATCCTGTGAAATGTAACATGAACAGCGACAACAACAGCAACAACGACGATCACTTTTCACTGATAATGTTATATATAGATATACCTTTATATATGAAGAGTTTGTTTGCAAAAACCGATAAGTCCATATTTGTCAAATGGAGATATTTGCGATTAAGGGTCAAGAAAAACAAAGAGAATAATAAGAAAATTTTTGCTTCTTTTGACCATAACTTCAAAACTATACCTTTATATGTTGTGATCAATATATCATTTAAAAGGTATTATTTTGTACTTTATGACAGAGACCCTATTTCAAAATCTTCAAAAATGGACTTATCGGTTTTTGCAAACAAACTCTTCATATATATATATATATACATATATGTTACCGTGCATCAAAACCCAAACAAAAAGTCGCACCCCCTGATTTTACGTGAGGACTCAAAACAGGTAAGATGGGTCAATCAAGTCAATCTTGAGTTTTTCACATTTTCAGAAAGAGCTATCTTTCTTCTACATTATTCTTTAGTTTGGGATCATAACACAAATTGGAATGTGCGTGTTTTTTGTTTTGTTTTTGTTTTGTTTTTTGTTTTGTTGTGTTGTTGTTTTTGTCTTTTTTTTTTGCAGTTTTCCTACAACGCATTATTGGGGGAGAGTAGAATAATCAGGTATGTGTTATAGAGGCCCCTTTTAATTTCTTGAAATCCTTTGCACATTCTTCACTTTCAAGTTTAATCACTTTTGAAAGGATAACGCTACTGTGTCGAAAGTTGGCATTAATCATGGACAGAATGTATTATTAGAGCATGCTCAATTTCAAATGCGCCGCCAATTTTGGTACCGCATTTCGCCTTTTGCGCCTTTACAGTGAAATGAAGGCCGGGCTCGGCCGCGGCTGAGCCCGGCGCTTTCACTCACTGTAAACGGGGTCCAAGATGCACTTGTATACCATATTTGGAAAGAAAAAAATAATGGTCAAGAAACACAGCCATAATCGCACACATACTAAGCAGACTCTGACAAATTTGAATGTACGAACTAAACAAAATGCGATACCTTTTCGTGGAAGGTAGTCAGGACAGTATTTTTTCAGAAACTTTCCAAGAAGAAGAAATATGATGATTATGACAACAGGTACACCAACGACTAATCCAACGACGAGACTCGTATTACCGCGTTTTCCTGAAAGATGAGAAAGACACAGTCGCAATAAGTTGTTATTCATGACTACATTGAAGAGGTGGTAAAAATTGTGGATAAAATCAATGATATCTTTAAAATGTAATCATGTGCTGCGTTATCCTCAAGGAAGTGATAGACTACATTGATTTCAATCGAATGATTGAGAGAAAACACTGCACATTTTGGCACAAAGGTTTGGCATTCTTTGCCTTTACTAACTCTTGTGCATGTGCTTGTGTTTACATTGTAGGGTGGACCTTTGTGGCCACGCAATATTGCGCAACTCAAAAAAGAAAAGAAAATGTTCGATGAAATGAAACCTAACCCGTCAATAATCAAATTTCAAATGCTATTCTTCATTATTACTCTCTTTGCCTCTTATCGTTGAAAATCACAATATTTATTTTGCTAAATTTCACAACACCTGGTGTCGACAGAACAATGATTCCTATGGTCGATGTTCCCTTCAGCGAATCACCAATAGCCGTGCATGTGAAGAATTGCTCTGTCCCATGATTGGCTGATACAATGATTGTTTCGAATCTCTCGTATGTGTCGTCAGGTAGTGTTTTCTGTTTCGAAACCACGGACTTCATTTTCTCTCCTGAATCCTCGGTCCACAGCATGGAAATATTAGGCTTGAATCCACTCACTACACAGGTAAGGTTGAAGGATGGGGTTTCGGAAGGAGTTTGGAATCTACACGGGCTTTGTTGGGACATGGTATTATCATCGACGCATTCCTCGATTGCATGTTTTGATGCTATCGCTGGGGATGAATTAAAATATTTCAAAAAGATACATAGAATTTTACATTTGAATTAGAAATGTATCATCAACAAAATAAACATCCACAGACGTCATTTCTTTCATGGAAAGACAAATTAGGTTTTGCCGGTCACTTTCATATTTTTGTCAATCCAATTCGTCAGTGTACATTCATATTCACCCTTCGCACCCACGTGAAAATATCTGGGCACTCAAATTCAGAATCCGAGCGATTAATTTCATGTGAGGTATTTCTTTTTCGTTTTCGTCAAATCAAATTCACGCTTAGGTGTTCAATTTTCAAATGCAAGCGTTGCATTTCTTACTTGTGTGTTCAAACTCAGGCGGTAGTCACGTGATAATCTCGATGAGCTTGTTTGGAGTTTTCAATTTCAATTTCATCGAATCAAGTTCCTACTTCTTGCAATCAATTTAACGAGGAAATAGAGTAGAGGTATTTTTGTTGTTTTGTTTTGTTCTTTTGTTCTTGTTTTTTTAAGGAAGGAGAAAGGGCATAATAATCCTCATACACAACCAATGAAAGCTTGTATGATTATAGTGTAATTACGATTCTAACATTGTTCTCTGGTCATGTATGTATTGAAACGCTTTTATACGATGAGGGCAGTCTTCAATTTTCTGATTATTTGCAAAAGCACGAAAAAAAAAGCAAATCAGAAAGTGTGTTCATTTTTTCGTTTGTAAAAGCAAAAACAGAAAAAAAACGAAATCAGAACAGTGTTTGATTTTCAATTTTGCATTTTTAAAACAGGAAAACTAAATGGGTAACATGTTTGATTTCAATTTTGCATTTTTTAAATAAGAAAACTGAATCAGTAACGGGTTTGATTTTAAATCTCTGAATATAAGAAGGGAAAACAAGAAACTGAGAAAACAATGAAACAGAAAAACAGTTTGTTTCCCGATTTGTAATTTTTTTTTTTAAGTTATTGCTCTGATACAAATACTTAAATATGACCGTTTTTCTGTTTAGAATGATGAAAATGGAAACGGTTTTTTTTGTTCAATATTCTGTTTTTCCTTTTCCCTTTTTTTTTGAAACAGAAAAAACGAATTATCCGAATGTACCTGGATTTTAAACACCCTGCTCTTTGCGATGAATGAATGAAGCGTGATCTTTTATGTGCATGAGTTGTGACTCTCTCACATACGGTACCTCCATTTCATGTCTTGTTCAAATAACTTATGCCTTTATATTAATTTTTTTTTTTTGTTAAGCCCGATGAGAGTTCAATTTTTTCAATGAACAGATGGACTTTTACTGCAAAATAAGCAATCTTCATCAATAATCGCAATATATTCAAAGCTAAATGAGAACGACCCATATACACAGCCCAAAACTAACTAAATTCAGGACTTCTTTTAACACGTTTAAATTGAATGCAGTTATTTGGAACATGGTTGCCTATTCACGAAATCGAATGACCAACGAGATTCCATCGCCATCAGCTTGACATGAATTTGAATGCTCACTGCTGAAATGCGTGCTCCTCTCTTCAATTTGAATGTGCCGACAGTGAATTTAGAATACTCCGACAGTGAATTTGAATGCTCGGATAGTGATTTCGAATGCCCGGATTTTGAATTTGATTGCTGATTCAGTGCTGCGAGTAAAATGCATGTAATCGAATGCTGGGAATAGGAACTTGGATAATAAAAGTATAATATGAAATGACAGGGAAAACCTACATTATTCGACAATATGCCGTGCTATGTATACATGCAAGACTAGAAAGTCAGGTATGCTCAGACTGGAATATGATTAGTAGTGTCTTCGTTTGTTTTCAATATGGCAGCAATACAACCACAGCGAAGTATGCAGTATACTAATTATGAGGTTTATTATCGTCATGGCTTATGCACCTCCAGACAGTTAATTGTGTTATAGTAAGACCACTGCGCCGTATCGTTCATGGTTATAGAATAATGCTTTATATTATTTTTAGTTGATTTTATTGTTATAATCATTCAATATTCAAAATTTCAACGGATAAATCATAAACATAATAACAAACCGAATGAGTAATTGTGGGATTCGGAAAATAAGAGAAATAAGACGTGTGAAATTTGAGGAATCTACAAAAAAAAAAAAAAAAAAAAAAATCGCTTGATGGGTATTCATTCCCTGGAGCTGATTTAGTGTAAATTTTTACATTGAATTCAAGTTAAAAGAATGACATATTATAAAGAGGGAAAATGTAAACGTCGAAGAATATAAGAACAACAACAACTACGAAAGTTCAAGTTTGCTCAAGTTTGTATAACATTTATTTTCCATCTTTTTTTCATGTAGGAAATCACATGCATGAAATTATTGTACAGGAAGGCAGAACCTGAAAAAAGCAAAGCTTGTGGTGAGCTGCCTTACAAAAATACATTACATCACAAGCACAAACACAAAAAACAAACAACGAAAACATGATAATAGTTCCCATGACAACATTGAAATGAAATATTCCTCAAAGAGAGTAGTACAGAGAGGCAACTAGTCCATGGGCCAGGCCAGATATTGGTACCATCTGAGGTGGCACAACCTTTTTGGTGTCACTTTGTTTGTCGGGCATAGATATGCTTATCAAGCTATGATAGCATTTCCAAATGAGTAGCTTAGTCATAGTAAATGAATTCTTAACGAATTTGGTCTCGTTGTTATATCCCTATACTTCTGAATCGAAACTAACCGCTACAGTAAAGAAGAGCACTGTCTTCTGTATGTTCCATAGGGCTGTAAAATGCAGCTCTATGGTATGTTCACAGGTGTTCTATTGTAAACGCGGTGCGCTTAGTCTTTATTCAAGGCAGCGAAGGGAATATCCAAAGGTTATGATGTCCACAGCGCTTAGTCTTTATTCTAGACGGCGTAGGGAATATCCAATGCGTATGATGCAGTGTATATCCTTTTATCTAAAAACAACAACAAAAACGATTCTTCGTGAATTTTACCGTATATTTCATTTATTTATCATTTTCCGGCGAAAACGCTACGGTGAAAACGCTGATACCACGCCAATGTTGCTTTATTTCCCTCCAACAATATAAGGTAATGCAAAACAATGAACCGGTACACTACGATACATTATAATGAATGATATTGTAAATGAACAGAGTGATTTTTTGTTTAAAACTGATGTATTTGTTGATAGGGTAGTATAAAAACAGTATAGATAATCCCTTCTATGAGGAACTTTAGATATGATAACGGCACATTGGTCTAGATAAAGACTAAGCGCACCGCGTGACAGCTGTGGACATCATAACCCTTTGGATATTCCCTTCGCTGCCTTGAATAAAGACTAAGCGCACCGCGTTTACAACAGAACACCTGTGGACATACAGAAGGCAGTGCTCTTCTTTGTATAGCGGTTTAGTTTCGATTCAGAAGTATAGGGATGTAAAAAATGTACCAAATTGGTTCAAAATTCATTTATTATGACTAAGCTACTCAATTGGAAATGCTATCATAGCTTGATAAGCATATCTATGCCCGACAAACAAACTGACACCAAAAAGGTTGTGCCACCTCAGATGGTACCAACAACCCATTTTTCGGGTCTTGGCCCATGGACTAAACAATGAGTATGAAAATACATTGTAGTGACAAGCTACAGGCTATGGCAAATGTTGCATATACCTGGGTACAGCAAACCGCGCACGAGCCGAAGCTCTAGGGACTGAAAAAGAAAAAGAAAATGCGACTTTCGCGAGAGTCGATTTTTGTTTTTGACTCAGTTATGTACATAGTATATTTGCATGCATGCATGTGTGTGTGCGTGTGTGTGAGTGTGTGCGTACATGTGCTGTGTCTATAGTGCAACATAGATAGCCACTGCTGGCAGACATTCTCTCAGCTGTGTGCTTTCATCCCTGCCGACCCTGAAACAAAACACTCTCCGAGACCTCCGGTACCCAAACTACAGCCAGCCGGTCATGCACAAACAAGCAAGCTCCGCCCACTTGACCTGTGTGTGTGTGTGTGTATGTGTGTATGTGTGCATGTGTGTGTGTGTATGTGTGTGTGTTGTGTGTGTGTGTTGTGTGTGTGTGCGCGCGCGTGTGTGTGTGTACATGTGTTATGTCCACAGTGCAACACAGGTAGCCACCACTGGCGGACACCCTCCCAGCCTCGTGCCCCCTCTCCGCCAACCCCGAGACAAATGTGACCCGCGACAACGGTTTCAGGCAAAAGTCGCAATAGCAATTTCCTCCTAGGCGGGGTACAACGATCTTTACCATTATTTTTGTCGATTTTTTTTTTTTTTTTTTGCAGAAATGGAATCTTTGATATGTTTTCTACATCTACACTAAATTTCGTAGCATAAGACTACATTTTTTCCTATCGAAAATGGAATTTTAAGCACCCTATGTTGGATCGCGCTCGTCAGTTTCGAGCTTCTTTCGAACGCGGCGCCAATATCCCCAGCGTTGCTACGGCGCAAGGTCTCGCATGCGATTGGCTGGTGCGTCGCGCACATTTACATAATTCGGGTTCGGAGACACCAGTTGCAGCGTTTGGGGAATGCTTTGTCCACGCGTGCATGTGATTACATGCTCCATTGTTCTTGCTATAGTGGTTTATACGCTGTAGTTCGTGCTCTTCGTTTGGCTTTCTATCCAAACTATTCTACCGCAATATTCGACAACGGAAGTGAAACAAATATCATGTACGTAGCACGACATAATCGTGTGAAAAGAAGAAAAAAAATAGTCTACTTGTACATGTAGTAAAAATTATGACAGCAGACTGACTCAAGGAAAGGTAGATGAGAGGAAAGGAGAGGTCACATGAAACCAGTTATAATCAAATACTACACATCAAGATCGCACGAAACTAACGAGTCTAGTTTGTTTGTTTGTTTTAATAATTAACACCACCAAACAAGGCAACATATGCACGGCTTGTAAAAGCAAAACAAACAGGAAGCGTGACCTTTGCCAGCACTGTCATTTATGTGCCTTCAAAAAGGTCGGCGATGATAAAGTCAAATCAACAACAATGAAAACGCGATTTGTAAATGTGTGGATTCACCACCCGCTCCTGTTACATGCACATGGTCATGGCGTGTGGATGCCATTGCGTAATGTGTGCACCATACACATGTACACCATACGTGCAATTATCGTATCCGCCATCTTGAAAGACGTAATGGTATTAAACAAACCCGAGCGAACCGCATTGTTTTTCGGCTCCATACGCTGAGCTGCTAGGAAGGGTGCCCGGGAAATTTGACTCTCTCAGTGAGCCAATCAGAAGGCGATGTGGTTGCTAGAGGCGGAGCTTAACATCGATTGGCACCATCGTACGGATGGGTGATTCTCACCTCGCATCGCCGCTCGGACATTGTCTTTGAGAAAGAGGTGAATCTTCAAAGCCCGTTTTCTCGCAATTTTGTCAGGCTAACAACTTAAAAAGTGCATTTTATTTTGCTTTCCATGCCCACTTATGGTGCCGCCGAAGAATACAAGTGTTTTATATCAATGCAAAGCTTACGAAATGGGCAATGTGATTCAGTGAAAAAATGAATTTTCAAAATGCCCGACTTTTGCCTGAAACCGTTGTCGCCGGTAACAAATGATCCCAGGGCCATCCCACTTCCATTGCAGTCACGCACAAATAAGCTTCGCCCATTTGGCCTGTCACTAAAAATACTATGAACAAGGAGTTCTGGCTTGACATACATGGATAAAGTATAGATGTGTTGTGTAAATGGACAAAGTATGGATCAATATACTGTGTGTATGTGTTCGACATGCATGCAGAGCAGTACAGCACTCCTCTAATGTAATGAGGATGCCAGACAAAAAATCTTCTTCGGCTCAAGTAATGTAAATAAAGTGTTTTTTATACAAAAAAAAGACCGACTGTTTAACTTCGACACAGCGGAAATTCGACTCTCGCATTTCAGTTTATGCATATATTTCTTAGAGAAAGTACATAAAGAAAAAAAATCAGAACTTTTTATTTAACTTCGAATTAAGTGATTTTCAACTCACTCAACGTCGACTTATCCGAGGTTTACTGCATCTGAATTATCCTTTGCATATTTCATTACTACCAATAATATGAAACCTCTGCACAAATGTAAACAAGACAATGGATGAAATGCACTGGTTCCAACCAGATCGTAAATGGACATGGCACTGTTGGAATGAGATATTCCTCAAAGAGAGATATTGCAGTCTACCAGAGAGGCGACAGTTATGAAAATATGTGACAACCTATGGCCAGTAGCAGAGGTTACATATATCGGAGTTAAACATTGAATATTTATACAATGTAACTTCAAGTAATGCGAAACATCTGCACCAATGTAACAAGACAATGACTGAGATGTACTCTTGCAGTACCTACTGAATCTTAAATAAACATCTTTGCTGATATATTTAAATCTTGTGCATATATCATTTGAACAAAAGTTGTTCCTAGCAACCTGAAAGCCCACACGAGGCCTGTTCAACACAATAATAACTTGTGTGTGTAAAGTGGATTCGCCCGATGATAATGCACGGGTTACTAATATGACTCAACACCAGGCACTGCCAGGCCCCGTGAGAACAGACTTGACCGCAATAGCAAGAACTCCGTCATTCCAGAAAGAAAGACGATTTATAGTGGCATTTAAATAGACTAAAAGACGGTACAGATTTTAAATGAGCTGGGAGATTATTCCAGACCTTGGGACCAGAAAAACGCACTGAGTGTTGAAATGAGACTTTTCTATGTTTTGGAATGTGAATTAGTGAAGCTGATCTGGTTTCACACTTATGATATTCCGAGTTTACTTCAAATAAGCGACATAGATGATCAGGAAAAAGATTATTTGTACACTTATACATACATAAACCCAATTGGAGTGTATTGATATCTTTTAAACGCAGTAACTTTAACTCGTTAAACAATGTATCAGTTCGAACACCACCAGGACCTATATTTCGTACATTACATAAATATGATATGATTTTGATAAACCTGTAATCGTTTCAGACTTGATTCAAACGTATTTCCCCAGACAATATTACAATACGTTAGGTAAGGTAAGATAAGTGTACAATAAAGCATACGTTGTATGTTAACAGGCAGAAAATACGCAAATGTTCGAATAATACCAGTATTTTTAGACACTTTTCGTTCAACTTCTGCAATATGAAATTTCCAGGATAACTTTGAGTCTATAAACACACCCAAGAACTTTGTTTTATCTACTTTAGGGATTGCATCATTTTTAAAGTAAATATTAACATTTATAACATCAACCTTTTTCCTATTATTAAAAAGAATATAGTTACATTTTTTACTATTCAAAGATAACCTGTTAGCTTGAAACCAATCACATACGTTTTGAAGTTCGCTATTGACTTCATTGCATAGAATATCCAGGTTTTTACCACATGAAAAAATATTTGTATCTTCAGCGTATAATATAAAAGAAAGCTTGTCCGAAACAGTATTTGTATCATTTATATGTAATATAAAGAGAAGGGGGCCAAGTAGTGAACCCTGAGGAACACCACATTGAACTTTACTGAGTTGTGAAACAACAGAATTATATTTAGTACACTGATAACGATCTTTAAGATAACTAGAAAACCAGCTATGGGCAGTACCTCGAAAACCATAATGATGTAACTTAGAAAGCAGAATATCATGGTTGAGAGTATCGAAAGCCTTTGACAAGTCAATGATCACTCCCAACGTGTACATATCATGTTCAAAGGCATCAACAATCTTATTTGTTAAATCAATTAAGGCTAAAGATGTAGAGAATTTTTGTCGAAAACCATATTGACTATTACTTAATATTTTATTTTTATCAATGAATTTCATAGCCCGTGTAAATATAATTTTAAAAAAGTAAAAAATAAAGTATTCTATTAAAACACGAGAGGACAGTTATAGGTCTGTAATTACTTATTTCAGCTTTATCTCCACTTTTAAATACAGGGGTTATTTTCCCAATCTTTAATTTGTCAGGAAAAACACGTTTACTCAAAGACATATTAAAAATATAACAAAGTGGTCCACTTAGAAATGATATAACATTTTTAACAACACCAGTTTTACAATCATCAACACCAGATGATTTACCGTTCTGAAACGATTTTGCAATATCACAAACTTCATTTTCAGTTACTTGATATAAAAACACTGTTGCATGTACAGGTGTGCGAAGATATTGGAAGTTCCCATGATTTTCAGGTAATAAAAAGGTTTGGCCCGATGCCAGCAAAAAAAAGTTGAAACTCTCAGCTACACCTTCACAGCTGTCAATAATCTGTCCATTATTTTTCAGTTTAATATCCCCATCTCTGCCCTGTTTAAATGGTAACAATGAATTAATAACATTCCATGTATTTTTAATATCAGATTTATACTGGATAAATTTATTTACAAAATACTTCTTCTTAACCTCTCGCAATAAAAAAAATTCAATTTATTACGAACACTTTTATACTTAATCTCGCTATCAAGCGTACCTTTATGTAAAAAAATCTTATATAATTTATTTTTATATCGTACGAATTTCAATAAGTGTCAGGGGGAACTTACTGCGCTACCTTACTCTAGTATAGACTACGTAAATAACACAGCGTGCAAATTTTTGTTTTGGATTCAAAATGCAATAAACAAAATTTTAATTCCTCTGCGGGTTCCATGTTTTTCTGACAGATGTCATCATAACGCAACACAACATAAATGAATTATCTACTTATATACTTCAATCAATTATTCCCCTAAATTCATTAGATTAAATCAACCTCATCAAACTCCCTGTTACAACTACACTGATACACTTGTATTACTGCCTACGGAGCTCCAGTAACTATCAACTATCAGGCGTTATCTTGCCGAGTTCTGTGTCCTATGACGTCGCTGGAGGGCGCCCTCGTGCGTCTTGTAGATCGCTAGGGTGCAGCGTCGGTGCCGACGTCGACCAGTCTGGCCCGGCCAGTGATGACAGCGTCTCTGCTGACGACCGTGACTGTGTCACCGAGCAGCGGCTGGTCCCGGACTCAGCTCGTAGTAGCGCGGCTGTGTCAGCTCGACGTAGCACTGCGGCGGCCTCGGCTCGTAGTGGTGCGGCTGTCTCAGCTCGTAGCACTGCGGCTCTCTCAGCTCGTAGCAATGCGGCTGCTTCAGCTCGTAGCAATATAAGGATGCGGCTGTAAATTTACAATTAACCACCACTAACACAATAATGTCCATCCATATTAATACTGTTCTATCCTCACTTTGATATTCTCCGACTACACGGCGACTATTCTGTGTCACACTCATAACATCAATATCACAATCTCCTTAGAACATCAATATCAAAATCATCTTATAACCTCATGGCATTCGCGCTCTGTATGGCGAATATTAATACCTATTCCTACTGTAACTATTCCTTTACATTCGCCCAAAAACATTTCTCTATACCTGAGAATTCTCTTCATCATAATTTATAACTTCGGATTTTTTTTACCCAATTGACCCAATGTTTGCAATGTGTGCATAAACCATAACCAAGCTTCTTGGTTTACAGCTATAACACTGTTGGATATACTTCTGTACTTTATTTCTGCACACAAAATTACCACCCTACTTTCTTCCACATATCAATTCATTCTCACCTTACACCTCAAATCATTCTCTTCATACAAAAGAACTAATATTGTCATTTACTACCAGGCGCCTCGTTTTAACAGCGCCTCTATTGAGTCCCTAAACAAAAAACTAACTGGAAGAAAATTACTGAAATCAGCATATAAACTCCACTTACAGTTATTTCTGCCCTGCACCGCGCGGAGAGTTGCCGTCTGCCCTCGGAGTTGTCGTCCAGTACCCCGTCTGCCAATTCCGCTCAGCAGCAGGAATACTTTAGCCTCGGAGTATCACAGGTTCAACTTCTCTCTCGCTTTCTCCCTCACTGCCTTTTAGCTCGGATCTCAGCGGAGTCTTATCCTAGATTCCCTCCTATTTCGACGAGCCTCGACCCTTCCCAATGGGCACAAGCGGTCTTTCCACTCTCGCGTCGGATTAGCTTCTCCTCTCTTATTCCTCCTTCACAGCTATTTATCTTCTCTCACGCTCCCTCTCTCGCTCTTAACCTTGCATACATTATCGTTCGCCAATCAGTGCGATTCCCTTAATTCTAACCTTTCACTCCCATACCAATACAATAATAATTAACCTGTAATTTGACTACTCACTATCACTTACATTCTCTTTATTCAAATACCGGGGTGAGGCCTTTATTGATAAACAAATGAATCATAACAAAATTCGCAGGAAACCCAGCCAAGCATTTCTTCCCGCGCTGCGAGAAGGGTGCAGCTTGCAACCTCGATCTCGCCAGCTGTTGGCCTAAAAATTCCTTCTACCTAGACAGTAGCCCACCGTAAACAAGAGGGTAGGAGAAAAGAAAAAGAAAACCCTTCCGTGCCGTTTACCTCTGACAATAAGCTATCAGTCATCCATGGCTTCAGTCGTCTCTTTTTAGAAGATATACGTTGAAGAGGGAAATATACATCATATAAACCACGCAATCTTAATTCAAACATATTATAAGCTATATTAATATCATCAGTTTCTTTAATATCATCCCAACACGCATCCTGTAGAGCATTTCTGAATGGAATTATTCTGTCTTTTGTAATACATCTAGAATACAAATCTTCACTACTTTTGTTACATTAACATTTGAGAGATGTTATCTGAAAAACTGGTAAATGATCAGTGGTATCAGAGTATAGAATACCACTCTCAATAGGTAAATCAAATTGATTGGTGAAAATATTGTCAAGTAAACTTGCAGAAGTTCTAGTAATGCGTGTTGGCCTAGATATCAGAGGTATACAACAATTACTTGACAGAGAATGCATAAAATCGTGAATGTTTGAGTGTGTATTAAATTTCAGAAGATCAATATTCAAATCACCCATTATATAATTTGTTTTTATTTTCTCTGACAAGATCACATATCAGTGTAGAAAAAGCCTCATTAAATCGTGTGATATTTACATTCGGAGGTTTATAAACGGCGCCGACTATTATATTCCTTTCTTGTGGAGAGTTGATTTCAATGAATAATGAATCACAACACAAATTACTTGGGAGCAGCAGATCGGATCTCTCGTTATAAGATAGTGCATTTTTCATATAAAGTGCGACACCTCCACCTGTTCTATTACTTCTGTTATTACATAATATGGTATAACCTGGTATGTTTACAGACGGACTTGTGTCTTTCAGCCATGTTTCAGAAAACCCGCTAACATCAAATGGAAATTCAAGTGAATGTAATATGTCTCTAATAGACTCTAGATGTTTTGGAAGACTTCTAGAGTTAAAATGTATGCAAAAAAAGGTATCATTTTTTAAAGGACTAAATCGACTGGCAAAGTTTTCTAGTTCATAGTAACGACTAGAATTTTCAAAATTACTAAGAACAAAATTCCTATCCGGATCTAGGTCATCGGTCCCAAACAAGCCATCAGATACAGAAAAGGGATTGAACTGTAGGTTCGACAGTCGATCTGGATCTACTGTGTGACTTTGAAATTCATTGAGAAAACTGATATCGTCAAGTTGACTAAAAGGAAACTGAAAAGCTTCATGAGAAGCTTGAGATGTTACCCCATCAAACATGTTATGAAAAGATATGGTTTAATTTCTTGGTGTTTGAGTACTAATGAGAATAGACGTATGTTTTTGCAGCCATGGGAACAGAAAAGTACCAACAACATAGACATAGACATAAAATCAGTATACATAATCATCTACAGCAGTAGAGATATTGAATCCACAATGAATGTGTCCAAACATCTATATACCGTATGCAAAGAAGTGATGTTGAACTTGCTAGGTTTATAGCATCTTTTCTGGTAGACAAAAACCAACCCGCACAAATTAACATCGTTTTCCTTGTGACAACCTGAGTAAAGTTTCTGCTTTATGAAGTAATTTCTAAGAGAAGAAAAGCAGTGGCAGTAATAAATCTCGATAATACGATACATGTAGCTCATTGACTGGAGTTACTTATACAACAGGATTTATAGAAAATATCGGAGATGTTTAATACAGTTTCCACGGTTTCAGTACACAAAGTGGCCGATAAAAGCTTACCACAGAATCAGATACAGGTACTCAATCTTTGTACAAGACCCATTCTCACTCTCTTTTGTTTTTTTTTTTTAAATTATTCTTGTCTTACGTAAGTCCTTGACCCTGAAGTTAAGTAAGTTCTTGAACAGCTGCACATTGATAGAATAATCGTTGATTTTATGTCAACACATAGACAGAATATTCAGCTTCACGTGCATTATCACCTGATTATCACATAATATATGTACATTTTTTTCTCTTTCTTGCTGTTGTTAGTCTAGCATTCATTCTATACTTCCCACTCGTTTTGATATGCAAGTTTCTGGTCTTACGCAGGTCCTCTGACTAAACGCTAATGCTTAGCATGTTTTTGAACCGATACACATTCCCTTTAATAGATCCAATGTCCAAGTACAAACGTTTTGTTCCCTGTCACAGGAACTTTTCTCCGATTTTTGTTTGTCTTGTTACAAGTTGGGAATAGGTCAATTCCCTCAATTCACTATCCTTGTTTAGTCTTTGTCGATGTAGCAGATTACCGGGTTCAATTGGTGCTGTTTTGCCCACACCCAGTTCAGAAGTGTGCGGTTCTATACGTTTTACTTGCTGACACCTTCCCTTTAAACATTCTTTTCTCTCTCTTTCTTTCTTATTTTTTCTTTCTTCATATTTTGTCTTACGTAAGTCCTTGACCCTGATGTTGAGCAAGTTTTTGAACAG
Source organism: Diadema setosum (assembly GCF_964275005.1). Taxonomy (NCBI): domain Eukaryota; kingdom Metazoa; phylum Echinodermata; class Echinoidea; order Diadematoida; family Diadematidae; genus Diadema; species Diadema setosum. Next base: position 5,440,845 of record NC_092687.1, read on the forward strand.
CTGCACATTGATAAAAAAAAGTGATGATTGATGTCAACACGTCGATAAATTGCTCAAATGTACATGTCTTATTTCATGATATATGCACATTTTTCTTAACCTGTACAGAGTTCTTCTGATCTTCTGTTTTTATTGAATACGTCAAAGTCCCCCAAATCTCTACCCTTTCGAAGCCCTTGGATTTATTCGGTGTCATTCTGCATATTCCAAGTCCACTGAGACGAGACTCTCCCCGCCGCACTTATTTCTTTTCAAAATACAAGGTGCTCTGACAATGTACTCTCACTATTCACCCTCTTGATCAATTATCCCACTTTCTCTTTTCTCCTTTTCACAAAGGCTTACCTCATTCCGTGTATCTCGATATAAATCAGCTGTTGATGTTTTTTAGCACTTATTGGCGGGAGCTCTACCCGCAACTGGGATTACACCCTCGTTTCATACGAGAAATTTACCTGTACTGTAGTGTATCGTGTTAGATCAATGTCCATCATGTGTATTTTCAACATTTTGTTCTTTTCTTTTCTAAGTATGTTGTGTTTTATAACGAAGTGTAAGCCTACAGAGACATTAGCAATGTTTTATATTTTCTTGACTGTTCAATGCTCCTCTTATTTCCTTGCCTCTAACTACTCTATCTGTACCCCTGGTTTTGCTGACAGCCAACTAGCCCGAACATTTTGTGTGTATGCCTGTGAGAGGCACGTACCCTTCATTTTCACACATGGCGCCAGCCTCCCATTTCACTTTGCGCAGAATCCGGTGCGGTATCTACCGCGTCGACTTTGCTGTTATGCCTATGCTGGTTTCTCCCTGTTAGTATCATTTGCGCGCTCAACTGTCAGAGAATTTCTCATTCAAAATGGCTGAAGGGATAAATGTGCCTTTTCATTCCGTATTGGATGATGATATTTTTTTTTTTTTATCTATTTAGACCTACTACACCAGAATATGATTTCCTAGATGATGTAGTTTCTCACTCGCATACATTTTTTATGATAAGTTAGTTGCCGATGATATGAATTCAACAGCTGAAGAAATGCAGTATGATTTTGATGATTTAATCCAAGCCCCATTATGTAGTTATGTTACTATGAATCAATTTAAAGAAATTCGTAAGGGTTTATGTAAAGACATATTTTCGTTGATACATTTGAATATAAGAAGTTTAAGTAAGCATTTTGATGAATTACAGTTATTGTTGGATAACCCAAATAACCCTTTATTTACAGTGATAGGATTAACTGAAACATGGTTATCTTCATGCCCCAAACGATCTTTCTCGCTTGAAGGATATAATGTTTTGGTGAATAACAGACCCGATCGTTCTGGCGGTGGGGTTGCCTTATATGTTTTAAGCAGTTTTGAATGTATTGTTTGTGAAAAGTTGAGCAAAATGAATGATATTGTGGAGTCCCTTTTTGTTCAAAGTAATGTTTCTGGTTGTAAAAATATTGTGATAGGTATTATCTATAGACCCCCAAATTCTAATAACAAAGATTTTTTATCATATCTCACCGAACTGCTCACAGATCCTTTATTTGCTAACTCAGAGTCCTTTATACTCGGTGATTTTAATATTGAATTGTTAAAACATACAACAGACAATTACCGGGTGAATTCCTTGATACATTCTTATCCTTTTCTTTTTTACCTCTTATTTCCAAACCATCTAGTCATTCGGCTACTTTGATTGACAATATTTTTTGTAATAATTTAACTCTCCCAGATTCTTCGATAATTTTGTCTGATATGACTGATCATTTTCCTGTTATGACGCATTTTAAGTATAATCATAGTAATGTTAATCCATTTCATCGTCAGGAAAGGCGTAGAGTAACTCAAGAAAATTTGTTTTCTTTTTGTGCTTCTTTGGATAATGCTAATTGGGAATGTGTGTTTGATACAGATGACATTAATTTGTCTTTGAATAACTTTTTTTAAGGTTTTGAATAATCATTTGGATATATGTATTCCCAAGAGAAAATACAAACGGGGGAATTATAAAACAACATCAAGGCTTACTTGGATTACAAAGTCCATTTTACGATCTATTAATAGAAAAAATAAATTGTTGTACTCATTTAAGATGAAAAGAACTGAGCAAGCACGTTTGAAATACACTTCGTATAAAAAAAACCCTCACAAAAATATTACGTATAGAAAAGAAAAAATATTATCATGAGCAATTGCAGAGATATAGATATGACATAAAAAGTACGTGGAATGTATCAAAACAAGCTATGAATATATCAACCGAAATCTCTGGTATATCAAAAATTGGATTTGATGACAAGGTTATTGATAATTCTCAAGATATTGTAAATATTTTCAAAAAATATTTTACAACTATTGGAGAAGATATTGCTCAAGAAATTCCCAATACTGATAAACATTTTACTGATTTTTTGAATCAGTATGATACACATTCTATACTTTTTACTCCTACCACAAGGCATGAGGTTATTGATATTGTTTCTGGTTTGAAAAAAAAAAGTGCAGGTTATGATGATATAAGCAATATGATTTTAAAAGGAGCAATATATTCTGTTGTGGATCCTTTGGTGTATATTTTCAATTTGTCAATGTCAAATGGTCAGTTTCCGGAACAAATGAAAATAGCAAAAGTTATTCCTATATTTAAGAATGGTGATAACTTAGATATTAGTAATTATAGACCTATTTCTTTATTATCTTGTATATCAAAAATCTTAGAGAAAATTATATATAAAAGAACAATGAATTTTTTGAAGACGCATTGTGTTCTAACAAACTCCCAGTTTGGTTTTCAAGAAAAGCATGGCACCTCTCATGCATTTTTGAATTTCATTGATAAAGTAGCACATGCTTTAGATAATCACTCTCATATGATCGGTATCTTCCTGGACTTCTCCAAGGCCTTCGACGCTATTAATCATAATATATTGCTTTATAAGTTGTCCCACTATGGTATACGTGGGAAGGCCTTGGAGTGGTTCAGGAATTATCTAACTGATCGTAATCAATATGTTTCAATAAGCAATTATAACTCTGATATGAGAGAACTAATTTGTGGCGTGCCACAAGGTAGTATATTGGGGCCGTTGTTGTTTATTGTTTATATTAATGATTTATGTGCTTCCTCCCAAGTGTTATCATTCATACTTTTCGCAAATGTGTTTTATTCACATGAAGATCTAAATACTCTTGTGCATACAGTAAATTCGGAGTTACAAAATTTACGAGATTGGATACGAGCTAATAAGCTGTCCCTGAATATGAATAAAACCAAGTGTATGTTTTTTAGTAACACTTTAGATAATTTGAATATGGGTATTTATTTTGACGATACTGTTTTAGCAAGAGTTTCATATACAACATTTCTTGGAATCACAATTATGTTTGTAAAATTATTTCACGTAATATAGGCGTCATTAACAGGTTCAAATTGTTTCTTCCCCAACATTCATTATTTATACTGTATTCGTCTTTGATATTACCTTATTTAAATTACGGAATTTTGGCATGGGGAAACACGCATCAAACATTATTAGATAGGGCTTTATTGTTACAAATGAAGGCACTTCGAATCATTTGTAATGCCGCTCCTTGCTCTCATACAGCTTCTTTGTTTTCTGAAAATAATATTCTGAATTTTAAAGATTTGTTTTTATTTCATTTAGGACAATTTATGTATAGTTATAATAACAACTGTCTTCCGTTTATATTTGATTCTATGTTTCCTCGTAACCTGACATACCATAGTTACCCAATGAGACAGTCTAATGAATTTCACTTGCCCCTGCTTAGAACTGTGTTAGCTCAGCAGACATTCATTTATACAGGCCCAAGATTCTGGAACTCCCTTAGTCCAGACATTAAAAAAAATGCTCCTTCTTTGTTTTCATTCAAAAAAAGATTGAAATCATTCCTCCTTAAGTCTTATAATGTAACAGAAAGAAATTAATTTTGTTTGTTTATCTTTTTCAGTAAGTAGGTTTTGTAAGCACCAGGATGCTATTGATTTTTCATAGGCTTGTTAGGTCGCGTCTTTCGCGGAATTCCACATCGCATCCCCTGTTTTTCTTACTGCAAACTTGTACATTATTACACGTGCCTTCACAGAGCAGATTATGTTCTGCTATCAGCAATTCCATACGATTGTATATATCACTTTCTCGTCGCTTTCAACGCTCTACACTTCTAACATGGCTAATAGTCTCTGTTGGTTTGATCTTGAATGTATCGATTGATCTAGGCTTTTTGTTTTTAGTTGTCTCGTCTCTTTACTTGTATTTCTGCTTCTTCCCTTCCCCCTTTCCACTTCTTTTTTTTTCATCCCGCACACTTGTAGTTAAGTTTTCACCTTGTTTTTCTTCCTGTGAGGTGCCCACTTTGTACAAGCATAGTCTTTTGAGTGGGTACCTCCACTTTTTTTCGCAGAATGTATAAATATGTCTGTATGAAAAATGCCTAATTTTGTAATGATTATTGACAAATGTTATTCTTTGCTATCTATGTATCATTCCTTCAAACGCATGTCGAATCTATATTTTTTGTACATTCTGTTGAAAGAAGTGAAAATAAAACCTTTGAATTAGAGTAAATGCCCAACGAATGCCCAACAAATTCGAAAATTTGAAGATACCCAGCTGTTGTTAATACTAAAATAGTTCTTTATGTTTCTACAATAGCTATTCGAAAGGAATTGCAAAAATACGCTGAAGCCATCAATAACCGTTCTTTTTTTGTTTTATTTTGAACGTGCCCCAAATCTCCAGTGTATCTCTGCGAATTCCTACGAATAGCTTATAAATACTAAGAACGTCAAACAAGGTGTGTTACAACATCAGAAACGAATGCGAACGTATCTTCTATTTTTTTTTTTAATTCGTTGGGCATTCGTTGGACATTCGCTCTAAGTGTGACGAGGCCTTTACGTATTCCCAGAGCTCATCAAATACCACATTCAATTTTGTCGTAAATGATTATATCTTCTACAATTTTCCTGCATCCTATATCTACAAAGAACCCGCGTCTTTGCTTGTACGCGGACAAAAGGTGAAGCACATTGTGAAACTCAGTCTGAACAATGCCCCGGCATAATCATTCATGTCATCAATGGCCATTGAGCGGGATAATATCACAAAGCGAAAGAGAAAGTGTGTGGGCGTAATATTGTATGGTGTGTTCGTTTAACATATGGGTTGCCTGTTAAGTAGAAACATTGTGGAAGTTTTAAGAAAATGAATAATTTCGGTATCTTATCAATAATAATTCAATGATTAACTATATTGCTCTCTACCATAGAGTTTTGCCACGGCATAACAGCTTCCGATTTGAATAAGTGCATTATCATCCACAAAGCGCAGAACCTACAGACATTTACCTGCGCTGCATAAGCATCTGATGTACTTGATGGTGGTGAACAGTTAAATAAATAAAAAAAAGATGTATTTTGAGTCGTGATTTAAAGACTGCTAAAGTACGGGGATTTCCTGACCTCTGGTGAGAGGATACACATAAACTATATTGCCCAAACGCCGTAGTTTACATCGACAGGGCTGTGTGTAGTTACTTGTAACCAACAATGTGGCATGATAATATCACATCATTATGCAAAATAGCTCAACGTTGTGTTACATTCTGATGGGATACAAATTGAATGAAAATGAAAAAGTCATTATGCATTCACTTGATTCTCTCTCTCTTCTCTCTCTCTCTCTCTCTCTCACCCTCTCCCTCCCCCTCTCTCTCTATTCTGCCATCTACCACCATCCCAGAACCAACCGCTGACGGCTTTGAGATTCACTTTCAGGTCAACTACCTATCGCACTTCCTGTTGACCCTTCACCTTCTGCCGGTTCTTAAATCCTCTGGACCGGATAGCCGAATAGTCTCGGTTGCCTCAGTCATGTACAAGTTTGCTAACTGGGACGTAACCGACTTCCAATCATTGAAAATACGAGACACAAGCAAGAGATATAATACCTCCAAGTTGTACCAGGTGAGTCGTGACGTGATCAATCTATAAAATTCAAAATCTTAAGATATCATCTGCCTTTAATCATGGAGAATTGTGGGAAATTGATTGTTATACTGACGTTTTCGATTGATTTAAACTTGTTTTCGATGTTTACATAAAGTTCTTTCGTGAAAACTCTCACTAAGCATAGAAAAAGACATACGTTGAATGTGATTTTTTTTTAAATATATATATATATATATATATATATATATATATGTATATATGTTTTTCCCTTTACCTGAATACTTCATCAATCACAGTGCTCTCTCATTTAGAACGTAAGCGTCACACGATGATGCTTGTATACATTGTAGTATAATAAAATTCGATGATTTTATAAAGATGTGTTCGCTCTTCTCTTTAATTGACACGCGCAGATTATGAACATGTTCTCATTGGCAAAGAGACTCGAGGGGTCAGGGGTTAGCGTATTTTCGCTGAACCCCGGCTTGGTCGATACGGATATCAGTAAGCGTGAGGGTCAGCAGTTAACGGGAGCATCAAAAGCCATCGTGAAAATGGTGCGCGCATCAAGTAAGTTGCATGACTAACCGCATTTGCATCTAAGCGTCGCAGCAGATCGATCGTAGAGAGGTATATCCATGTTCGTAAAGGCACTTGGCAAACCGTTGTTTTTTGTGGAGATAATATTGAAGGCTCTATATGTCAATGCCGTCTGTTGGGACATCTACACTTCTGTTTATTTGTAGAAGCATATCACTGCCAGTTATGACGTCATTTTGTCCACTTGGAAATAAAGTCGTAATTATTGTTGGTTAGTTGTGACGTCAGATTTAGTTATTGACTTGCTCTATTCTAATGGCGAGCTCGAAAACTATATACATATCATACAGCTTCTTTAAATCAGACGGGAACACTTCCTGCAAAAGAATAAATAAAATAAAATAGCAGGAATTTGACGTTTCAACCTGATCATTTGAGCAGCCCCTATATGTCGATTTTTTTTTTTTTTTTAAACAAGTCAGTTCTCTTTTTTTTTTCCTGCTAATTTAACTTGAAAGCTTTTATTCCCCCTGCTTTCCGACAGCAGTTAGTCAAGTGTTTTTTATTATGCCAGAAAAGTGAAAGCTTGTTGAATTTTCTATACATTTTCTTTATAATGATTAATTGTGGTCCACACATAATGTCACACAATGAAGTAGTCTCCTCATCCAGCGGTTCCAACATCAAAACTTGAAATTCAAAAATTTTGTATCGATTGTCCGATTTTCCTCAAACTTTCACTGATGTGCTCTTCTAATGTTGCTGCTTTCACTCAATCAACATTTCTCTTTGGCTGTTTGGGTTTTGGTTTTCTCTCCCATGTCAGAGATGATGCGGTCCCCATTTGACGGTGCTGTGACTACTCTGCATGCCGCTGCTAACCCGGAGTATGACGGGAAAAGCGCCCTCTACTTCGAGAGTGCCAAACCACACTCTCTGACGTCACTGCCAAGGTAAGTACAATGGTTGTTTAGCGTACATAATGTGTATTATGCGTTTCCGCGTTTTGAATACCAACTTTTGGTCTTTACCGAGTACAACTAGAGGCCATTGCAATATACTGGACATCCATTTTCTCCTAAAGGGGAGCACAATTCTTTGTGAATACACATTTCTCAAGAGAAAACAATACAGTGCTTTGGGAACCATACATTAATTTTCACTTTAATAGTAGAGAAATTATGTCCGTTGCACCCTTTTGTAATTCCTCATGTTGTTCGAATCAAAATGACTGCAGTCACTTTCTCTGCTTTCATTTATTTTTATCTTCTTTTCCTCGCCTGATTTCTACATATCACTTGCTTGAGTCACTTCTTATTTGTTTCTTATTCATTGCTCTTTCAATGTCGGCAGTAATGTCGAGAGTCAATCTTCATCGATGGGGCAGAAAGAAAATAGGCATGGTAGTTCTGTTATTTCGTTTTGAAGAGTGTTTCATCTGCATTTTTCTTTCTACACTCTCATTCACCATGCAGAAGTGAGGAGAAGCAAGAATTGCTCTGGAAATATTCATTAGACTGTCTCAAAGACTACGTGACGGAGGACGTACTGAGTGAGCTCACGTCACAATAGATTTTACGTCGTCAGCTTAGCGTCATATGATCTCAAACAATATGCTGTCTGAAATAATTCTCTGAAGAGGCTTCCTACGGGAGCCAGCTGACCTTGGTATCAAGTCTATGGGGATTTCAGAATTCAGTATGGAACGGGTCAATATTTAAACAATCTATAAAGTAACATGGTCCGTGACATTGAAACCTGCCTCATATTGTGCGATTTTGTCGCGCAATTTATAGCGATGCGATGCGTTTCAATGCGACTCTGCTAAACAATATCGCGTATTGCTCTTCTGGGATGCAGGATAATTGAAACGAAAATGACATATAAATCTTGCAATTCCTGAGACAAACAATCTTCTGCAATTCGACTTCGCTTCGAAATAAATCGCACAATCTGAGCGGGGCTAAGAATATTTCAGAACGTAGCTGAATTCTAGAGGCTCACCAAATTGTAGGATAGTATTCGTATTTTTTAAATTCCGTACTTCTTCAGATGATAGCCATCAAACCTTTACCCACTGACATTCCTCCACTTATTTTTGTTGTTTTGTTGTTATCCATGCCAGTCTTAATGCACTCTGGTACAAGGCTTCAGAAGCACGACGTAATTTACGTGTCATTCGCAGAAAGCAAATTTCTCTATTCTGACGTAGTAAACATCATGCCGCCGAAGGAAGTTCACTGTAACATAATAGGGATGCTTCCACTTCGAATTGTAATGTATTTGTGTCAATTCTGTCATGGTTTGTCATATACAATACGAAATCAGAGTAACTATGGCGGTAGCTGGAAGAAAGACCGATATATCTTTTACTGACTATTAGTTCCAATAACAACCTTTTGGGTTATCATGCGTATAACGATTATTGATGCTGATGTCAGTTTTTGTTAGTACAGGTTATGTTACTTTTTACTAATAGTCCGATCGTAGTCTCGATATCTCTTTCGATACTTCAAGAAGTGCTTTTCGTTATACGTATATCTAAAAAGTTTTATCTGAAATCAGAAAAAAAATATGCGGTTGATATCAATATATCACACAAGGTTATGAAAAAACATTAAAGGTTTTACTCGTAAATTGTTTGTACAATACAATAGATTATAAATTTTGCTGCTTTTATACTATTTGGGAAATAAAGGTGATCACATGTAATTTGCCGTTCTTTTTATCATTGGTACTATTGCCTAAGCTTTGACTATGACAAGATCTTCTTTAACCTATACTTCGCAGTGTATATTCTTTTTTCCCCTTTTGCTTCTTCTCTTTCTTCCTCAAACCTCCGAGGATCGTTGTCTGTGTTGCATATTCCTGTATAGAATTCTGTCACCTCTTTGTCACGGTATAGTCTTGTTTCCTCTCATGTCGTCAAGATATTTTTTTTTTCATACAAGTAGTCTTGTTGCTGTCCCCGTCTTTTCTCATGCTCATTATTTTGTTTGTTGTTGTTTTGTATGTAACTGTTTATCCGTCTGTCTCTTAGTGAGCTGCCAAACTATTTGTGCCTAACTTTTTGTGTTGCTTTTTTGCTGTTTTCAATCAAATTTTGCATCGAGCTTTTAATACAAGAGGGGCCCGCACTCTACAAGCATTGTCTTTTTAGCGGGTCCCTCCGTTTTTTTTTTCCACACAGTGCATATACTGACAATTATTTCATTTTCGTTTATATACCTCAGCAACTATTGCAATGTATCGCTACTGTTAGTTTTTCTATTATTGTTGTTTTCTCTGTACAAATTTCATGCATTGTTTCTGTCACTCAAGAAAGTGAGATTTACGTTCAAATATTTTATTGTGGAAAAACTAATATATTTGAACTTGAACTTGAACTTGAATTCTAATTGTGCTCTTTTCGTTTTTTCGCGTAATTCACATTTGTGTAGGTCTAGTATTTGTTTGTAAGCTATTGGAATCCGTGAATTACTGAATTTGGAAATTTGGATAGGTTTTCATGAGAGTAATGTTATCCCTGTATAAAACAGGTGCATTATGTTGGAATTATTATAACCAAGTTTAAAGAGGATATTGTTGCAGCACATATAAACTAATTACCACAAATTTTGAATTTGAATATTTTAGCCATTTCGCAACCGATTTTCATCAAACAAACTTTAAATTCCTCTTGAAATGGATACTCTGTAACATTTCATAAGTAGTTTTTAGTATCTCGCGAAAAAGTTAAGAGCTAAAAAAATCCTCATCTCCACCGAATGTCCATCCCTTTAAATTCTTACAAATAGCCTTGGAAGACAAAATAAAAAAAGTGCAAACGAAAACACCTCTCCCTTTCCCTCAAACACCACAGCACATACGAACACTTCCAACGTTGGATTTCTCTGACAGTCCTTGGCAGTATGGGACTGAAACTTCTTTGCCTCGTTCCTGGGTTGTTCTACTGGAGGCCCTGTCTCTCACGTCACGTTTCGTCCACAACATGACAATTTCGTCGATCAAATGACTGATTTCATAACGAAATAGGTCATGCGACACTTGGCGCCCCATTAAAAAAGAGCTACGGTTTTTGTTCATGGTTTAAACCGTGGTTTCAATCGTACCACCTTCGTGAATTCGGGCCAAAGGGTTCTTAATAAAGAACAGTCTATCACTGGAACTCACGGAGAGAGGACCTCCTTCTTCTGCCTCGGTCTCCCTTTTCATGCCCTTAATCTCCTCCATTCGGGAACCTGGTAGCCTGTGTATTAATTCTATGTGGATTTCAGAATTCAGTATGAAACGGGTTAACATGCTGAATGTTTGTTGGAGATTGACTGAATGTTGCCCAGCTTGTGGAGTGTCTGAGTGACATGCTTGGTAATGATTTAGGACACCAACATGAGTGTTAAAATTAGAATAAGTAATAAGAAAAAAGAACTGTGGGAGAACCTTTGAAGACTTTCAGAGGCATGGTGTCCTAGTTTTGATGGGCTTATCTAAGTAATCTAATTATAGTAGAACAATTATCATAAAATATATTGAACGTAGTTAGATATTTGTCTTGTCACATGAGTGATATTGAGGGTATCATGAATCAACAAAGTCAAAATGCATTTTGCACGAGATGTTTCTTTTCACATGCTAAACCTTTGATAATGTTTACTTTGTAATGAGTGTAAATTTGTATGTTTACAATATTTTTGGAATAATTGCAAATTACCTCTTAATTTGTACTATCCGTAAAATAACAAAACACTACGTGTTACGTTGTATATGTTTACAGTATATCGTCGGTCGCATTACGAACAGGCGAATGTTCGAATTTGGGTCAATTTTTCAAAATTCACTTTTTTCCATTTTTTGAATGTCCATACCAAACTCTATCTATCCCCAAAATATCAAATCGCAAAATTCACAAAAACATGTATTTTTGGTAGTGACGAATTTTCAAAATGTCCAAATGCTGCAATTTGTGACATTACGAACCGGCAAATGTTCGTATTCGCCGGTTCGTAAAATCCCTGTTCAGACGGAACACACGTGAGGTATGTGGGGCGAATCGAGGAGCTTGCGAGGCCGCGAGCGAGGGCTCGTCATCACCATCAGTCCCATGCACTCGGAATTGTGCTGGTATGTAACTACTAGGTGCATTTTGTTGCTCATTTGTTATTTAATCTTCTGTTTAAAAACAAAAGTAATGATAATCGGGGCAGGTTAATGTGTAATCATAAAATATTACATCAGAGAAGTAGAATTGCTCGACATTATCATGTAAAAGTAGCTTTCCTGTGTATTTTATTTCCTTGCAGATCCTACACAGTCGTACACCTAGCCACCATTTTTGTCGAAGGGGGTCCTTGATTATTCTTGGTCAGAGATAAAGCAATCCTCCCATACAACCCGGATGCATGGTTTTTTAAACTAAAGCATAGTAGAATCTATAAACTGAAAAAAAAAAATATCGTGTAGCAATTGCAAATACCCAGGTAGAACTGAGTGAAAATAGGCCCAAAGTAATAAATGATTATCATTGTTTTCAAAGATTCATGTTGTTTCATTAAAAAAAAATGTATTTAGGCCCTAAGTAAGAATGAAATTGCATGATGAGACTGTTTAGCGTCAGTGTTAAGTCAGTTATAGTTACATATAGCTTCCTTAAGCATGCAAGAATAGCTGCTCTGGCCTTTACTGTCTAACTAAAAGTAAAATCCTGCATAAACAGTACATTTATAGGCTAGATCGAGGTTGTATTCACCGGTATGTTACTTATTTTGATTACCGGGACAGATATCAATGAACTTTCAGAAAAATTAAACGAAGTTGATTACCGGTACCGGTACTCACAGTTTTTTTTAACACTCATGTACCGGTACAAGTATAAGCCTATATCCAGGGATTTTTATTCTATATAAGTTACCGCGGTATCCTATTTGTGCCCTGATAACACTGACATGATTTTCCTTATTTATATCTTGGGGATAATTCTAGGAGCAGCAGGCCACTACAAGCAGGAGCCGAGTCCCCACAAACAAAGGCAGCACCGCTATCATTACAACTGTAGCAGCTAGCATCCCAGGAACATCAGCAGCACCTCTCGGCGCAGGAGCAGCATTAGCAGAGCCTGTAAAGTGCAACTGTAGCAGCTGAACTTCTCCATACAATTGTAGTCGCGAAGCCTCTATGTACTACAGTAGGCCTACCGACAGTACTATTGCAACAGAGCGTCTACGTATGCTACCGTAAAACTCTACATTTGTAGCAGCATGATCCTAACTTTCAACTGTAGCAGCTGAGCCTTTCAGACTGTAGCAGCAGAGCCTCTACGTACAACCGCAGAGAGTAGTGGTGATGAGGATGTTTTTCCTTCTGCCTATAATGGTAAGTTTGATTCGTAACAAGTGATTATGGTACCATAGGTACCGGTGCTTGTGGACCATAAAGTGTACCGGGAACCAGGTATTCACAAACATTTCTCAGTTTACGGTGAATGGAATAGGTCATTTATTACTTTCAGTGGAATAGATGATTGAACAATACCATGTCATTTGACAGAAATCACTGTTTTGATATCTGGACTGTAATGTAGTCATACCTTTTCTGTAATGTCGATCTTATCTAACTCTACTGTCAAGTATCTTATGCAGATATTAACCTGGTGAGGACAGGCTCATGTTGATATTACAAGCTCTTCCCTAGGCACCTGCTTGAGCATACTTGGGGGAAGTTTCTAATGGCCTTACTGTAATTATTTCATACATGTATATCAATGTTGACTGCTACTCAATGTATTAAAAGAGAAAAAAAGCAAGCACTAACACTTCTGTGTATAAGATTGTTAGGTTTTTATGTGAAAGACATCACATTTCTAATCAAAGAATGTGTAGCAGTTATCATTATTTACCTTTGCCAACCCCAAGGTGTAAAAGCTCGACCAATAGCACCTGAATTACTATGCCCTTCAGAGATCAACAGACTTTGATGACAATTTTTTTTTTTTTTGCATTTCAAATAGGTATGCTGGCTGTAGCTATTTTCATTTTGTCTCACAAAATGTCGTAGGTGATTGCCTGTAAAGAATTTCCTTATGTTACTTTGTTTTTTCTTCTGAAATTGTGCTTTAGCTCTAAGAAATACTCTTCTTCACATTTTTCAAACCTGCAGGTACTTGTAATGTTTTATCACATAGTGTATGACACAACTGTCAAATTTCTCACTGAAATTGTCCATACAATTTTTTGTGTTTTTGAACCACCGTAGGCATAGATGTTCTTGTCAAGTGGAAGAGGGATGGTTCTATGAATCCTGTCAGCTCAAGTGACCTCTATCATGCTCAACGGACCAAACCGAAACAAGGTTCCTGCGTAGGGCCTATACATATGAGAAGTGAAAATGGCTGGTGGAAAGGGAGGATGCTTCAAGTCTTCAACATGCCCATGGATGGACGTAGGATGTCAGATGACGAGGGCATTCCTCTTTCTGCCTGAGGTAATTTGAATACATAGTTACTGATTTGTTCTACATCAATAAGTTTATCAAGATATATTATGTCTTTTTTCATTTTAAAATGATGTAGAGATTTTTATGCATAGTATCATGTAGGTACAATGTACTTTCATTGCATTGCCATTTCAATATAAATGTTCAATTCTGTGTAATGAATAAAACAAATGTCGTAATTGCAGTTTGTAATGACTGTAGGATGCTGAAGACTGTTAGCTTTCCACTTCCTTTCTTTAAAAGTCTGATATTGATTATTGCTTACAATTTATTATGTCAACGTCTCTTCTCAGTCCCAAAACAAAATCAATTACTGATAATTTGCTTTATGTGCATGTAATACACTGTAGATTCTAGTGTCCATGATAGATGTTTGCAAGTATATCTAGTATAAATCTTGTTGATTCTACCCTCAGGATGGTCACATAATTTTTTTCATTGATGCATTGTTTACAACTTCCCCAGCAGTATCGTTACTTGCGACAGCAGTAGCAGAGCCTCAACGTCGATTTGTGACAGCTGAATCCCCAGAAACATCAGCAGCACCGCTTGAAGCAGCAGCAGCAGCAGCAGCAGCGGAGCCTGTACGTACAGCCCTAGCAGCTGAGCCTCTAAGTACGACAACAGTGGTAGAGCCTCTACTTACAACTGTAGCAACTGAGCCTCTACTTACCACTGTAGCAGCAGAGTCTCTACTTGCAACTTTAGCATCTGCACTTCCAGGAACATTAGCAACACTGCTAGAAGCAACAGCAGCAACAGAAGCAGAGCCTCTACAAACAACTGTGGTGTCCGCATTCTAAGAAACAACGCAGCAATGTTACCTTTGAAACTGAAGGTAATTCAACTGGAGTTGAGAAGTTCAGGGCATTGTATAACTGTTTTTGTATTTCTTGCATTCGCAACCTGTCTGTGTGGTGCAAATTCCTAAAAAAAGCAATTATGAGCCAAAACTTAATTTTCCAATAACAAATGTAAAATAATTTAAACATGTGATAAATACTTTGATTATCTTTTTTTTTTTCTTTTATCCTTCACTCTTGTAAGAAAAAGTTTGTGGCAGGCAACCTGTAAAATTTAAAGAAAATAGTTTGTCTTCTGCAAAGAATAGTTAAAAAAAAACAGTAAATGAAGTAACAATTATTCAACCAGACTTGGCAGTTTCATCAAATTATGTATTTGTTTTCCTTGCATTAGGTGTACCTGATTTCAATTTGAAAGCAGACTAAGTCCTCTACTCTTATTTCAGATTACAAAGAATACTGAACCTTGCTGGATGATGGAAAACTGTTAAATCTCGAGAAAGCAATGTCCCTGTCAGACATTGAAGAACCGATTTTGATGGTAACCGGACACATGAAAGCAATAGAAAACTGTTTGTGAAGTGTAATGGAAGTACAGCATATTCATATTATGCTGTATGTATTCTATACTGCCCTCTATCTAGTCTTGTTGGTATACATCTGGTTGTATTTACATTATTATATTTAGTGCACTAACTGTTGACCAACTTTCCTGAAATAAAGACCATTTAGGCAAACTATTGTACATGTTTCTTGTAAGGAAAGGAAAGGGAATTATTGGTGAATTTCTTGCTCATAGTGCCTTGTACAAATATAGACTTGATGCATGATCAAGTTTGTAATACTTTCTGGTAATTATTTTATCTTCAGTGTTACATATTTGCTACATGCTTTCAATAATTTCAGCACAGTTTCACACAAATCAACCAATTTTTATCACTTCGGCAGGACCTTATTCAAATATAAAAGAAACAATAGAAATAAAGTGTAGTGTTCCAGTATGTATTCCATTTATTGTCTCTTCATTGCAAATTTGGAAACTACTGCCATTGAGGCTTTTGAGGGAGTGGAAGATAGATGTCAGTGCAAAGCCAGAAGATTTTCATGTGGAAGAATATGTAGGTACTGACATCAGTTCTATTCCTGATAGATCTTCAGTTGTCATGAAAAAATTCATGGAATCTAAAACAGAATTGTCCAAAAAAAGCTGAACAGTGGGGAAGCCTACAAAAAGTCAGAAATATTTGTAGATGGTAGAACACATTTTAACCATCAAAGATGTGATTTAACACGTAACCATATCAATCTTTTGGCTATGATTGCCTCAGTGAAAATGGCAGAATGTCTATCAGACAATACTATCATGCCTTGAAAATTCTGGTCCTAGAAAGAGAATGGCTAGCCAGACATGTTATTAACATGTTGTCATGTTGTCCCCCATCCTAAGGACAGCAAAAAGAGACAAATGACGTACACTACTCTCCTCCCAGCAGTCCAGTAGTTGGCAGACTGTTAAAGTTTGTAGACTCGTGTTTATAAACACATTGGGTATCACTTTCATTAATTCAACCCTGGGCAAAATTACCTTGTGAAGTGTGAGGAGAATGGTACACTTGATCATGTTATTGCACGCGTACTACTGTAATACATTAAAGTCAAGGAAATGCAGAACTTCTCACCAATTTACAGGTCAGATTACCTCGTGAAGTGTTGGGAGAATTTTGTATTTTGTACATGTTATTGCACCACTTTTATAGTGGTCAGAACACAATTCTGAAATGCAACAAATGCCTAACTTCTCATTCCAAGTGAGATTCCATAGTGAAGTATCATGGAGAATGTCACATTTATTTTGTATCAATTGTAATTTAATGTATTGTAATAATAGTGTGCAATGTAATTATTGTGAGCTGTCGAAAATGCAAAAAAAAAAAAAAAATCACTCTCTGAATTTACAGGTTATATCTGGAAGTTTGAGGAGAATGCTTTGTTTTGTAGTTACTGTATGTAATTATGAACACACATGTGGAATAGTGCATTTTGAATTAATAAAATGCAGAATTCTTCACAAACTTGGGGACTGGTGAATAGAAAACAAAAAAAAAAGAACAAAAGAAAAAAAAGAGGAGTGAGAGAGACACAGATACCTATAATTGGGAAAACAAGGTGATTATGACTGCTTTGTAAGAGGGTATGTGTGTGTGTGTGTGTGTGTGTTTGTTCGAGTGTGTGTACTGGTATGTGCATGTATAGTGTGTGTTTGTGTATGTTTGTGTTTGCATGGGTGTAATTATATTCTCTCAATAATGAATTTACACTTTTTTATAGACAGTGACTACCAGGCGCACTTTTAGTACTCATCCAGTAGTCAATAAAAACCCATTGCACAGTTTGATAACATTACTGGCATCAACAATTAATGTGTCAGAAAGTAGGTTGTGTGTGTGGGTTCGAGTGTGTTTACTGGTATATGTGCGTGTATGTGTGTTTGTGTATGTTTGTGTTTGTATGGGTGTAATTATATTCTCTCAATACTGATAATGACTTAACACTTGTAATATTTATAGATAGTGACTACCAGGCACACTTTAATAGAACGGTACTCATCCAATCAAAAACCCATTGCACAGTTTGATAACATTACTCGCATCAACAATTAATGTGTAAAAGTACAGGTAGGTTGTATAGTTTGAGAAAATAACTGTGGTGTTTGTTACACTTTCCTAATATCCATGATTATGATACAACTAACATGAATGAACATGAATGAACATGAATGAATCACAATCCCACTACCTAGAGCGGCGAATGTATACATTACACTGTGCGCGTACCACCTAAGCGTGTGGAATGTGTGATGATACGCGCCATTTTATGTTACATTTGCCGGTTCGTAATGCGCACTCGCTACGTCCACACGTATTGAGCATGGG
Organism: Diadema setosum; assembly: GCF_964275005.1. NCBI lineage: Eukaryota > Metazoa > Echinodermata > Echinoidea > Diadematoida > Diadematidae > Diadema > Diadema setosum. Next base: position 5,458,580 of record NC_092687.1, read on the forward strand.
CTTTACGAACCGGCAAATGTATACATTTGCCGGTTCGTAATGCCCTCTCTTTAGTACGCGATGTACGTAAAACGCTGAAATGGGGGGTTTTACGAACCGGCAAACGCACTTTGCATCACTACCACAGAGCCCCAGGTGCAGCTACAAAATAATATTTAGTATCAGACAAAGTAGAAAATTCCGCTTTCATCACTCTCTTAATATCATCATCAATGTGCTGTTATAAGACACGTTTTTATACGTTTAAAGAAGTCCCGATTCTTTAAACGCGATTATCTCGAAATCGTGTTTCCGCGCAAATTCAAACATTCGCCGGTTCGTAATGCGACCGACGATATGTCTCCTAGCTGGATATCATGTATTCAATTATTTTGTTAAATTTGATGTATTTTTTATCATTCATTGAGAAGTATGAAAATAAAATAAATGAAAAGAAATGAAATGAATATTCACGGCTTATCCTATGTTCGCACGTATCAAAATGGGGTGGCCGAAAGAAGCCGAAACCATGTTAGGTGCAGCAACGTTCGTCAAAAACCGAAAGTAACAAGTGGAAATCTTGACACAAAATGGCAGCTGACTAACACGTAGCAGACGACATACATACCTTCAAATTCGGTATCTCTTTTCTACTCATATCTCTATTCCGTTAACAGGTGGCCTATAGGCGTATACAATTATTTTAAAGGGACTGTGCAGTACTGGTTGAGGTGAGGATTGAGGTCTAAAACATTCTTAAGTGAGATAATGAGAAACCTCTCATGAAATAAGAAAGAGCATGTTATTTTAAAAAGGATTCAACGTTTATTTGATGAAAATTGGTTTTCAAATGACTGAGATATCAAAAAGGTGATAATAATAAAAGGCGACAGGCCACGCCTTTTATTAGGATCTCTTTGTTTCACCTTGTTTTTTGATATCTCAGCGATTTCAAAACCGATTTTCGTCAAATAAACTTTTGATTCCCCTTAAAATTGCATATCTCATAGAGTGGTTTCTTAATATCTTGCAATACGTTAAAATCTAAATCCTCGCCTCAACAATTACTGCACAGTCTCTTTAAGATTAATTATCATTTTTCGCTTTACAACATAGTAACACTGTAAATTCATAATTTCCTTTTTTTGCTTTTCGGCATTTTACTGAAAAGTGAACCTTCCATGTGCATTAAAGCCGGAAGCAACAACATGATTTTCAATACTTTTTATACCTATATACATAATATACGATATACAATACGTGAAAAACACACACAAGCACACATACACGAATATATCTATCTATTATATATATATATATATATATATATATATATATATTATATATAATTATATATACATGTATATATATATATATATATTTATGTATATACGTATAATGTAAAACACATTTTCAAAATAACCAAATACATACGCAGAGGCAACACACATTTCGATGTGCACATACTACGCTTGTTTATTTTGCATTACGAAGCTCATATAAACCACAAATCCAGCTGGATATAATTGAAAGAAGAGGTAAAAAATCACAAGTATTTACTAAACAAGAAAGATACGTATAAGCATACGGCAATACATGCACAATAACAATCGTCTTAGTTACGACATAACACAACTTATAGAAAACTAGCCATGCCACCAAACAAAAAACGAATCATGTAATATGTATGTGAGCTTATAAATACTTCTGTCATTTATCTACTCAGGTTCCGTAAGGAATGCACAGATCCATCTATAATCATATCAAAATAGAAGGGAATATACATGATAAACATAATCATCTTCTTGGCTGTTAAACCTCCATAGAAAGGACGACAGAGACTTGAATTTGATTAGGATAGTGGTCCTATAATAGTGAAGAGTAAAAAAAAAATAAGATTCGTCATCCAAATTCAACGATCAAGTTTGTGTGTCACTGACAAATGTGACTTTGACATGACTGAATTTAGCTAGTTCGACGTAATTCGTGTATAATTGCATTATCACTTCAATGAAAAATAGAACATAATAAATTGAACATAGGGAAGCAATAGATTAAAAAAGATAATGTAAAGTCGTATCAAACAGAATATGGTGATACTTGAATGTATTTCAAACTTCTGAAATTGATCAATAAGAGAAATTCGTAGACGACAAATTATCCACTTATACTTGCCACAAGGTTTGGTATCGGTGATGGGTTATGTAACCATCAAAATCCAATTCATTATCAATAAGCATCTATTATGTCATCTACACACATACATTCTTGTATTGTGATGATACAGCACAGCTCTTCTGTGCATTGCTTACCTCTCTCTATCACATGTTAAGGTGCAAAATATATCTATTGTTCCTTGAATATGAAGTATCAATGACCTAAGCTAAATGTATGCTGCTCATTTCACACCTCTCAATTGTTCCATTCTTAAAGATTATATATATTGAAATGTTTTTATTCTTTTCTGAGAATAGTTCTCAACTCTTGAGAAAAGTCAGTTTACCAATGTCCAGATTATCACAGCTATATCAATGTAACACCTCAGGGAATATATCTTCCGTCGCTTACGGAATAAGGAATATCAATATCATAAACACACAACGACAAAAGAAAAAAAACCACCACCACCACCACCACCAACAACAACAACAAATGCTTGTTATTCTTACACATTTTGATAAAACTGTCACACTTTGAACATTATACAAATGCCTCATTATTTCTCACCTTTTCTTATTATCTTTATCTGTGAGAAAATCCAAGCATTGCTAGCGTAGGTATTATGTTCTACTCCATCACATCAGTAAAATGTGCCATTTGCCTCTTATACGGAATAGAGGTCTACTAATATCAGAAACAAACATCACGGTGCTCCTTGCGCTCCTTTTCGAATTTTTCAGTTTGAACAACAAAAAAAAAATCAGAACAATTCTGATTCTCTGCATTTGAGACGAAATAAGAATGGGAGACTTATATTCCAAACGAAAGAATGCTTTCTCTATACATATACAATAATGTTTATACACTCCAAGTGCACAAAGCTGTGAAATCTGCACATTCCAACAAGGCTATCATCCTGATTCTTTTCTTTTTGCAATTGCAATTTGTTTGTGTTTCTCTTTACACATGCATAATCTTACAGCAGATTCCATCGAAATTGGGAGAAATACGCAAACCACTGCAATCATTAGAAATTGGAATGCAAACGAGATTATTTTCTTATCTGATTTTCACCAGATGAAGACAATGTCAATCTGTACAAATCCACAAACTTATCAAACTTACATTGTTTCTATGACGTCACTTTTTAATCATCTGTCAACTCACTAATAACACAACTTATATCGTATCGCTAATTGATTAAAATCAGATGTAACTGCGTAACACCAACAAACGCATTCATCGAGTCGTTATCATTTGGTAATCGTTCAGCTACGTATGGATTTTCACACGAATGTGTATAGACTACCAGTTACAAGGTATGCATAATCTCCAAGCCATTGGATAATGTATCTAAAATTGCTGACGTTAATTTGCGTAACCTTTCTGGCATAACATATTTACATGATTCGAACATAACGTAAAATATCTTGTCAGCATCAAACTAAAGAACATCATACTGTCATGTACATTTTCCGATTATTAAGTTATACAAGAAAAGGAAAACAAATTGGAAAAGACAAGATAAGAAATAACTGAATTCACATAATATCACAAGCTACATAATTATTCATGGATGGAAATACATGTGATATCCCACATATAAAGCGACATAACACTTACAAAATGACAGACAATGCATTACACCATACAACTTGTAAACATATCATTATGAACAATGGAATCAAAAGTGCAATTTGTGAAAAAAGTTCTGCCATTGTTTCAAATCAAATTTGAATGAGATGTAAAAGCTAAAGTTTGATATAATTCATGGAAGTATCTTTGTTTTCGATATGATATTTTAATAGGAAACTTCATCACCTAACAAACAAATGATAATGCAGTATCTATACGTCTGTACAGCTGCATATACATATTTCATTCATTGCAATCGATTCGCTGAATGACATAGATTGTTTGACATTAACACACTGGTGAAAATCTTAATAGAGTACATAAATATATTGTGAGCATGTAAAAATAGTATTTCCTTATCAAAATAGTTCACATCTCACTTGCATTATAAACAACATTTCATAATACTTATCTCAGAACGAGAAAAGGAAAGCAAAAGTTGTTATTTGTCAAACATACTTGAATTAAGCTTTCAAATACTCATAAAAGACTATTTACATTCTCAAACCTATCTGCTGCTCTTGATAAAGTGTCCTTGTAACGACTTTATGGGTATCATAAAGTATCTCTGTCATTCTATCACAGCAGGAAAATTATCTATTTACATAAAACACACGCATACAATGTAATGCATTTGAGAGTGCGAGAACATGTATTCTGATTATCATCAAATAAAGTCTTTCTTAACTCACAGACCCTTTGGACTGCATTATCTCCCTGCTGGCACTAATCTGATTCTACCGACTTCAACTGATTAACGAAATTCAGTTCATAATATTAAATGATTATGAAAGTTAATACGTTGAGACGGTAAATGCAGACTCAAAAATCAAAAGGAAGATATCTCTCCTGAACAATCCTCATTGAAGTTGCAATGAACTGTACTTTAACGCAAGTTATATAAAAAAACAACATTAATCAATACAGGCCTGTAGTGGAAATGTTGCCTATTTACAAGTCGTGATTTAATAATTACGAAATGCATGCACTATAGAAGTATAAGTCATAAGAAAAGTACGGTTATTACAACTTGTGACCCAAGAAATCATGTTTGGAATTCACTTTAAACTGAGATATGATAATTCGTATTGAGATACAAGATATTGATATTGAGTTTCTTTACAGGTTTGATTATATACATAAAACATCACATCAACATCATGTGAAGGAATAAGCTATTCAAGCACCCGAGCCGGCCATACTCTCACCCTTTTAAAGGTGTTTCATCAGATCATTAGCTCTCAAGTTTAGTCACAACATCAAATTTACCATACAAAAACTACCGTTCGACATTGGACATTTGGACAAATATGCAAACTACTGCAATAATTACAAAATGGAATGCAAACGAGATTATTTCTCATCTGAAATTCATCAGATGAAGACAATATCAATGTGTACAAATCCACAAACCTTCCAAACTTACATTGTTTCTGTGACGTCACTTATAAAATCATTTGTCAATTCACTACTAACACAACTTATTTCGTATCGCTAATTGATTAAGATCAGATACAAACTGCGTAACAACAACAACAACAACATTGTTCAGTTACGTATGGATTTTCACACGAATGTGTATAGACTACGAGTTACAAGTTATTCATAATATCCAAGCCATTGGATAATGTATATAAACTTGCTGACATTAATTTGCGTAACCCTTACAGCATAGCATATTTACATGATTCAAACATAACGTAAAAGATCTTGTCAGCATCAAACTAAATAACATCATACTGTCATGTACATTTCCCGATTATTAAGTTATGCAATAAAAGGAAAACAAATTGGAAAAGACATGATAAGAAATAACTGAGTTCACATAATATCACAAGCTACATAATTATTCATGGATGGAAATACATGTGATATCCCACATATAAAGCGATATAACACTTACAAAATGACAGATAATGCATTCCACCGTACAACTTGTAAACATATTATTATGAACAATGAAATCAAAAGTGCAATTTTTGAAAAAGGTTCTGCCATTGTTTCAAATCAAATTTGACTGAGATGTAAAAGCTAAAGTTTGATATAATTCATGGAAGTATCTTTGTTTTCGATATGGTACTTTAATAGGAAACTACATCACCTAATAAACAAATGATAATGCAGTAGCTATACGTCTGTACAGCTGCATATACATATTTCATTCATTGCAATCGATTCGCTGAATGACATAGATTGTTTGACATTAACACACTGGTGAAAATCTTGATAGAGTACATAAATATACTGTGAGCATGTAAAAATAGTATTTACATATCAAAATAACTCACATCTCACTTGCATTATAAACAACATCTCATGATATTTATCTCAGAACGAGAAAAAGAAAGCAACAATTGTTATTTGTCAATCATACTTAAATTAAGCTTTACATTCTCAAACCTATTTGCTGCTCTTGATAAAGCGTCGTTGTAACGACTTTATGGGTATCATAAAGTATCTCTGTCGTTGTATAACAGCAGGAATATTATCTATTAACATAAAACACATGCATATATATGTAATGCATTTGAGAGTGCGAGAACATGTATTCTGATTATCATCAAATAAAGTCTTTCTTAATTCACAGACCTTTCGGACTGCATTATCTCCCTGCTGGCACTAATCTCATTCTACCGACTTCAACTGACTAACGAAATTCAGTTCATAATATCAAATGATTATGAAAGTTAATACCATGAGACGGTAAATGCAGACTCAAAAATCAAAAGCTCGATATCTCTCCTGAACAATCCTCGTTGAAGTTGCGATGAACTGTACTTATACGCAAGTTATATATCAAGTAAAAAAACAAAAAACAAAACAACAACAAATTAATACAGGCCTATAGTCGACATGTTGTCTATTTACAAGTCGTGATTTGATAATTACGAAATGCATGCACTATAGAAGTATAAGCCATAAGAATAGTATGGTTATTACAACTTGTGACCCAAGAAATCATGTTTAGAATTCACTTTAAACTGAGATATGATGATTCGTATTAAGATACCAGATATTGATATTGAGTTTCTTTACAGGTTTAATTATATACATAAAACATCACATCAACATCATGTGAAGGAATAAGCTATTCAAGCACCCGAGCCGGCCATACTCTCACCCTTTTAAAGGTGTTTCATCAGATCATTAGCTCTCAAGTTTCGTTCACAACATCAAATTTACCATACAAAAACTACCGTTCGACATTGGACATTTGGACAAATATGCAAACTACTGCAATAATTACAAAATGGAATGCAAACGAGATTATTTCTCATCTGAAATTCATCAGATGAAGACAATATCAATTTGTACAAATCCACAAACCTTCCAAACTTACATTGTTTCTGTGACGTCACTTATAAAATCATTTGTCAATTCACTACTAACACAACTTATTTCGTATCGCTAATTGATTAAAATCAGATACAAACTGCGTAACAACAACAACAACATTGTTCAGTTACGTATGGATTTTCACACGAATGTGTATAGACTACGAGTTACAAGTTATTCATAATATCCAAGCCATTGGATAATGTATATAAACTTGCTGACATTAATTTGCGTAACCCTTACAGCATAGCATATTTACATGATTCAAACATAACGTAAAAGATCTTGTCAGCATCAAACTAAATAACATCATACTGTCATGTACATTTCCCGATTATTAAGTTATGCAATAAAAGGAAAACAAATTGGAAAAGACATGATAAGAAATAACTGAGTTCACATAATATCACAAGCTACATAATTATTCATGGATGGAAATACATGTGATATCCCACATATAAAGCGATATAACACTTACAAAATGACAGATAATGCATTCCACCGTACAACTTGTAAACATATTATTATGAACAATGAAATCAAAAGTGCAATTTTTGAAAAAGGTTCTGCCATTGTTTCAAATCAAATTTGACTGAGATGTAAAAGCTAAAGTTTGATATAATTCATGGAAGTATCTTTGTTTTCGATATGGTACTTTAATAGGAAACTACATCACCTAATAAACAAATGATAATGCAGTAGCTATACGTCTGTACAGCTGCATATACATATTTCATTCATTGCAATCGATTCGCTGAATGACATAGATTGTTTGACATTAACACACTGGTGAAAATCTTGATAGAGTACATAAATATACTGTGAGCATGTAAAAATAGTATTTACATATCAAAATAACTCACATCTCACTTGCATTATAAACAACATCTCATGATATTTATCTCAGAACGAGAAAAGGAAAGCAACAATTGTTATTTGTCAATCATACTTAAATTAAGCTTTACATTCTCAAACCTATTTGCTGCTCTTGATAAAGCGTCGTTGTAACGACTTTATGGGTATCATAAAGTATCTCTGTCGTTGTATAACAGCAGGAATATTATCTATTAACATAAAACACATGCATATATATGTAATGCATTTGAGAGTGCGAGAACATGTATTCTGATTATCATCAAATAAAGTCTTTCTTAATTCACAGACCTTTCGGACTGCATTATCTCCCTGCTGGCACTAATCTCATTCTACCGACTTCAACTGACTAACGAAATTCAGTTCATAATATCAAATGATTATGAAAGTTAATACCATGAGACGGTAAATGCAGACTCAAAAATCAAAAGCTCGATATCTCTCCTGAACAATCCTCGTTGAAGTTGCGATGAACTGTACTTATACGCAAGTTACATATCAAGTAAAAAAACAAAAAACAAAACAACAACAAATTAATACAGGCCTATAGTCGACATGTTGTCTATTTACAAGTCGTGATTTGATAATTACGAAATGCATGCACTATAGAAGTATAAGCCATAAGAATAGTATGGTTATTACAACTTGTGACCCAAGAAATCATGTTTAGAATTCACTTTAAACTGAGATATGATGATTCGTATTAAGATACCAGATATTGATATTGAGTTTCTTTACAGGTTTAATTATATACATAAAACATCACATCAACATCATGTGAAGGAATAAGCTATTCAAGCACCCGAGCCGGCCATACTCTCACCCTTTTAAAGGTGTTTCATCAGATCATTAGCTCTCAAGTTTCGTTCACAACATCAAATTTACCATACAAAAACTACCGTTCGACATTGGACATTTGGACAAATATGCAAACTACTGCAATAATTACAAAATGGAATGCAAACGAGATTATTTCTCATCTGAAATTCATCAGATGAAGACAATATCAATTTGTACAAATCCACAAACCTTCCAAACTTACATTGTTTCTGTGACGTCACTTATAAAATCATTTGTCAATTCACTACTAACACAACTTATTTCGTATCGCTAATTGATTAAAATCAGATACAAACTGCGTAACAACAACAACAACATTGTTCAGTTACGTATGGATTTTCACACGAATGTGTATAGACTACGAGTTACAAGTTATTCATAATATCCAAGCCATTGGATAATGTATATAAACTTGCTGACATTAATTTGCGTAACCCTTACAGCATAGCATATTTACATGATTCAAACATAACGTAAAAGATCTTGTCAGCATCAAACTAAATAACATCATACTGTCATGTACATTTCCCGATTATTAAGTTATGCAATAAAAGGAAAACAAATTGGAAAAGACATGATAAGAAATAACTGAGTTCACATAATATCACAAGCTACATAATTATTCATGGATGGAAATACATGTGATATCCCACATATAAAGCGATATAACACTTACAAAATGACAGATAATGCATTCCACCGTACAACTTGTAAACATATTATTATGAACAATGAAATCAAAAGTGCAATTTTTGAAAAAGGTTCTGCCATTGTTTCAAATCAAATTTGACTGAGATGTAAAAGCTAAAGTTTGATATAATTCATGGAAGTATCTTTGTTTTCGATATGGTACTTTAATAGGAAACTACATCACCTAATAAACAAATGATAATGCAGTAGCTATACGTCTGTACAGCTGCATATACATATTTCATTCATTGCAATCGATTCGCTGAATGACATAGATTGTTTGACATTAACACACTGGTGAAAATCTTGATAGAGTACATAAATATACTGTGAGCATGTAAAAATAGTATTTACATATCAAAATAACTCACATCTCACTTGCATTATAAACAACATCTCATGATATTTATCTCAGAACGAGAAAAGGAAAGCAACAATTGTTATTTGTCAATCATACTTAAATTAAGCTTTACATTCTCAAACCTATTTGCTGCTCTTGATAAAGCGTCGTTGTAACGACTTTATGGGTATCATAAAGTATCTCTGTCGTTGTATAACAGCAGGAATATTATCTATTAACATAAAACACATGCATATATATGTAATGCATTTGAGAGTGCGAGAACATGTATTCTGATTATCATCAAATAAAGTCTTTCTTAATTCACAGACCTTTCGGACTGCATTATCTCCCTGCTGGCACTAATCTCATTCTACCGACTTCAACTGACTAACGAAATTCAGTTCATAATATCAAATGATTATGAAAGTTAATACCATGAGACGGTAAATGCAGACTCAAAAATCAAAAGCTCGATATCTCTCCTGAACAATCCTCGTTGAAGTTGCGATGAACTGTACTTATACGCAAGTTACATATCAAGTAAAAAAACAAAAAACAAAACAACAACAAATTAATACAGGCCTATAGTCGACATGTTGTCTATTTACAAGTCGTGATTTGATAATTACGAAATGCATGCACTATAGAAGTATAAGCCATAAGAATAGTATGGTTATTACAACTTGTGACCCAAGAAATCATGTTTAGAATTCACTTTAAACTGAGATATGATGATTCGTATTAAGATACCAGATATTGATATTGAGTTTCTTTAAAGGTTTAATTATATACATAAAACATCACATCAACATCATGTGAAGGAATAAGCTATTCAAGCACCCGAGCCGGCCATACTCTCACCCTTTTAAAGGTGTTTCATCAGATCATTAGCTCTCAAGTTTCGTTCACAACATCAAATTTACCATACAAAAACTACCGTTCGACATTGGACATTTGGACAAATATGCAAACTACTGCAATAATTACAAAATGGAATGCAAACGAGATTATTTCTCATCTGAAATTCATCAGATGAAGACAATATCAATTTGTACAAATCCACAAACCTTCCAAACTTACATTGTTTCTGTGACGTCACTTATAAAATCATTTGTCAATTCACTACTAACACAACTTATTTCGTATCGCTAATTGATTAAAATCAGATACAAACTGCGAAACAACAACAACAACATTGTTCAGTTACGTATGGATTTTCACACGAATGTGTATAGACTACGAGTTACAAGTTATTCATAATATCCAAGCCATTGGATAATGTATATAAACTTGCTGACATTAATTTGCGTAACCCTTACAGCATAGCATATTTACATGATTCAAACATAACGTAAAAGATCTTGTCAGCATCAAACTAAATAACATCATACTGTCATGTACATTTCCCGATTATTAAGTTATGCAATAAAAGGAAAACAAATTGGAAAAGACATGATAAGAAATAACTGAGTTCACATAATATCACAAGCTACATAATTATTCATGGATGGAAATACATGTGATATCCCACATATAAAGCGATATAACACTTACAAAATGACAGATAATGCATTCCACCGTACAACTTGTAAACATATTATTATGAACAATGAAATCAAAAGTGCAATTTTTGAAAAAGGTTCTGCCATTGTTTCAAATCAAATTTGACTGAGATGTAAAAGCTAAAGTTTGATATAATTCATGGAAGTATCTTTGTTTTCGATATGGTACTTTAATAGGAAACTACATCACCTAATAAACAAATGATAATGCAGTAGCTATACGTCTGTACAGCTGCATATACATATTTCATTCATTGCAATCGATTCGCTGAATGACATAGATTGTTTGACATTAACACACTGGTGAAAATCTTGATAGAGTACATAAATATACTGTGAGCATGTAAAAATAGTATTTACATATCAAAATAACTCACATCTCACTTGCATTATAAACAACATCTCATGATATTTATCTCAGAACGAGAAAAGGAAAGCAACAATTGTTATTTGTCAATCATACTTAAATTAAGCTTTACATTCTCAAACCTATTTGCTGCTCTTGATAAAGCGTCGTTGTAACGACTTTATGGGTATCATAAAGTATCTCTGTCGTTGTATAACAGCAGGAATATTATCTATTAACATAAAACACATGCATATATATGTAATGCATTTGAGAGTGCGAGAACATGTATTCTGATTATCATCAAATAAAGTCTTTCTTAATTCACAGACCTTTCGGACTGCATTATCTCCCTGCTGGCACTAATCTCATTCTACCGACTTCAACTGACTAACGAAATTCAGTTCATAATATCAAATGATTATGAAAGTTAATACCATGAGACGGTAAATGCAGACTCAAAAATCAAAAGCTCGATATCTCTCCTGAACAATCCTCGTTGAAGTTGCGATGAACTGTACTTATACGCAAGTTACATATCAAGTAAAAAAACAAAAAACAAAACAACAACAAATTAATACAGGCCTATAGTCGACATGTTGTCTATTTACAAGTCGTGATTTGATAATTACGAAATGCATGCACTATAGAAGTATAAGCCATAAGAATAGTATGGTTATTACAACTTGTGACCCAAGAAATCATGTTTAGAATTCACTTTAAACTGAGATATGATGATTCGTATTAAGATACCAGATATTGATATTGAGTTTCTTTAAAGGTTTAATTATATACATAAAACATCACATCAACATCATGTGAAGGAATAAGCTATTCAAGCACCCGAGCCGGCCATACTCTCACCCTTTTAAAGGTGTTTCATCAGATCATTAGCTCTCAAGTTTCGTTCACAACATCAAATTTACCATACAAAAACTACCGTTCGACATTGGACATTTGGACAAATATGCAAACTACTGCAATAATTACAAAATGGAATGCAAACGAGATTATTTCTCATCTGAAATTCATCAGATGAAGACAATATCAATTTGTACAAATCCACAAACCTTCCAAACTTACATTGTTTCTGTGACGTCACTTATAAAATCATTTGTCAATTCACTACTAACACAACTTATTTCGTATCGCTAATTGATTAAAATCAGATACAAACTGCGAAACAACAACAACAACATTGTTCAGTTACGTATGGATTTTCACACGAATGTGTATAGACTACGAGTTACAAGTTATTCATAATATCCAAGCCATTGGATAATGTATATAAACTTGCTGACATTAATTTGCGTAACCCTTACAGCATTGCATATTTACATGATTCAAACATAACGTAAAAGATCTTGTCAGCATCAAACTAAATAACATCATACTGTCATGTACATTTCCCGATTATTAAGTTATGCAATAAAAGGAAAACAAATTGGAAAAGACATGATAAGAAATAACTGAGTTCACATAATATCACAAGCTACATAATTATTCATGGATGGAAATACATGTGATATCCCACATATAAAGCGATATAACACTTACAAAATGACAGATAATGCATTCCACCGTACAACTTGTAAACATATTATTATGAACAATGAAATCAAAAGTGCAATTTTTGAAAAAGGTTCTGCCATTGTTTCAAATCAAATTTGACTGAGATGTAAAAGCTAAAGTTTGATATAATTCATGGAAGTATCTTTGTTTTCGATATGGTATTTTAATAGGAAACTACATCACCTAATAAACAAATGATAATGCAGTAGCTATACGTCTGTACAGCTGCATATACATATTTCATTCATTGCAATCGATTCGCTGAATGACATAGATTGTTTGACATTAACACACTGGTGAAAATCTTGATAGAGTACATAAATATACTGTGAGCATGTAAAAATAGTATTTACATATCAAAATAACTCACATCTCACTTGCATTATAAACAACATCTCATGATATTTATCTCAGAACGAGAAAAGGAAAGCAACAATTGTTATTTGTCAATCATACTTAAATTAAGCTTTACATTCTCAAACCTATTTGCTGCTCTTGATAAAGCGTCGTTGTAACGACTTTATGGGTATCATAAAGTATCTCTGTCGTTGTATAACAGCAGGAATATTATCTATTAACATAAAACACATGCATATATATGTAATGCATTTGAGAGTGCGAGAACATGTATTCTGATTATCATCAAATAAAGTCTTTCTTAATTCACAGACCTTTCGGACTGCATTATCTCCCTGCTGGCACTAATCTCATTCTACCGACTTCAACTGACTAACGAAATTCAGTTCATAATATCAAATGATTATGAAAGTTAATACCATGAGACGGTAAATGCAGACTCAAAAATCAAAAGCTCGATATCTCTCCTGAACAATCCTCGTTGAAGTTGCGATGAACTGTACTTATACGCAAGTTATATATCAAGTAAAAAAACAAAAAACAAAACAACAACAAATTAATACAGGCCTATAGTCGACATGTTGTCTATTTACAAGTCGTGATTTGATAATTACGAAATGCATGCACTATAGAAGTATAAGCCATAAGAATAGTATGGTTATTACAACTTGTGACCCAAGAAATCATGTTTAGAATTCACTTTAAACTGAGATATGATGATTCGTATTAAGATACCAGATATTGATATTGAGTTTCTTTACAGGTTTAATTATATACATAAAACATCACATCAACATCATGTGAAGGAATAAGCTATTCAAGCACCCGAGCCGGCCATACTCTCACCCTTTTAAAGGTGTTTCATCAGATCATTAGCTCTCAAGTTTCGTTCACAACATCAAATTTACCATACAAAAACTACCGTTTGACATTGGACATTTGGACAAATATGCAAACTACTGCAATAATTACAAAATGGAATGCAAACGAGATTATTTCTCATCTGAAATTCATCAGATGAAGACAATATCAATTTGTACAAATCCACAAACCTTCCAAACTTACATTGTTTCTGTGACGTCACTTATAAAATCATTTGTCAATTCACTGCTAACACAACTTATATCGTATAGCTAATTGATTAAAATCAGATACAACTGCGTAACAACAACAACAACAACATTGTTCAGTTACGTATGGATTTTCACACGAATGTGTATAGACTATGAGTTACAAGTTATTCGTAATATCCAAGCCATTGGATAATGTATGCATATGTGCTGACATTAATTTGCGTAACCTTTCTGGCATAGCATATTTACATGATTCAAACATAACGTAAAATATCTTGTCAGCATCAAACTAAAGAACATCATACTGTCATGTACAATTCCCGATTATTAAGTTATACAAGAAAAGGAAAACAAATTGGAAAAGACAAGATAAAAAATAACTGAGTTTACATAATATCACATGCAACATAATTATTCATGGATGGAATTACATGTGATATCCCACATATAAAGCGAGATAACACTTACAAAATGACAGATAATGCATTACACCGTACAACCTGTAAACATATTATTATGAACAATGGAATCAAAAGTGTAATTTGTGAAAAAGGTTCTGCCATTGTTTCAAATCAAATTTGACTGAGATGTAAAAGCTAAAGTTTGATATAATTCATAGAAGTATCTTTGTTTTCGATATGGTATTTTAATAGGAAACTACATCACCTAACAAACAAATGATAATGCAGTAGCTATACGTCTGTACAGCTGCATATACATATCTTATTCATTGCAATCGATTCGCTGAATGACAAAGATTGTTTGACATTAACACACAGGTGAAAATCTTAATAGCGTGCATAAATATATTGTGATCATGTAAAAATAGTATTTCCATATCAAAATAATTCACAACTTACTTGCATTATAAACGACATCTCATAATACTTATCTCAGAAGGTGAAAAGGAAAGCAAAAGTTGTCATTTGTCAAACATACTTGAATTAAGCTTTCAAATAATCACAAAAGACTATCTACATTTTCAAAACTATTTGCTGCTCTTGATAAAGTGTCGTTGTAACGACTTTATGGGTATCATAAAGTATCTCTGTCATTCTATAACAGCAGGAATATTATCCATTTGCATAAAACACATGCATATAATGTAATGCATTTGAGAGTACGAGAACACGTATTCTGATTATCGTCAAATAAAGTCTTTCTTAATTCACAGACCTTTCGGACTGCATTATCTCCCTGCTGGCACTAATGTCACTCTACCGACTTCAACTGACTAACGAAATTCAGTTCATAATATTAAATGATTATGAAAGTCAATACCTTGAGACGGTAAATGCAGACTCAAAAATCAGAAGCACGATATCTCTCCTGAACAATCTTCATTGAAGTTGCGATGAACTGTACTTTAACGCAAGTTATATCAAGTAAAAAAACAAAACAACAAAACAACAACAAATTAATACAGGCCTATAGTGTACATGTTGCCTATTTACAAGTCGTGATTTGATAATTACGAAATGCATGCACTATAGAAGTATAAGCCATAAGCATAGTACGGTTATTACAACTTGTGACCCAAGAAATCATGTTTGGAATTCACTTTAACTGAGATATGATAATTCGTATTAAAGGTATTAGCCCACATTTGTAAACCTGCAGCAACTGATCTCATAGTTAGCACGGAGTTTGGGTATGATTGCAGTAATACCTGTGCAAAATTTCGTTCCAATTAGTCCATTACTTTCATAAAAAAAATGAAACTGCACCGTATGCATGCGTATAAAAACGCTCGCTAGCTCCGGTCCACGCACGTACTACATGCATGCGATACATGTGTATTAAAGTTAATGTACGTAGCTAGCCCGCGCTCGTAATTCGATTTTGGGTCGGGTTGACCCGGTTTGAAAATTGATTTTAAAACGATGATTTTCTCTCTTTTATCGAATGGTATAGACAAAGAGCAACAGGTGAGGTATGTTACTGTTATAACTTGTACTTGAAGTAATATTGGACCTGTTTTATACAGTTTTGATTTTGCAAAAGTGGGCTAGTACCTTTAAGATACCAGATATTGATATTGAGTTTCTTTACATGTTTGATTATATGCATAAAACATCACATCAACATCACGTGAAGGAATAAGCTATTCAAGCACCCGAGGCACAATATGTTTCACGGGGGAAAATGACTTGAAATTCTTCCGGCCATAATCTCATCCTTTTAAAGGTGTTTCATCAGATCATTAGCTCTCAAGTTTCGTTCACAACATCGAATTTACCACACAAAAACTACTGTTCGACATTGGAAATTTGTAGAAACACGCAAACTACTGCAATCATTCGAAAATGGAATGCAAACGAGATTATTTATTTTCTCATTTTTACCAGATGAAGATGATTTCAATGTGTACCAATCCACGATGATTTTAATGTGTACCAATCCACAAACCTTCCAAACTTACATTGTTTCTGTGACGTCACTTATATAAGGATCTGTCAATTCACTAATAACACAACTTACATCATATGGCTGGTTGATTAAAGAAGAGATGCAAGTGCGTAACAACAACAAACATGTTCGTCGAGTCGTTATCATTTGGTAATTGTTCAGTTTATGGATTTTCACACGAATGTGTATAGACTATACCTATGACATGTCATTCATAACAATCAAGTCGTTTGAATATGATATTTATTTTTGTTTGTGTAAACTTTCCGGCATAGTGTATAAACTTGATTAAACAATTATGTATAATATCGTGTCAACATCACACTAAATAGCATCATGCTGTCATTATGTAAATTTCCCGATTGTTAGATGCATGCAAGAAAATGAAAGCAAATGGGGGAAAAAAGAGAAAAAGCTAAGTTCACACAATGCAATTTTACAATTTATGGATGATTGGAATTACTCGTGATACCCCAAATAAAACGATAGAACACTTACCAAAATGGCAGGTTATACGTTACATTATACAGATTGCAAATATAATTATGAACAATGGAATCATAAGTGCAATTTGTGAAAACAAGTAGGACACTTGATGAAAAAAAAACCTGCTTGACTGCGATAAAATTACTAAAGGTTGATATCATTCAAAATGTCTTTGTTTTCGAGTTAACATTTCAACAATAAACTACATCACATGTCATACACAATGATAAAGCAGTAGCTACACGTGTATAATTACATATTCACTGAATACGACCAATTTGTTGAATGAAATAGATAGTTAAAAGTAATACATTAATGATAAAAAACATAGTAGGTAGAGATATGAATATTGTAAGCAAATATAGTAGTCTTTCCACATCAAACTAAATCACTCTGCCTTTCCATGACACACAACATCTCACAACACTATTCTACGAGAGAGAGATAGAGAGAGAAGGAAATCAAAACTCGTCATTTGTTAGAGATACTCAAGCTAAGCTTTCATATAATCACAAAAGACTATTCACATTCTCAAAACTACTTGCTACTCTTGCCAATGACTTCATGGATGGGGATCATGTAATTTTTCATAACAGCAAAAAACATTTCATTCTAATTATCATCAAATAGAGTCTTTCTTAGTTCACAGAACTTTTAGTTTGCTTTATCTCACTGTTGCCACTCATTGCACTCGACAGATTTGAACTGACTAACATATTCTGTTTCATGATATTAAAAGATTGTGACAGAAAATGCCTTGAAACGGTAAATGCATACTCCGGTAACTAATCAAAAAGCTGGCATCTCTCCTTAACATGCCCTATTGAAGTTGCGATGAAGTGTATCTTAAGGTTTCCTGTTGTGATACCCTTTATTTGTATATTTTATCTTTTCTAACACCTCCCGCATATCTCCAAAGCAAGGGGAAGTGATTAAAGTTGAAAAACAAACAAACAAACAAACGATATTAACGCGAGTTATATCAAGTAAAAGAAAACATAACACACATTGATACAGACCTGCAGTGGGCATGTCGGCTATGTAGATGTCGTGATTTAACAATTACATAATTCAATACAATTCATGCACTGCATAAGTCATACGAATCGTACACGATTATTGCTACTTGTGACTAACAAATCATGTGTCAATTCAATTTTGACTGAGATACGATATTTTTGTTAGATACTAGATAATTGATATTGAATTTCTTTTTAGGTTTGATTATACATAAAGCATCATATTAACATCATGTGAATGATTAAGATATTCAAGAACCCCAGGCATAGTAGGTTTCAAGGGAAAAACGACTTGAAATTGAACTGGCGATACTCGATATTTTGCCACCCTTTTTAACGAGTTTCATTACATCATCAGCTCCCAGTTTCGTTCACAACACCGAATTTACTATACAAAAACTACTACTAGGCGGGAGATATTCTGAACATAAACTAAACTGTGTTCGCCATCACATTTCTGACGAATAATGTATAACAACTGCTTAGTATTATTTGCGCAAGAAAGAAAACAAAACATGGAAGAGTTATAAAAAACCATACCTTTGGTAAGCTTTCAAAATTACGTAAGACTGTTGCACGTCACAACAGACTTCGATAAAATGATCTGCAATTTATGCATTATGTATTGTACACCGTGCACTTGTAAAGCATCAGAAAGGGAGTGCGTTTTGCTTAAGCAGTGAACGAACCACCAAAGAACAAATTCAACCATCGACGTACATAGCACTCTCAGTAGTAGGGCTTACCCATTGTAAATAAACACTACTTAACACATATAGCATTTTGATCACATTGAAATACGGTGTACATATTTCTTGACAAAAAGAGATAGATACGTGACATGACTAAATGCTTTTTAAAGCCTTTTTTCCGTAGTCATGTTGATTTCACAAAGTCATGTCAATATCAATTCTTTTGTAGGATATGGGCGTGCTGTATACTGTAAACATTGGTTACTTTGAAGTAAGATGCATAATTCATATCAAACATAGAACGACCCATGATCCTTCTCTACACAAGAGAGTCGGGCTGGAAAAATCGACATGAAGTTAGAAGTGTAGACTTGGCATCCCATGCTCAATAGTAATGCGGAGTTTCCCTTCCGCGTTGATTGCTCCAACAAACGGGTCCAGTTCCTCTGAAGTAAAACATCTGATCAGCCTGAAATGCGGAGGAAAAAACAATAGTAAAGCAAACAAATAACAAAGAAACTAACAAAGACAAAAGCAATGGGCACATGAACCTTGGCGGTGCAGGGAATGTAAACCCAAGCCGCTTACCATTTGCAGATGAAACCCCAGCATTAGTGTTTTAGAATAGTTTGAAATGAGAGTTAGGGATAGAAACAACAACTGTGAAAATTTGAATCAGTAAAATCGATGTTCAGTATTGTTAGATATATACAAAATGTAAACACTACGTGTAATATCAATGTTTCCAGACTAAACCGTCTACAGAAACGGTTTATTGAGAAAGATACTAAAATATCCTTATAAAATATCCTTATATTTTAGGCTTTACTGCAAAAAAATTAATATGGTAGGATATATTTTGGTACAACAGACCTGCACATATGCATGAAATGTGATATCTTGAACATTTTTAAACATCCGCCCCAAAAGGTAAACAGGACCATAAATCATTATCGACAGCTCTGTCAAATACTTCCTACCCCCATATATATATATATATATATATATATATATATATATGAAGAGTTTGTTCGAAAAAACCGATAAGTCCATTTTTGAAGATTTTGAAGTACGGGCTCTGTCATAAAATATAAAATAATACCTTTTAAATGATATATTGGTCATTACATATAAAGGTACATTTTTGAAGTTATGATCAAAAGAAGCAAAATTTTTCTTATCATTCTCTTTATTTTTCGTGACCTCTAATCGCAAATATCTCCATTTGGCAAATATGGACTTATCGGTATTTGCGAACAAACTCTTCATATATAAGAATCAGTAGAAGAAGAACGCCGTAAGAAAAATAAATCCTAGATCTTGAAGATCTTAAAATCGGAGCATAGCTCTCAAATACTGAAAGGCAAGGTCACACTCTTCTTCAGTGCCCATGGTGTGACAAAAGATCTTAATCAAACCCGTTTTTGAAACAGACATGAAAACACGTATATATGTTATATATATATATATATATATATATATATATATATATACATATATATATATATGCATTACAAAACAAAATCAACTGTCAATTCCTTGTCGTTAAAATCATAGGCATATATGTATATAATTATATATATATATTTTTTTTTCTTTTTTACAGTGCTACAATCAATGACGGTCTCTCCTGAAGGAAATATCTAGACCTCCCCCCAAAAGAAATCAAGTTGACTCTGGCTGAGAGGAACACTTACTTGTATACATACGAAGGGTGATTTCTGTTTAATTTCCTCAGAACATGAAAAGAGGAAAATAATGGAATGGTAAAGCATGGGTGGATCCAGAAATTCCATAAAGTGAAGGATCCATTACAAAATTTAATTGGCGCACCTCCCCATTTTTCCTTTTTATCTCTTTTGTTTTAAATAAGAGGTAGCGACGCCCGGTGTAACCCTTTTGGATCAGCCAGTGATTATAGTACTGGATCGTAATAGTTTTCCTGTTTTGTTAGACTAAAAGGAAACAGTGGTCCTTATCAAACGTGTATGGGACCTGTTTATCAAGACAATTGCTTTTGTTGGTTTTAGGATATCTCAGCCATATCAAGACCGATTTGTTCCAAATCTTTGAATTGATCTCAAAACTGTATGCTCTTTCATATTTCATAGATGGATTGTAGTTATCTTCCCCCATGAAAATAAAAACAAATTTGAATCAAGCATTTAAAAAAAAAGAAAGAGAGGGAGAGAGAGAGAAAGGAACTACTGTATAACAGCCTACCATCCCTTGAAGATAAAATGTGACCGTGTACCACAAAACGAACCTAAAGTCGCACACACTGATTTTGCGTGAGGACTGAAAATAAGTGAAATGGGTCAACCTAGCCGATCTTGACCTTTTCATATTTTCTGAAAGAGCAGGTCTTCATTTACATTATGCTAAACTTTGGTATCATAAAATGGGCGGGAAAATGAGTTTTTTAGCAGTTTATCTCGAACATTTTTTGGTAGAATAGTGTGATTAGGTGTGTCTTTAGAGTCCCTTTTTCACTTTCGAAAAACCTTGTAAAAACTTTTCACTTTCAACTCTAATAACTTTTGAAAAGATAGCGCTACTGCTTTGAAAGTCAGCAGTAAGACAGAATGTGTTAATGAGGCATGCTTAATTTCAGTTTTATCTGATAATCCCTTCATTGTTGTTACTCTGGTGGTTTACTTCCTGTTTTTTGTCCCATTCGTAGCACAGCCAGCACGGTTTGGTAAAGATTAAGCTCTTGAATAGACACTGTAATTCACTGTACCTCTTTTCTCAGTTCACACTCCTGAGTTTGTGCTTTCTTTCGAATATTTAGATAGATTATGTAGTTAGGAGTGTCCATTTGACTTGAGTTATACATCATTTTAAAGCTTAATAGACAGGGCAGAGCCAGGCAAAAACTGCCTTTTTCAGTCAAGGTTTTCTCACTTGAGTCTGGTATTTTAGACCATTTTTAACAAAATAAACTTCTGCGCCATCTTGAAATCTGTCCCGAATCCAAGATGGCCGTCAGAGGAGGTCTAAAAAATGCCTTCTGTGGTTAAGATTTGTCTGGGCATGGTTTTTTTTTTTGTTTTTTACTGTATTTGATGATAAATTGTAAGAGAAATAAGATTCAGTGGATTAAAATTAAAATCAGTCGTTTTTATTGCGAAAATCCAAGATGGCCGCCAGACGCAGCTCCCGAAATTAATGAATTTCATAACATCTGTTCTGAAAGGTTTACGACTATTATTTTGGTTTCTACCCCTAGGTTTTTAGAGGTGAGGAACCTTTTTCTGCATGCATTTTGTCAATTTGAGTGTTTGATCTTTAAGAAAATTCAATATGGCTACTACAACTGGGCCCTTGTTAACCTGAATTGGACTATGATATTCTCTGATTTTTTTTTTTTCAGGGTATGGTTTTGTGAACTAAAGAGACTGTAATGCTAACTTAAAGATTCTGCCCCATCCAGATGCATGGATTACCGGGAAAAACCCAGGCGAAAAACTATTTCAGATTTCAAATGGAAATTCCCATGAAGTTTGAAAATTCAGATCAAGGTTGGATTAGCTCTTTCCCAGCTGTACTAGCCGTAGGCCTATTGTATTTTCTGGCATGTGGTTGTCCAGTGTTCTAAGTGTCCCACAGGGATGCCAACTGTTTCAATTTAGCCGTATTTTTCCGATTTTTCTGATAAAAATACGCTTGTACGCTTTTTTGTGGTTTGTCCCGATTTTTTAAATTTCTGATCAAGGCTGGCCATACCCGCTCATTTAATGCACGCCTGGCAGAGATACACTGCGCAGGCAAAGGCTACTGCATAATTATGAATAATGTGTACGTGCGTGCACTGAAAATGCAGTGCTGTGTTAATGGACTTTATAAGTAAAACAACCAGTTTCACCTGACAGGCTGCCTAATTTGTGAATTATTTTGTGACTTTGCGTACATGGGGTTGTGAGTATAAAAATTCTTACGTGGGCATGATCATCATGTCTGTCATAAATATTTACCTCTGAAAATGAAAATTATACATTTTAATGCATTTAATTCAGTTTTCTCCCCATAATCTTAATTCCCATGGCCAGTCCCATATGAATAATTTTCTGTTATGTCTTGTGGTTTAATCACAAAAACTTAGAGGCCGACTTCAGAGTTTTAGGCAGCAATAATAGCCATATACTTATGACAGAAATGAATGTAACACATGTGTTGTGTTCCATAAAATGCCAGATTTTTAAAAATAATTGATATTTTGATTAAATAAATGAGAAGTAACAGATTTTCATTCATTTTTTTTGGTGTTTTTCCCTAGGCCATCCCTTCAAATATTCTACAAGCGATATACTGGTGTAAAATATATACTATTTCAGCCTGAATTTTGTCCTTACTGCTGTATTGCCACTTTTGCGGGGTTTTCCCGAAAATACGTTCTTTGTCCCAAATATTTTTTTTTTGGCTTCTACGAATACTTTTTTTAGACGGCGAAGGTTGGCATCCCTGGTCCCAGGTCTTTTGGATCCCTAAGATAGCGAGTTTCAGTGGGGTTTTAGAGAGAGGTGACATTGTTAGTTTCAGTATAACATTTTTAACATGTTTAATTGGGAGGATACCATGGACCTGGGATATAACCCGGTACACAAAAAGTCCCTTTTGGTGATGAGAATTGATCAAAATATCTTACAAATTCTGTGATGCTGTGACTCATCAGAGAATGCTAACAGTGCAAGCAATGCAGTTTTAGAGACTATTAAAGCAATGACTGCGACACCTTTCTTGAGCAAGGGAACCTCTGAGGGCGAAAAACTGTGCCTTCTTTGCAACAGTTACATTAAGGCAGATGAGAACTTTTGTAGGGTGCCGGTGGCAGAAAATGGACTACAACGGCATAAGGATTTAGCAGACAAGTGGTCAAGAATAGACAGCAGATTGCCAGCATGCTCGAAGAATCCCCATGCTGAGTTTCTTTTGGCGGCACAACGGCTATCCGCAGTGAACTCTGACATCACCATTCATAACAGCTGCCGTATCAATTTTCAACGAGGCTGGAGCGTTTGAAGACCAGTCCACCAAACTGCAGAAATCCACAGTCACACCAGACACAGACCCTGAAAGTTGTGATTCGGCAACTGAAACCAGACCGTATAGAGTTCGCAGAAGATCATTGCCACAGAGTAAAGTCTGCTTTATTTGCAATACCTCCACTACAAATGATGAGAAAGCTTACACTCTTATTTCTGCGGCGTCAAAAATAACACGGAAAGTGTAAAGTGTGACTCGGAAATGGCGCCAGCTGGGAGTCAACTCCTTCCGAGTGAAAGCTACTCGGACTTCCGAGTCAAATGATTGCACTCGGATTCTGAGTCACTTTCCGAGTCATTTCTGTGGCGTCAAATTAGGGATCCAAAAGACCTGGGATCAGGGATGCCAACCTTTGGCGTCTAAAAAAAGTATTCCTAGAAGAAAAAAAAAACATTTTGGGACAAAAAAAATATAAAAAAAAAACATTTTCGGGAAAATCTCGCAAGAGTAGCAATACAGCAGTAAGAAGAAAATTCAGGCTTAAATGGTATATTATCTTACACCAGTATATCGCTTGTAGAATATTTGAAGGAATGGCCCGGGGAAAAGCACAAAAAAGAAAGAAAAAAAATCTGTTATTTCTCATTTATTTAATCAAAATATCAATTATTAACGAAATAATCTGGCATTTCATGGAACACAAGACATATTCGTTTCTGTCATAAATATATGGCTATTATTGCTGCCTCAAACTCTGAAGTCGGCCTCTAAGTCTTTGTGATTAAGCCACAAAACATAACAGAAAATTACTCATATGGGACTGGCCATGGGAATTAAGATTATGGGGAGAAAACTGAATAAAATGCATTAAAATGTATAATTTTCATTTTCAGAGGTAAATATTTATGACAGACATGATGATCATGCCCACGTAAGAATTTTTATACTCACAACCCCATGTACGCAAAGTCACAAAATAATTCACAAATTAGGCAGCCTGTCAGGTGAAAAATGGTTGTTTTACTCAAATCCATTAACACAGCACTGCATTTTCGGTACACGCATGTACACATTATTCATATGCAGTAGCCTTTGCCTCTGTCAAGTGTGCATTAAATGAGTGGGTATGGCCAGCCTTGATCAGAAATTTAAAAAATCGGGACAAACCACAAAAAAGCGTACAAGCGTATTTTTATCAGAAAAATCGGAAAAATACGGCTAAATTGAAACAGTTGGCATCCCTGTGGGACACTTAGAACACTGGACAGCCACAAGCCAGAAAATACAATAGGCCTATGGCTAGTACAGCTGGGAAAGAGCTAATCCAACCTTGATCTGAATTTTCAAACTTCATGGGAATTTCCGTTTGAAATCTGAAATAGTGTTTCACCTGGGTTTTTCCCGGGAGTCCATGCATCTGGATGGGGCAGAACCTTTAAGTTAGCATCACAGTCTCTTTAGTTCACAGAACCATACCCTGAAAAAAAAGTTTCAGAGAATATCATAGTCCAATTCAGGTTAACAAGGGCCCAGTTGTAGTAGCCATATTGAATATCTTAAAGATCAAACACTTAAATTGACAAAATACATACAGAAATAGATTCCTCACCCCTAAGAACCTAGGGGTAGACAGCAAAATCATGGCCATAAACCTTTCAGAACAGAAGTTATGACATTTATTAATTTCTGGAGCTGCGTCTGGCGGCCATCTTGGATTTTCGCAATAAAAACAACTGATTTTAATTTTAGCCCAGTGAATCTTATTTCTCTTACCATTTATCATCAAATACAGTAAAAGAAGCCCATCCCCACACACATCTTAACCACAGAAGGCACTTTTTAGGTCGTCTGGCGGCCATTTTGGATTTTTGGCGGCCATCTTGGATTCGGGACAGATTTCAAGATGGCGCAGAAGCTTATTTTGTTAAGCATGGTCTAAAGTATCAGAATCAAGTGAGAAAACCTTGACTGAAAAAAAGGGCAGCTTTTGCCTGGCTCTGCCCTGTCTATAAAGTCTGTCCTTTCAGAATATGGTCTTAACTAAAAATTCATGTCTGGCGACTTTTCGTTTGTTTTGTGGTGCAGGGTCACAAATATGAATTTCGATCTTAATCATATTGTCTCCCCTTGCTCCTAGGGGTGTTACTAATGGACTCAAAACTGATAAAATATTTATTTTAATGTAAATTTGAAATCTATGAGAAATGTGAAAACAAACAAACATATATTAGCGCTGGCATTGCGCACTCTCATATATAGTGATATCAATTGATGGCAGTCGGTGAAAATTGAAATGGCTTGCAGAAGTTAACGCGGAGCTGGTTGATTTATATGAGTGGTTTATTTGTAACAAATTATTTTTGAATCTTGATAAGACCAAATATGTTTTGTTCAGAATAAGAAACAGAAGAATACTCTGAAACCATCCAAGAATGTATGTAAACGAGGCCATGCTGTGTCAATGGTGGATAGTATAAAATGTCTTGGTGTTGTATTAAATGGATATCTTTCCTGGAGGCCTCACATCAGTGCCATTTCACTCAAGATATGAAAAAGCCTTGGTGTTCTGAGGAGATTGAAGCACATTTTACTCCCAACCGTCCTTAAAATATTGTATGATAGTATTATAATTCCACGTTGGAATTATTGTAATATCATTTGTGGTCATACGTACAAAAGTCAACATCCAAAAATAGGAATACTTCAAAAATGCCTGCATGAGTGACCTATTTTCTCAGCTTCGTGTATTGCCCATAACTGATTAGATATCATTTAATTCTCTAGTTTTCATGTATAAGCTTCACGCTGGATTATTAAAAAATGTGTTTAATGTTTACTCGTATTAAACAGCTCTGTTCATCTGTATGATACCCGTCAGAGAAATTCACTGCGACAACCAAAGGTACTCACATTAGCCCTGAACTCATTCCAAGTGAAATTCCCCAAACTATCAGATGCTCTTCCAGAAGATATAAAGCGTAGTTCTACTTTATCATGATTTAAGGAATTTTCCTTAAACATGCTCCTTCCGAGGAAAAATTTACAAATCTATTGTCATCCTACTCACACTTTGTACCCACATGAAAAAAAAAAAAAGAATCATTGCCACTTTGACCACTTTGTCTCGAGTCCATCTTTCGTTTATAAACTCCCACCTTTCCAATCATACTCACCTTGTCTTCTACTCTTCTTTCATCTCTCATGGATTTTCGCTGTTGTGTGCCCTGGTAACTATTCATGATTATATTGATATATATGCATTCTAAACCAAATGTGCAAACTTGAAATGTATATGGATGAGAATTTTGAACGATGTAAAATTGCCAATTTTTGCACCTTATGACACTCTTTCCCATAGAACACACCAGGATGACCTAAGAAACCAGTTTCTTTCATATTATCTCAAAGCCTGGTAAATTTCCTTTCAGGAAATGCATCTTTCGGTTTACTTTTGACTGACGTTTTGCATTGACAAAGGACGTAAAACGTAAAAATAGGGTAAAAACGCTATTTTCACTATAGTTTTTGTTTTTCAAACCAATGATGTGCCTTTTCAAGGTACGTTGCATTTATCATCTGACCGTGTTCTGGATCTGACATCATGGGCATGTGCCACAGAACTATAAGAACTCTATGAGCACGTATAAAATTACAAAGAAAAATTAAAATACTAGTATCAAAGTCCTAAACAGACGAACGTTCGTGATGTCTTAATCTCTATTGCTGCTGCAAATTCTTCTTTATTAGAGTTGTCCCAACGGTAATGTATACGAAAATTAGGTGTTCCACCTTATGAACATATCCTGCAAAAATTGTACGTCTTCTGGCTGTAAATGGGACGTAACATTCTTTTATGCAAGATTATACTGCGTTTTCGTCACGGACGTGTATCCGGTATTTACTAGTAAAGATCGTAGCCCGTTGAACGTTATTTGCGATATTGTTCTGAGTCGTAATCAACTAAGATCTAGCCACTTGATAATATTTTTGTTTTGAGTTTCTCTCCATCCCTTGTCAAATGAGAACCGAAATTACATTTTTAGACGAGCCTCCGAGAAAAAAAGAACGTCAGTGATGATTAAAACGTTATCGAGTGGGACACCACCTTGCTTTGATGGCGAAGGTACATTTTACCTTTGGCTCTCTAGCCGAGGAGCTGCATGCAATGGAGCAGACTGGGGGTCGTCTGGAGTTTTTGGACCATATGATTCACGGAAAACCAGCAAATAGTGACTATTTTCTCTGAAAATCCAACTCCTACTTTCTCTCTGGGCAACATTTATGTTTAAAGGGTGTCAAATTTCTTATAATTTGCAGTAAAGATACTTTTAAAAAATTCTGAAAGAGTTAGGAAGGCTATGTACTCTCTGTCGATTAGGTATCCGTCTCGGAACATGACCCTACGTGACAATTTCAGCGAAAGTCCGTGACGTAAGCAATCCGACCGATAGGGACAACTTGTCCCGAAAGTGTCATTTATTCTTCAAAACTACAGCAGTATAGTTTCAGAGTATGTGATCATGATGAACAAACAGCTGAAAGTTTACTTGCAATTTTACGCTTGTTTTCCCTCTAATTATATAAAAAAACCCAGCTAAACACTGAAAACCAACTTAAAGGAAAATGGAATATTACGTAATCTTTAATTTCTGTGCATTTAATTTCTTTCTGATGAGGTTTTGGAGACAATTTGCACTGTTATAGGTTCTGAACGTTTCACTCACGGACGTTCGGTCCGAGAAAGGAAATTTCTGATAATTACAAATATATCACTCTAAGACAAGGTAATGTTACTTGAAAATATTAATGAATCATTGAGACTTTCATACCAAAAAGTAAACAACTTGCAGCACTCAATGTACCTGCAATAACAAAAGAAATACGTTTTGCTCACGGATTTTCGTTGGTAGAATAAGTCCATGGATTACATAGTAGAAGATAGAGGAACAGTGCCACTTTTTAGTGACAGATGCTCCCCGTGTACATCTTTTGAGTAAGGTAGCTAACAGAACACATCCATTTTTTGGGGTCTCTATTACCGATGTTCGCTTTACAGTGATTGTCATATATTCTATGCCTTTATACATTCTGAATGTTTCTTTTCATAACGAATTTTCTCTCATTCCCTGAGAAGCCTGAAAATGATGTGACCAAAAAGAAAAACGAAACAAAAATAACAAACCCGGAAAGTGCTGCGCAGTCACATTTGGAATATATTGATGAAACGAAAAGGATGAAATGACGGAAGAAGTGTGTAATGGGCATGTGGTAAGGAGAAACGTAAACGTTTCTAAAGAACGTGGAAGCAGTTGAATGAAAATAAAAAGAAACGGATAAGGGATCGAGCTCCAACACATAGAGAAAGGAATTCCCAGTGTACCCCGTTATACCAAATTCCTCTGGAGGGGTAGCTTTCCTTATTTTCTATTAATCGATATTTCGTCATGAGTGAACGAAAATAATGCAGTATGGAATTATTGTCTGATAAAAACATGCAAATCCTCCGTTTATCATGACATTGGTGTTTTTTATACTCATAATAAGAAGCAATGTTAATTTGCAGTTCTGTATGTCTCATATATGTTATTTTTTAATCTTAACTTCAAGAGACAGAGAGATCGTCAGTTATCTCTTTATGTGCCACGGTGGAAACCCCCTGTGTGCGACGTTATTCTGAGACAGAGAGGTAGTCATGCCTTGAGAAAGAATTCTGTTTTTCCAATTTGTATATTTTCTACAAATTTCTGTTAAGATGGGCATAATAGCACGCAAAGTTAAAGAGGAATGCCAAGTTTTGTTTCGATATAAATGGTATGACGAATCTATGTTCAATTTTTCTTTTGAATGACCTTTTGCTACATTACTGTAAAGGCATGACTTTAGCCAGGGCTCGTCACTAACTTTTTTGTTTGGTGGCCTGATGGGGCCACCAAAATCCTCAGGGGCCACCAAAATCCTCAATTTCAAATTTTTGGTGGCCCGAGAGAAAAATTTGGTGGCCCCGAAAAAACAATAAAAAACATTAAAGTCCTGTTTTTTTATAATGAGACAGATATATAAGTTTTATCCAGTCATAGTAAGAATTGGAAGTTGGACATAATTATCTACTCATAAATAAGCCTCAACAAACTCGCAACACTCACTCTCAGGCACTCATTCAGTCCTTTTCATGCATCCTTTAAACAATATAACTGCTAATTTCCGGCGCAAAAAGTTACGAATTAATTGACGTACGTACTTTTCAAAAAATTTTGGTGGCCCGAGGCGGGCCACCAAATTTGCCTTTTTTTGAAATTTGGTGGCCCGACTTTCATTTTTGGTGGCCCCGGGCCACCGGGCCACCGTTAGTGTCGAGCCCTGCTTTAGCACATAAAACCGTGACAGTAACTTAGAATGTACGAGCAAATCTAGTTGGGAACACCGTTTGATTATAGTCAATCACCACATAGAATGCAAGCCGTATATGAGAGAAACAAAAGCACGAGAAACGTTTTCATTGTGCCGCGGGATTAGCAGTGATTTACCGATTTATCGATCGGTTTTGGCGGCTTTGCTTGTTGGGCGAAACATGCGAAGTTGGCACGCAGTCGACTGAGTCGGACGTGCGAACGTGGCACATGAAGAGTTTGTGCATTTGTGCTATACTTTGAAAACACATGTTAAAAAGGTGATGTTTCAGTAATAAGTTAGACGTTGCACTTTGATACGTTTGCTCTTCCAAAGACTCGTTACTCCGAATGTCCGTTATTCCGAAAATGAAAAAAAAAAAACCCACGTAATTCAGGAGGTTCCTTATAAAAATTGTTCTTCTTCCAAAGATTTGTTAATAAGGAAATTCAATATTAAGGTTCACTATTAGTAAGGTCCGTTATTCTAAAAGTGGAATGGGTCTGATATTCGTTTAGGTGAAAACGACATTTTGAGGTTTCTAAATCTGAAGGCTTTGGTTGTTAAATTGTTTCTCCACAATTGGATTAACGAAGGTTATTTCATGTTCTGATTAACACACAAAACTATTTCCGGATTGACAAACCATATGCATAACGAGCCTCCGAACTAACGCGCTACAAATTGTTATAACAAACCATAATAACATCGAAGTCACAAGCAGCTAAACTTCTAACTTCGATTACGGAGCACATTTATTTTGTTTTTCTTTGTTAATTCTTTGTCGTATTCAGCTGGGACCGTGTTCGTTATAAGCAAATTTTGCATTGCAGACATTAGATAACAAATTTAGGACCTAACTCGTTAGTTCGTGATTACGAAATTTTGAAAAATATATTCGTTCTCAGGGCCGTGCACTGTATTGCGATTACATGGGAGAGTTAATTTTTTTTTTTTTAAATCAGTGAACTCTCAATGCGATCTTCTTCCATTTTTTTTTCTCATGCGGGCTTGGGTTGATGACCGATCTTCAGTTAAGACATCTACAGTTGTAATAAAAAAAAATGCCATAAACATCATCCAATTTATTTGGGTAATGGTAATGAAAGCAATGTGTGAGGATTTTTTTTTTCTTCAATTTTTAAGGTTACCGATGGCCTCCTTACGACCAACAAGACATGACCTTTCATTTGATTCTTTAAACCTAATGAGTAAATTTACAAATGGAAGTCGTTTGAATATGAATACAGAGTTCACTGATTTGCTTGAATCAACATACTAGCGACAAGGCGTAATGTTTCATCAAATGGAATACGTCACTGAGATAGTACGTACGTTGTAAGTTCATCTACGAGAGATGGAAAAAGTGTTTTCTTTGATTCCTCAGCATGAAAAGATAAACAACGTTTCTTTTTTTTTAATCAGAGAATTGGTAATAGTTAATAAGGATTTCGCAGAGGAGTTTGTTCTCGACAGGAGATTGCTGTTTGTTGTGAATAGAATGCATTTCCAACTCCAGAGAACTGCACTTTTCAACATCTTGTTTGTTCCGTACGTCCGTGAGCTATATGCGAACCTCCGCGATGAAAACCGTGCTATGTTTGCTGGGTTATAGAGACTGCCTAGATCAGATACATCTTAAAAAGGCATCTCATTATTTTAGGGTAAGGATTTAAGTATGGGACTGTGAAGTAAGAGGTCGAAATATTGAATTTCTGTAAAATGCGCGTAAATTGGAGAAAATGTTTAGCGCAAGAGTAATAATTCAACAGAAATAACGAATTTGGTTAAATCATCAGTTGTCTACCATTATGTACAGGTTAAGAGTACAAAGTTAATATTCTGCCAACATATACGAATACCCCTTAAGATATTTTGTTACGATTCTGAAATGAATCAGCTCTTCACATGCTATGTTAAATGGTATTTAAATGTATGTGCAGTGTTATTCCTGAAGGACGTTTGCTACTCTGGACATGGTAAACTTCCGCGGTGAACAAAAAGTTGTTCCTCTGGGAAAATCCTGGTATAATTGGGTTCAATAATTTTGTACTCTTTCATGTAAGCTAAATGATTTTGAGTAATTCCTACCTTTTGAATTTGGTGCTGTTTGAGCTCAATTGTACATCGTTCAAAATTCTGACCCATATTGATTCTTTTGTTTGGTTGCTTGTTTTACATGTATATCAATATTCTAAGCATGACTGGGGCCCCTATCTATAATCACAGCTTCTCCTAGGGCTCCCACCATCAAGTTAAATCGTTTTCTATTTTGTTTATGTTTACTTTGAATATAGTTATGTATCTCTGTATATCTTTTGTTATATAATCCTAAATTTATTGTGAATAAAAAGCGAACTGAACTGAAAATGAAGGTACGAATTTTGCAAAAATAGAAAGTAACGTTAACATGCTTTTCTTCATGCGAACTCACGAAACATCCTTGAGATGAGGGTAAGAGGTCACAGATCTGATCAATCGCATGACCTTTTTATTGTCCAGCCAAACATCTGTTACACACAGTTTGGTCACTGTAGGTAGCGCAAGTAAGGACTGACGTAATTGGTCGTCCATCACAAATTTCTCCGTGGTAACTTTTAGGGTGAGCTCCACATCGTGAGGATACAGTGGCCACGCCTTGTCCACATCAACAAAAGAGATGCGTTCTCTAATGAGAATAGTGACCTTCTTAACATCGGGGCACAGTGAGGTCACATCTAACTTCCAGAGAAGAGGGAGGGATGTATCGTCTACACCAAGATGGACGATGGGACTCCTCACAAAGCCACTCTGTAGACTCGACAAAAAGATGACAAGAATGATCAGTTTCACTGCAGTACCAGTTCTAGGTCATGACTTAAAGAGATGACAGCTCCTTTGAAACAACCTACCAAGTATTTCATTTCGTTAATTTTGTAGTCATAAAGTTTGTCTTCTCAGTGTGCAGCATGAATGAATACCCAGGAAAAATATCTGTTATGACAAAGATGACACAATCATAATCGTTTCAAAGTAATTCTTTACCACACACACTCACACACACACACACACACACACGCACACACACAAGTTATTGCCACTTAGTCTACTATCAGGTGGTCTAACACCACACCTGTTTAACTCATTCGGTCTACTTTCGTCTAATGCTCATTTGGCTTATTCCTCGCTTGGTCGAATGCCCAGTTTGGCTAATTATCATTCCGTCTCATGATCTGATGATATAATTGTCCCTTCGTCTACGTGGATTTTTTTTCACTACATCTTATATAATTTGGTCTGTTGTCAGTTTTCTCATTTGGTCCATGGACCCCAGGCTAATATCTACTGCCCGCTTGGCCTATATCAATGGAGAGTATAGTCTACTTCAATTTCGTCTAATTTCCGGTTAGTCCACTAACCATTTCGTCCAATTAGCACTTCGTCTAATCACTGTTTAGTCTGATTTCATCTGTTTAATTT
Organism: Diadema setosum; assembly: GCF_964275005.1. Taxonomy (NCBI): domain Eukaryota; kingdom Metazoa; phylum Echinodermata; class Echinoidea; order Diadematoida; family Diadematidae; genus Diadema; species Diadema setosum. The sequence goes on from NC_092687.1 coordinate 5,492,784, forward strand.
CGAATAGCTCAATAGGGCTACTCTCGTTTCGTCTACAGATAAGATACAAATAGGGCCTATCACAAAGTATTTATAATCGATTATTACTAACACTGCAGTGATTAAAGTACAGTTCCCTCCTTGAGGAATTTGTAACCAAATTGTGATTTCTTCTGTATTTTCTACATATGCCTGTGAAGTTTTTGTCAGAATTGTGGAAAGTTTCAGCTCAATCACATAATAGTGGAATCTATGGAATCATGATAATCGATGACCTTCAAACAAAAAAGTGAAACTGTCAATTGATATCAGTCTTGCGATGCAGGCCTAAATCTCGGTGAGTGATTATAAGAATGAATACTAATACGAAAGTGCGACCATGTTATGGTCCATGATATGACCAAGGTGATTCTAGACGTTAAATATATACGAAAGCTGCGGAAGCAAATTTAGGTTTGGAGTCCTGCCACATGATTTTCTTTGACGAAAACACTTGACATTATCAATTTCAGCCTTGCAAGGTGTCATTAGGGAGGAGGTAGAAAGAAAGTCTATCTTGAACCATGTCGCTCTAGAACCGAAAACTTTTCATGTCAGGCTTTTTTTTTAATTCTATTATCTCTTATATATGTAGTATATCTCTTATGTATAGAGCGAGGTTGTAGAGAAATCATGAAAATGGAAGAAAAGGTAATGAAAATACTATAATGCCAAACTTAAAGGGCCTAAGCAGCTTCAACTGCTTTCCATCAAATCACCGACTGAGTCCAACCGAAGTAGATTCTACAGAAAATAATTTTGTCCCTGTGACCTGCAATCCAAATGTAACGTTTCTCAAAAAGATCCACGGGGCCTACTAGTATTCAATTTGAAAAACGCACGCGCTCAAGTTTGGCCGGTTATGCATATTAGTTAGCCCATGTGAACATCGGACGTAGTGTAAATGGTAGTAGACCAGTTGGGTATTAGACTAAGTGGTCATTAGACTATGGTGGTAGCTCAGTAAGGTATTAGACTAAGTGGTCATTAGACTATGGTGGTAGCTCAGTAAGGTATTAGACTAAAATAATTATGGTCATGAGACCAAATGTGACCGTGCACCTCAAAACGAACATAAAGTCGCACACACTGATTTTGCGTGAGGACTGAAAATAAGTGAAATGGGTCAACCTAGCCGAACTTGACTTTTTCATATTTTCTGAAAGAGCGAGTCTCTCTTACATTATGCTAAAATTTGGTATCATAAAACGGACAGAAAAGTGTGTTTTTTAGCAGTTTATCTCGAACATTTTTGGTAGAATACTATGATTAGGTGTGTCTTTAGAATCCCTTTTTCATTTCCGAAAAACCTTGGCCACACTCTTCACTTTCAACTCTAATAACTTTTGAAAAAAATAGTGCTACTGCTTTGAAAGTTGGCATTAATTATGGGCAGAATATGTTAATGAGGCATACCTAATTTCAGTTCAATCCCATAATCCCTTCATTGTTGTTACGCTGGTGGTTTACTTCCTGTTTTCTGTCCCATTCATCCGACAGCCAGCACGGTTTGGTAAAGATTAAGCACTTGAATAGACACTGTACTTCAGAGCCTCTTTTCTCAGTTCACACTTTTCCTGAGTTTGTGCTTTCTTTCCAATATTTAGATAGGTTAGGAGAGTCCATTTGATTTGAGTTATACATTATTTTAAAGTTTAAAGTCTGCTCTTTCAGAATATGGTCTTTACGAAAAATTCATGTCTGGCGACTTTTTGTTTGTTTTGAGGTGCAGGGTCATAAATGGTCACTAGACTAATTCAGAACTAGCCCAACTCGTTATTAGATGTTGGCATTTCCTTACGAAACGGTCATTTCGTCGACGAAATAACTGATTTCATAACGAAATGACTGCTTTCGTAACGAAATAGGCCATACGACACTTGGCGCGCAATACAAATTGTCCATGGTTTAAACCATGGTTTCAATAAAATTGTACCACCTACGTGAATTCGGACCATTGTGACCGTGCATCACAAAACAAACAAAAAGTCGCACCCTTGATTTTTCGTGACGACTCAAAAGAAAAAGGAAAACGGGTCAACCAAGTCAATCTTGAGTTGTTCATATCATGTGAAAGAGCTATTCTTCTCTTACAGTATCCTGAAGTTCGGGATCATAGAATGTATGGAAGATGTGTTTTTACCAGTTTTTTCTACAACTCTTTTTGTAGAGGAGTGTGATTAGGTATGTCTTAATACAGAGGTCAATTTTCTTATCCTTTGCTCACTCTTCACTTTCAAGGCTAATAACTATTGAAAGGATAATGCTACTGATTTGAAAATTGAATGCGTTAACTCTTTATGTGCCATGGTGAAAACCCCCTGTGTGCCACGTTATTCTGAGACACGAAGATAGTCATACTTAGAGAAAGAATTCTGTTTTTCCAATTTGTGTAACTTCTACAAATTTCTGTTAAGCTGGACATAAAAGTGAGCAAAGTTAAAGAGGAATGCCAAACTTTGCTTCCATATTAATTCTATTTTCAATTTTTCTTTTGAATTACCGGTTGCTACATTATTAATGGTATCTTTATTCAACAAATCATTAATCGCAGCCAGGGGCTGAATTACAAAATTTGAGTGGACAAGCAGCGCCTAACAGGCAGCAGCAGCAGTGCTTCCAGAGCTCCTGAAATTTCGGATATTTCGTCATTACTGTGTGATAATCTGAGTTACATCGAATAGTAGATTGTTGTATATCACTCTCTGACTCTTATGGACCTTTCTGAAGGTATGTAGTGCAGTGATTTTCTAGAAATAACCGAATTTCCCTGTGCTGTTTGCCAACGATTGGTATGCGAAATACACATGTAAAGCAGCCATTACACAGGGGCACAAGCTAGCACCCCTCCAGTCAATGAGCTCAGCCAGCCCTGTCGCGCAACACAATTGAACTTGGATCTGATGAATACCATCACCTTCTATGAACCTTTTCATGATGAAGCCCGAGTCACGCTTTAAAATGCTTTACGTTCTACATGCGCTTTGGCTGTTACTGTGTGTGTCGAACCAGTATGCATCTCTCACTGGCAAATACTGCATTGAGGCGCCATTTGCCCAAACTCTACGCCGTCAAAAGTTCTTCAAACTACGAATCGCGTACTACAGTAATAGTGCGTCATCGTTTCAACATGAGCTTCTAATTTGTGGCGTCATCAGCCCTAATCCTGGACCTGAATCTGCAACACTCTCGGTTCATCGACATAGGTACTCCTTGTCGACACTGAGACAACTGAGACATGGAAGTGAAACACGGAGAGTACCTTTGTCTGCTTGGAAAGCGATTAAGGATCTCGGCATTACGGCCATTCCCCTACGTCGTCGTGGAACTCGAGGTGGTACCAGGAAACAACGCAACCACGCACAGCTTTGTGTTGATACCACAAGCAAAATAAGCTTGAAACCGCAACAAATTCCAGTGAGGGTAACCTGTCGCGCCTCCAAGCCCCCAAATACTACACCATACTCCAGATGTCTATCGAAAGTGGAGACGTCATGCTGCAAGAACAAGGTAAAAAAGCATGAGTTACCTACCATTCTCCTTCTAAACGCTAGATCTCTGAGAAACAAATTTGACGAGCTATCCATAGTCGCTAATAACCACTCCGCTGATGTTATTGCGGTAACAGAAACTTGGTTTGACCCTGACACCCCTCTTGATATGTTCAAACTTCCCGACTTCTCGTTACATTCAAGATGCAGGGAAACCCGACCTGGTGGTGGAGTAGCTCTCTATGTAAAATGCCATCTTACGAGAACTTGATGTCCCAGTACCCGCCGGAATCGAAGTACTTTGGTTGCATTTGAGACCATCTAGACTTCCTCGCCAATGTTCGTGCCTCATTATATGCGTTGTGTACTTTCCCCCTCAACATCACAGAGCCCATGAGTACGTTAATCATCTGCTTTCTACTATTGATACTGTTTTGACCAGATATCCAGAAGCTGGGATCTCATTACTCGGTGACTTTAATGATCTTGACCTGCAACCAATCCTCAGCAATGTCAATTTTAAACAAGTTGTTTCTCAAGCCACTAGAGGAGCAAACATCCTTGACAAGATCATCACATCTAATAGCTCATTGTACAACGATACTTGTGTAATATCCCCTATTGGAATGAGCGATCATAATTGTGTTTTGTGGTGTCCAATGGAATCGATGTCAAAGTCCAACAAATTACGGAGAAGGATAGTACGGCCTCTGACAGACAATGGACAAAGAGCCTTTGGTAACTGGATAACAAATCATACCTGGGAGGAGGTTTTCCAGGAACAGGATCCTTCTGTTAAGTGTGATCTGTTGATGAATTCAATTCAGAGTCAATTGGATGTATACTTACCTGCCAGAGTCACGCATGCCCACAGTTCAGATAAAGTATGGATGACCGCTGAAATCAAATCTTCAATCTGTTGTAGGCAGCTTGCCTTTCAACAGAATAACATACCACTTTGGCGTCATTTCAGAAATAAAGTTACTCGTTGTATCAAAAAGGCCAGATCCGCGTATTATTTGATTTGATTTGATTTGATTTGATTTTATTGGTTCCTGCATTATATCATTGCTCATGCAGATACATAAACATATATCATATACATTAATGGTACCATACATATAAATGGATATACATGAATATTAGTTGCTAACAAAATGAGTTTTTTCATTACCTTTAGAATATACAGCAATACATTTCTTCATTGCTTGTACATAAATGTCCAACAGAACAGTGATGCAATGAATAACGCAGAAGGGCTACAGCTTAAGCATTGCTTGATTTGCATGCAGCCCTCGTACATAATACATAACATATAGGAAAATAGGGAAGGGATGACTCGCATAGAGATAGGGATAGGAGAAAGGAGAGAGGAGAGGTCTGTCTGCTTTCACTATTACACAAAGTTAGAACACCTGGATCTCTGAATAGCAAAGCATGGCAAAGTATTTTCTCACCGAGGTACAGGTGAAAAGTTACAGGTCATGGTCGGTTACATAACATTACTCAATAAATTCAGAACAACGATAATTCCACGAGGGAATTTCATATACAATACAATTGCAATGACATTATAAGATCACTGATATCCAGAGAGCAGCATTGTCTTTACATCTTTCTTGAAAGAATACATAGACTTTAAAGTTCGAATTTCTGAAGGAAGAGAGTTCCAAATATCAGGTCCAGTGTGTCTGATAGATTTCAGAGCCATCACCGTTTTAGGATTTTATAGATGAAATTTATCAGATTGCCTTGTGGGATAAGAATGTATATCCTTGTTTAAATGAAATAATGATAAAAAAGAAAATGGCAACTGACCGTTATACAAACGAAACATGAAAAGTGAATTTTGCAAAAAATTAGTGTTTTTAATTCTACGAACAAAGGATCTGAATGGTCCCGATAACCTGAATTGGTGCATATACGTATAGCTTTCTTTTGCAGAAGCAATATACTGTCAATGTGACTTTTCGCAGTTGCCCAAACAATGTTACAATATGAGATGTTCGATAATATCAAGGAATTATAAAGCATAAATAAAATATTCTTTTTGACATAATACTTAAGCTTACAGAGTATACCAACGTTACGAGACACTTTATCTGAGATATATTGCACATGAGCATTCCATTTCAAATTTTCATTGATATATATTCCAAGGAATTTGACACTTTCTTTTTGTTCCAATAATATACCATCCACCATAATATTCAAATGGTGCATTTCATTTTTATGCTTCTTATTGTGAAAATGAATAAAATTTGTCTTTTTTAAGTTGAGTGACAATCTATTGCTCTTAAACCATGTAGATAAGTTCGGCAATTCAGTATTAAGAGTTCTTAAAAGCGACTGAAAATCAGAATTGGAACAAAATACATTGGTGTCATCGGCGAACAGAATATATTGCAGTAATTTAGAAGAATTTGTGATATCATTTATATACACTAGAAATAGTAGTGGTCCCAATATGGATCCTTGTGGGACGCCACAATTATAACAAAAGAGTGAAGAACCTCAAAGTTGACAACCCTGCAAAGTGGTATAAGCAGATCAAAATACTTACCAACAATGATGCACGCCCAACACTAATCTCAGTACCCGGGATTGACACCGGTGATCCCCGTCAGCTCAAGGTTACAGCGGATCGCATAAACAATCATTTTACGTCAGTAGCAGGTGACTTACCTCCCCTCGATAGAGACAATCTACCTGCTTACCTCCCCTTTCCGTCTCCTTGTCCTGAAATCCAACCGTGGCAAACTTACCGAAAGCTGCGTTCACTCAACCAGTGTAAAGCAGGTATTACCGGAGACTTACCTGTCCGCATCCTTCGTGAATTCGCGTATGAGATTTGCTTCCCACTGACAAACGTACTTAACGCTTCTTTCCAATCATCGGATGTCCCGAGTCAGTGGAAACAAGCACAGGTTGTTCCCATACCGAAATGCAATCCACCAACAGTTGAGAATTGACGGCCAATATCTCTGACTAGTCATTTTGCCAAAATCGCAGAGTCATTTATGTGCAAGTGGTTGTTGGAAGATATAAACAATCAAATAGATCCTAATCAATACGGAAATCGCCCAGGTCTGTCGACGAATCATTATCTCATTAAGCTCCTTCATCAGGTAATAGAAAATGCGGAAAATGCTCGCTCCGTGTCTACTATTGTTCTTACCGATTTCTCAAAAGCCTTCGATCGCATTGATCACACTATCCTCGCCAAGAAATTGATCGCCTCGAAAGCTCGACCGTGTTCTCATTGCATGGATTTTAAACTTTCTGGAGAATCGGCAACAGTGTACAAGATATTTTGGAAAATTGTCAGACCAGTCAACGGTGTGTTCTGGTGTTCCACAGGGAACGAAATTGGGTCCAGTACTGTTTCTTTTAATGATAAATGATGCCTGTAATGATTCCGTGGTGCCCTATTTCAAATATGTGGATGATCTGACGCTTGTTGAAAGCAGGAAAGAAAGCCAACCCCCAAAATATTCAAAGTGCCCAAAATGATTTTCATGAATGGTCTCTTCGCAATAACATGACTTTAAATCCCGCAAAATGTGAAGTTATGACAGTATGTTTCTCCAGAAACCCGGCAATTTCAATCCCTCTTTCAATAGGCGACAAAATTCTCAATACAGCTGACAAAACCAAAATATTGGGCATCACCATTCAATCAAACCTGAAATGGGATTCCCATATATCTGACATACTGAAACGGTGTAACAAAAAAACTGAACATGCTGAGGTGTCTGAAAAGACACAGATTGCCATTGCGTGTCATGATCACAGTCTATTGTGGATAGATCCGACCTATACTTGAATATGGAGCACCTGTTTTCAGTGGCAGCTTAACAAAAGAAGGAAGTGATCTCCTTGAAGTCATTCAAAAACGGTCTTGCCGAATAATACTAGGCGACAATTATACGACGTATAATGAAGCACTTGGACTTTGTTCCTTGGATACGCTCAGAAACAGGCGAAACAAGCTTTGCCTGGATTTTGCTATCAAAATAGTCAAAAACCCATTGTGTAGAGACTGGATTCCTGTTACTCAGAATGTCAACTACAGCCTACGTAAAAGACATAGATATCGACAATTTAACTGCGAAACAAAGCGGTTTCAAAGTAGTGCCATTCCCTATCTTATACACTTATTAAATGAATAGCGTAGTTTTGTTTTATTTGTTTTGTTTTATGTCTCCTCCATAAAGTGCCGCAGAGTTTATATTCATTATTTCCCTCATTATGCAAATTATTATGTGCATGGTTTGTGTTGCCAGAGAGTATACCATCAATATAAAAAAGATTGTGGACCGCCAGTTCAAGGGTTTAATGACAAGTTGAAAGATTACATGCCTAATTGCATCCTTTTTATATCACTATTCTCGGACACGGTTCAAAATATTTTATAATGTTATCTCTCAGTGTTTTGGTGTTTTATTACGTGATATCAAATTCTGGTACAAAATGTGCAATAATGTACGAGAGAGTGTGCATATGAGTGGAATGAGAGTTAGGAGAGTAAGAGAAAGAGAGAGAGAGGGGGGGGGGGGAGGTGGAGAGAGAGAGAGAGATAGATGTGCAAATATCAGGCTTTCCTAAAACGGTTTCAAACAAAATGGTTTCAAATAATGCCATTCTCTACCTCATACATTTATTAATGAATAGTACAATGTTTTGTTTTTTTGTTTGTTTGTTTTGTTTATGTCTCCTTCATGAAGTACCACAGAGCATTCACTATTTCCCTTATGTGAAGATGTAATTTTTGAAAGTATATATACAGTGTATATATATATATATATATATTGTTTTAATTATGATGTGTATGGCATGCACTGTCAGAGAGTTTATTATTAATATAAAAAAGGTTGTGGATCACAGGATCAAGGGCCTAACGACAAGTTGAGAAAGTATAATTGTGTCCTTTTATATTATTATTCTCAAAAACGGTTGGATTTTTTTTTAAATGTTATGTTTTAGCGTTTTGGTATTGCTTATTTGTGAGATCGAATTTTGGTGTAAAATGCGCAATAATATAACACAGAGCGTTGGTTATAGAAACAATAGTATATTTCTTTGTTAGATATACTGATTGTACGTGAGAGTGTGTGTAATAGTGGAATGAGAGTTAGAAGAGAGAGAGAGGGGGGGGGGAGAGAGAGAAAGAGAGAGAAAGAGAGAGAGAGAAAGAGAGAGAGGGGGAGAAAGAGGAGAGAGATGTGAAATTATCAGATGCTATTTTCGGTATACAATGCACGTAATGCGAATCATTGATTGACTGATTTGATGTAATGCGCTGTATATAGATTGCATGTATTTTGATATGGGAGTTTATGTATATTACGAAGAGAAGATTGTGAGGATTTCTTTTTTTTTTTAATCAAACTGATTCTTTTTGTTGTGTAAAATGTGTTGATTTGAGCCTTATGATTATTTGATTATTTTTGTTTATCTGACTATCTTTGACTATTTTTGATAAACTGATTTTTTTTGTTGCGTAAAATGTGTTGATATGAGCCGTATGACAACACAACGTCTGTACTAATTAATAAGTATAAATGAGCGGTATACATAATTAATATAATTTTATTGTTTTGTGTTTTTTTATAATCATTGAGAACAGTAATATATTGTATTTTTAAAATTTGATATTGTTTGGTATTATAGGTTAATCTAATTGTGTAATAGTTCTGATAAATAAGATTGATCCTTTGTTATCTTAATGTATTTTTTTTTTTCATCGCTACATTGTATTTTGTGAGTATTTTTAATGTATACATGGCTATTGTTAACAATGTCTGTAATTCAGCCTCCGGGCTGCGAAAGATATTGATTAATAAAACATCATTTCAATTCAAATGATTTTACAAAAGTGAAAAATATACATACACAGCATTACATAAAAATACAAATGCAAAATTACAAAATCAAAATAACACGCAGGCTCACACAAAACAGGAACAATTCAAACAAGAAAGAAAACTCTCAGGCACTGCATACACAGAAAATAATGAAAGTTTGAATTGACGTGGATCGCTGGCCCTCAAGTTTCCAAAACAACCACTGCCAATCAGTACATGAATATTCATTAAGTTCCAAGAATGTACATTGTACCTTAAACCATTTCCGGATATATGAGGAAAAAGAAACAAAAATGGAATTGTAACATTTTCACTTGATGTTTGACCTTTAACCCTGATATTTCCAAAACAATCTCTGTCCATCAATACATGCATATTCACTTAATTCCATGAAAGTACTTTGAACCATTTCCCAGATATATATGTGACCATGCACCTCAAAACGAACATAAAGTCGCACACACTGATTTTGCGTGAGGGCTGAAAATAAGTGAAATCGGTCAACCTAGCCAAACTTGACTTTTTATATTTTCTGAAAGAGCGGGTCTTCTTTCACATTATGCTCAAATTTGGTATCATGAAACGGGCAGGAAAGTGTGTTGTTTTTTTAACAGCTTATCTCGAACATTTTTGGTAGAATATTGTGATTAAGTGTGTCTTTAGAATCTCTTTTTCATTTCTGAAAAACCTTGGCCACACTCTTCACTTTCAACTCTAATAGCTTTTGAAAGGATAGTGCTACTGCTTTGAAAGCTGGCATTGATTATGGACAGAATGTGTTAATGAGGCATGAGTAATTTCAATTTAATCTGATAATCCCTTCATTGTTGTTACTCTGGTGGTTTACTTCCTGTCTTTGTCCCATTCATCGCACAGCCAGCACGGTATGGTAAAGATTAAGCGCTTGAATAGACACTGTACTTCAGAGCCTCTTTTCTCAGTTCACACTTTTCCTGAGTTTGTGCTTCCTTTCCAGTATTTAGATAGGTTAGGAGAGTCCATTTGAATTGAGTTATACATTATTTTAAAGCTTAAAGTCTGCTCTTTCAGAATATGGTCTTAACGAAAAATTCATATCTGGCGACTTTTTGTTTGTTTTGAGGTGCAGGGTCACATATATAAAAACATTATTTTCACTTGATGTTTCAAGTTTCCATGGCAACTACTGCCAATCAGTACATGAATGTTCATTAAGTTCCAAGAATGTACATTGTACCTTAAACCATTTCCGGACATATGAGGAAAAAAAGAAAAGAAAATTGGAATTGTAACATTTTCACTTGATGTCTGACCTTTAACCCTGATATTTCCAAAACAATCTCTGCCCATCAATACATGCATATACTCACTTAGTTCCATGAAAGTACCTTGAACGATTTCCCAGATATATATATGTATATATATATATATATATATATATATATATATATATATAAACATTATTTTCACTTGACGTTTGACCTTTGACCTCATCCCCGCCCCCCCCCCCCCCCCGATCATTAAGTAATACAAATACACTCCAAAGCTTCCAAATATACCCTCCAGCATTGCACAAGCATGGGAGAAACAAAGAAAAAAAATATACATTTCACCTTCACCTTTAACCCTAAAATTTCAAACAATCATTACCAATCAGTACTGTATGTTTACTAAGTTGCATGAATGTACCTTGAACCATTTCAGACATATATTGAAAAATGATACATTTTCACTTAACCTATAACCTTAAAGGTAGGGGATACCTTTTACAGATCTCCCAAAATGCAGCAAAACATTAAATATGAACCTCAGGGGACTTGCTTAGGCCACTGCTTAGAAATTTGGAAGTCAACAGTTATCTAAAATTTGAATGATGCACAAAACTCAACTACTCAGTAGTTCTGTGTGTCAGCCACACCTTAAAGCCTTTTTGTTGCAGTCTTCTGTATTTGTTGTCTATAAACACAAATCTAAAAGTACAAGAGCTGATGTAATAACATATAGAGTGTGTGGCAAGAATGTATATAGAACTGTTTGTAAGTGTTGATGAACTTTCTTCACAAAATATACATGATGGACACACATGCGGTGCCTTTAACCTTTGACCTTTGACCACGGCCCGCAATATTCTCTCAAAAAAGATAACCTCCGGCATTGCACAAACATTATAAAAAAAGAGTAAAATTTTGAACATTGAATTCATATTTCGATACCGCAATATACACCAACTTTAATTTCAGTTACTTCACAGTTGCCTAAAAAAAATAGATATCTCATACAAATATACGCATTACTGTAAAGGAATGACTTTTGCACATAAAATAGTGACAGAAACTTAAAGTGTACGTGCAAAATCCAGTTGGGAACACCGCTTGATATTCATTCACCACATAGAATGCAAGCTGTATGTGAGAGGAACAAAAGCGCGAGAAACGCTTTGATTGTACCGCGGGATTAGCGATTTATCGATCGGTTTTGGCGGCTTTGTTTGTTGAGCAGAATATGCGAAGTTGGCACGCCGTCGACTGAGTCGGACGTGCGAACGTGGCACATAAAGAGTTAATACAGAATGCTCAATTTCAGCTTAATCTGAAAATCGCTTTATTGTTGTTTCTCCAGTGGTTTACATCCCGTTTGTTTTTTTTTTTTTTCGTCCCATTCACATCACAACACTAGTACAGGTTGGTAAAGATTAAGCGCTTAAATAGTCATTGTACTTCATAGCCGCTTTTCTCAGTTCACACTTTTTCAGAGTGTGTGCTTTCTTTTGAGTGTTTAGATAGGTTAAGATTGAGCATCATTTTAAATCTTAGAGTCTGTTCTTTTAGAATCCTTTACTAAAAATGCAAGTCTGGCGACTCATTGTTGGTTTTGTGATGCAGGGTAACGTTTGATATACCGAAGTGAACATAACGTAAGTGGGTGGAGCCCAAGTGCAAATTAGACGAAATGGTAATTAGACAAAGTGCATGGGTATTGGACAAAATGGAAATACACGAATCGAGTATTAGACAAATAGGTGATGACATCATTTGGTATATAGAACAAATGGTAATAGACCAAATGGATATTAGACGAAATGGGCATAGCCCATCTGGTAAGTAGACGGACTGGTGATTAGACTAAGAGGCAATTGGACTAGATGGTAGCTAGACGAACTGATTGTAGACGATTGTAGGAACTTGACGATGTGGGTTGAGACGAAACGGGTATTAGACGAAATGGAAGTAGACCAAATGATAGATCCCCGCCACACACACAAACAAACACACACAGACACACGCACCACACACATACACGCATGTACAAAATGCATAATCATCTGTTCTCGTCTATACCTTGTTTACCTCAAGCGAAAACTGAAGTTACATATGAACTTTATCCATAGTGCTTAATAATCAATATTGGAGCTCTAAGCCAATCGTGGCGTTGTGAATATGTGATGCGATCCGTCGGAATGAGTCAAAAGTCGCAAAAAGTGAAATCGTAGTTATGCCTATATGTGAATTCTATAGACTCTAAGCTTTACACTGATATGTAATACAATTTATTTCGACATCCCTATAGATCATAAAAACGAATATTAACTACGTTTATGATGTCAGTCATTTTCTAAATAACGGAGAAAATCGCTTTCAAAGTTCAGGCTATGTTCAAGCTCACAACCTGTTTCTTTCACGGGCGAAACAATACAACAGTCCTGCTTAGCGACGGCTTTTACGCTCCATCGCACGCACTACCGTAGGCAATAACTTGGGTATGTAAGATAACTAACCAATCGCAGGACAGGTCTGTCATTAGCGATTCTGACCAATACGGCAGGCCGAATGTAAAATTCGGCGCGTTTGAGTCCGTGCCGCTGCCGCCGCATGAATGAGTCGGTACGCGCTGTGTGTCGTCTGCGTTGTGGTTTGCCGCAAGTCTTTAACTCACAAACAATAGGAAACAATAGAAAGAAAGAAAAAGGCACGCAATGCGTCTTACGAGAGCGTCTTTTAGCGAGGGCGTTCATCGCTTCTATTCTCCTCCCATGTTGTTGTCAATGGAAACTAAAGAGGATGCCTTTAACAAGTACCAATACCTACATAGAACCTGAGAACCTATTGTAAGCGGGCACGCAATGCGTCTTACGAGAAGCGTCTTTTATCGAGGGCGTTCATCGCTTCCATTCTCCTCCCATGTTGTTGTCAGTGGAAACTAAAGAGGATGCGTTTAGTAAGTACCAATACCTAAAAAGAACTTGCGAACCTATTGCAGGCGGGGGTTCAATAGACGGCATCGGTAGAAAAAGTCAATGAATTAACGATAATCGTCATTTGAGATCGTGTTCTTTGCGTGTACTAAAAGCCCTCAAATTACTCACATGGTCGTAATGTTGCAGAGCATCAAAGACTGCTTTCGCATCTGTTCTGCTGCATCTGTATACAGCCGTAACATTCTGAATTCCCGCCATATAAGGCACATTTCCTGTTAGGCGTTGCCTTCCCTCCTTGATAAAGTTGTGTTGGGTTTTCGCTATAGACATTTATTAGGAAACGCTGTAAAAACGACAAAAAATGCCTACTATACATCAAGAGATGACCTATACATACAATACATGAAACAAAAATTCTGTACATGAAACAAAAATTCTGTTTGTTTGTTTGTTTGTTTGTTTTGAATTACCATGGTCTTTGTCGGGGGAAAGATGAAGAAAAGTAGTAGAGTGTATTTCTCTCAAATCCGGATGATTGCGATAAGTGTGTATCCCCGCCCTTTCTATACAGGTAAGCTTGGTATCCTATGATAAAAGCCTGCATGTGTCACGCAGAAGAACTGATTCCGCGATCACTTTTAACCTTTCATAAAATTCACGTTTTAAGATAGTAACGATAGCTTGTAGGATATATAAATTAGCGTCCCTGACTGTGGTTCTGAACACAAAAGGAGACTGAAAAATTCTTTTACAAATTAGCAGACATGATGCCGATCCTCCAACACTGTTGCTCCATTCCGTCACTGATTCTGCTATCAATGGCGAAGAAAGAATACTGGTTGCGTGATTATCCACCCCTTGATAGCAGGAAGTTTACCTTTCATTGTTTAAGGCTTCGTTGATGCGGGGTTTACTCGGATACAAAGCGTGAACAGTGTCATCCGAGTTCTTTCATTCGAAATTCAATGGGCAATTAGCGCTGCTTCTTCGCAAAGCTGTTGGCCAAATTCTTTGCAGACTTGATCTCTCACGTCATGTCAGCTACACGAAATACACGACAAACAGCTATCATTACAAACATTCTGATTAAAAAACAAAACAAAATGAAGAAGCACACTGTTGAGTAGCGACACAGCTTTCTGTCCCTTTCTCAAATAGGTCATACTGCTAAAAGATACACAGATGACAAGAGTCAGAATATCCTCCAAAGGGAACACTAGCTATTTGGGCATTAATAATGTTTGTCTTCCGATTTCTCTCCATGCCGTCACGGCGCAAACCATCATAAGAAATAGGGCAATAAGTTTTATTAACCAGGGAAATAATAGTACGCGTCACATACATTTGGCGAATAATCACACGCATTGTCGACTTTATAAAACCGAGAATAATTGACAACTTAGGCCTTACTTTATCTCCAGAGATGAACTTTAAACAGCAAGTCACATACCAGGGAACGAAAGTTATGATTATTTGAATGAATTCATTAATGAGGCCAATTAATAACCGTTGTAAAAGTACACACACGCATAAAGAGGTTTCAAGTTCGATATGTGATCATTGTATTAGCTCATAAATGTTGCGTGATCGTTCGTTGGAAACAATTTTTTTTTTCTGTGCGATTTGTGCGTCACATCAATCACCACATCATGAAATGGAGTGCATGTATCAAACAAAACTCGCTGGTCATGCAATCGATAGCCTTGGTCAGCTCACTATTATTGCGTAATTCTAAAGCCCTCGCCGCTTGGAAGCCGACGACGCCGCGCGCACCATGCTTTGTTTTTTTCTTTAATGGGGTCGAGAGCAATGCCTCATTAGCATAAACCCTAGCAACGGAGGCGGAGTCTCGATCGGGCAAGAACAATAGGTGCGAAACGCAACGCAAAGGCGAGCGTTCGAAGAAAATGTAACCGAAAAATTGTCTCAGAAAAACTGTGATTTGGGACACTTGTACTCATTTTTACACGCTGAAATTTTATGTACAAACAGATAAAACATCAAGGAATCAAAATCCGTCATAAAAAAATTCGACCCGAGCAGTGCTTCCCCTTCATTTTCGGCTCATTACGGGAAAACTCCCTGTGCGACTTATGACTCATTTTGTCAGACCGCCACACATATGTGATCAAAAAAAAAAAAAAAAAAAAAACCAATAGCAAACTGCTCTGAAAAGAATAACTAGCAAATGACTCTGATTCTGGAATGACCTTTGTCACAGGTATTTTTTTCCCCCAACAGCAATATTCTGAAATTTGGAAAATAAGTACAAAAAATAATGTAGTATCAGAAATCTGCAAAAGAAAGTTCTCTCATTTGTTTACGTATATTCTTCACGGTAAGATGTTGCAAAGAAAAATGCTTTTGGTATAATTGTGTTTGAAAAGGAAAAAATAGAGTAGCTTAGTGGAAATGTATTGACTCCACTCAGAGAGGGAGACAGGTCGTATTACGTAATCGCCTTCAGGCAAGGGCGAATGTCAGGGATGCTTCGAATGTCAAGACCCGCCCGAAGCTACAGGTCGTATTGCCATAGTGTATAGGAGAGAGTCACTCTTCATTTTGGCAGCAGAGAGTCAAGTTGTGTTCTGAGGAGCCAACAGGCTTGGGCCCTCGAGTTTGTGTTTTGAGGAGCCAACAGGCTTGGGCCCTCGAGTTTGTGTTTTGAGGAGCCAACAGGCTATGGCCCTCGAGTTCGAGTACTGTTAATTTTGGGAGGAGTTGTGAGCCCACAATGGTGGTGAGTTGAATAGTTTTTCTATCAGTTTTACTGTCAGCGCTTGAGAAAGTGACAGCATTATTTTGTACTTTGAAAATATTATCTGAATGTCAGAAAATCTGAGAAGTTGAGATAGATGTGTGTCAGAAATTGAAGAATAAGTGAATTTGATTTTGAATAACTATGGTTGTGATAGAATCCGAAGGAAGTCTATCAGTAAATGTTATTTTATAGAGATATTTGATATTTATGTGATATGCGTGTTGATGTGGAACGGTTAATTGAAATAGGGATTTGTGTCAGGGTATAGTGAGAACTTATCAAGCAGTAAATTGAATTAGTTATAGGCTAATTTATGGCAAATGTATATGAGATTTATGAAGCATAGATTGAAAATGTGGAGTTATTATATTTATGACATTTGGGTACGATTTTCAGCTAGTGGAAATTTGTTCTAATTTCTTAAAGGGGAAGGCTAGTAACTGATCAGTGGGATCAGTGCGAATGCTGGGGATGATTGTTCCAATTCTTGTGGGATTCATTCAAGAGTACATTTTATATCTATTGTTGTGTGAAAATTATTTGCTTCAGAACGGTCTCATATTCAAGTAATGTGCAGCTTTATGCCCCGTCACTGACCAGGCATGCTAACATTAAACTGCACATTACTTGAATATGAGACCATTCTGAAGCAAATAATTTTCACACAACAATAGATATATAATGTACTCTTGAATGAATCCCATAAGGATTGAAACAATCATCTCCCAGCATTTCCACTGATTCCCACTGTTCAGTAACTAGCCTTCCCCTTTAAGGGTTTTATCCTGAGTTCATACTCCTACCCCGAGTTCCTGTGCTGCACCTACTCCGAGCCGAGTTCATGCTTCACTTCGAGTCTTACTTATACATATCGAGTTCGTAATCCACATCGCAGAGAAAGAGGGGTCAACTTGTTTCAATGTCACTGTGCCGTCAACACAGCATTGATAAGACGAGCACCACACTGGGGATGCAGCATGCACGCTGCCTCCTGAACGCCGGGTGTTTCTTTTGGGCCGCCGTCAACGCACAATGATGTTATAACGCAGTCAACTATAATCGCTGAATGAACTGGACTTCAGTCGTCGATTAATACAGGAAAGTGCTCTTATATTTTTTGGAACTCATGAGACTATGTAATTTCCGGAAATTGATGTCAATGTGATAGTAGTTCAGTTGGATAGTGATCATTCAATTGTGATACATAATTTAGTCATAATAAATATAATTTTGTGATAATTCAACTGGCTATGTCATAGCTCTCTTCCATTGGTCGTGACAACCTTGACAGAGAAATAGTCCAATCTCAATCTTCAAATTCAAATCAACCATAAATTATAATTACCTCGTTATGAATACAAACCTATAGCAATTTCTTCTATATTCCCGGATGTTCTGTGTGCATCCTTTGCCTTTCCGTCATTGTATCTGATTCTTGCCTCGCTTGGGTGATCACGACATTTTCTTGTATTATTTTCTTTTCAATTCTTATATTCTTCGACGTCTGCATTTTCCTACTTCATGATTTGTCATTCCTTTCAATATAAAATATGTATACGATTTCGTCGCAAATCAGCGTCTGGAAATCTACGCCCTGCAACAATGCCTCTATGTAAATTTCTTATATTTCACATGTCTCAATTGTCTAATTTGCCGCATTCCACTATTTACTCATTCAATTTCTTGTTATGTTTACGTTTTTTTTTTCGTGAAAATGTGGAATATGGAATAATAAAAACAAACACACAAATAGTGACAGCCATTATCTTCATCTTGAAAATACTGATGGGTTCCGTAAGTTTTAATGTTTATTATTACTAATGGCTACTTTGATAAAACGATAATGAATCTAAATTAACACGACCCACTATGTTCTTTCACTTTTCAAAACAGTAATGGAGATAATGACGTCAGAATATCTTGATAACACATACACACACACAAACACACAATAATTATGGTTATATGAACTTTCATATGTGCGCATCCAATCGTATGTAAAGGTACTCTATTTGGAATGCTTAATCCTTTTCCACTTTATCTTGTATTTGATACTTTGCATTTTAACAAAAGAGAATTATAATTAATGCCTAAAGTATAATACTTCAGAATCATCCCGTTTGCAAGCATTGTATGATGTTGCTGAATTTGAACTTGAAAAATAGAGGTCTTGTCTATAATTGTGTAATTACTATTTTAACCTACACTCAACTTTGCACGATTTACGGAAACTTATAAGAACATTACTTGTTTTTTGTTTGCTTTGTTTTGTTAATAGAAATAGGAAAAGTCCGTCCCATGCGACTGGGAAGTCTTCTTCCCTAATCCTAACTCCATCCTGCCCTATCTGCTGCCTTCCCCATCCCCTGTGGTCTTCAAAGAAAATCTGTATCTACGCTTTAGATACCATGAATGACAAATAATAATATTGAGATTCACATAGAATTTTGCAATACATGGTATGATTGTCTTTTTGAACTTTTCCTCGCTTTCAGTGCTATGACTGAAAAGAATGGTAGAAAATTCTCACATAGCTGTCCGTTCATATTTCCGCTCTGAAATATTTCGACGAGAATAGAAATGAATCAATTAATAAATAAATAAAAAGATAAATAAATAGATAGATAGATAAATAAATGAATAAATAGATAACGTGGTTTGTGGTAATTTCAATGGGTGGTATGTCATCAGTGAAATGACTGTGTTCCAACACCAATCCCGTATCCACCACAGGTTCTTAGCGCCTGCAGGTAGACCTTTTGCATGCCAGCGTATCCTACCCAGTGATCTCCAAGGACAGAAAGCCACCTGTCTTTTCCACTAAAGAAGTAATCTTTGTCATCCGAATGATCTTTGTCAGAGGATAAACAGATCTAGTCATCTAGAATGAAATTAGTATTTTAAGCAGTGGTGCCTATATCTGCAACAAACCTCATTCTCAGCTTTTTCCTCGTTTTTTCCTTGATATGACCCGGGAACCTGTGGTCGAGACGAAGTTTGAAAATGAAATATGAGCTTTACATTAAAATACATCAAATTGATGTAAAGACATCTACTTTTCGAGGTAGATGGGGTGATTGAGAAAGGAAAGGAAACAATATTCAGGATGAATGTGAGAGGAGGAGAAAAAAAGTTTCCAAAAACGAATGGTATGATTATATCTTTTATATGCTTTAAAGCCGTTTTTGTGGAATATTATTTGACAGAATAGTGCGATTAAGTGTGTCTTTAGAATCCCTTTTTCATTTCTGAAAAACCTTGTCCACACTCTTCACTTTCAACTCTAATAACTTTTGAAAGGATAGTGCTACTACTTTGAAAGTTGCATTAATTATGGAGAGAATGTGTTAATAAGGCATGATTAATTTCAATTTAATCTGATAATCCCTTCATTGTTGTTACTCTGGTGGTTTACCTCCTGTTTTTTGTCCCATTCATCGCACACCCAGCACGGTTTGGTAAAGATTAAGCGCTTGAATAGACACTGTATTTCAGAGCCTCTTTTCTCAGTTCACACTTTTTCTGGGTTTGTGTTTTCTTTCCAGTATTTAGATAGGTTAGGAGAGTCCATTTGATTTAAGTTATACATCATTTTAAAGCGTAAAGTCTGCTCTTTCAGAATATGGTCTTAACAAAAAAATTCATGTCTGGCGACTTTTTTTGTTTTGTTTTGAGGTGCAGGGTCACATATAGCAAACTAGAAATGAATATCATGTTTCATCAAAGTTGGCTACTGTCTTGCGAAAGTGATGTTAAAAGTATTTTCTTTCTAACCCATTTTCAATAAATTACGAACGTAAATTGATGTTTTCTGTGTGTATTTTGTTCATTCTCCTTTAAAAAAAAATAAGCAGAACACCTTCCGAAAGCATGGTTGGCAGTAAATATACGTTCATCTGTCAAAAATGCTAGCATGATTACATTTACACATAGACTTTTTATGACTGTCATTGAGTCTCATGTCATTGTCATGGATGGACGTAAATAAATGTCATTTGAACATCTCTCTCTCTCTCTCTCTTTCTCTCCTTTGGTAACGTTTTAGAATACTAAAATACTCTATAATGCAACATGCAATAAGGAAAGTAAGACAAAAGTCATGTCGCAATTACTTTCGGTGTTACAGTCATAGAATCGATATTGTATGTACCGCTTGGTGTATACGGTACATTGCTTTAAAGTTACAGTCACGATGAAAGACATCTTTTTCAGACTCACCTTATTATACACTGGCTCATTTATTATAAGGGAATTCAGACATGGCAGATGCAAAATGGAGTGAAGAATGCTTGCTGACATTGACAGTCCGGACAGTACCAACCGTTGGATCTAGTGAAAGTGAACACAATATATTGATCACTGCCGGTATAGTAATGATTACCAAACTGAAATGCAACTCCATGAACTCGTTAGTTGTTAGAAATTATATGTTACATGTCATTGATGCTTCGGTATGTGTATTTACCTCAAGAGAAATTAAACACGGTGGCGTGAAGCTCGATCGATCAATATTAACGGAATATATTGATCTTGTAGAAATTTGCTATACGCTACGAGGTCACCTACATAGAATGGTGTTTTATATTCGATGATTTCTAGGCTACTTAAAACAACTACATACCATTCGAAGCAGCGATTTAAAAAAATGTTCGAATAAGCAAGTTTGATGCATGTGTATACGCTGTAGTTCAGTTGTATCACAAAGCATCCTATTATATAAAATTTGCCACAAATAAAAGGATATATCATAATTTTCTTTTCTGAATAAACCATAACTGTTGAGGGTTTATTCTACATTTAGAAACAATCCTGATTAAACCCTTGTTTACATGAAACATATTTACAAATACCTAACATTTATCGTACCAACTTTTTTTTTACATTGGTTGTTCTATTTTGAAGCCCTCAAGCTTTTTTTTTTTGTTGTTGTTAAATGAGAAATGGTAAATTGGGCGACAAAGAACTCGTCTGCTAAACAGGACGCGAATATTTTTTTTTTTTTCGTACATGGAAACGCTACAGGGCATGAATTATTCATAAGTTTAGCTGAAATTTTGAAGTGCACGAGCGCGTGGACTAAAATAAATTTCTATGGCTTGGCCAATTTGTACAGGATGAACGGACTCACATACTATACACTATTTACATACATGATCACGTGTGATCTTTGCGTGCATACGTACGTGCTCGCTTGAACAATATCGGTAAATCTAGTCAACTGGACTTACTTGTAATTTGGAGTAGCGACGTTTCGCGTCCGCTCCGGGACGCTTCATCAGGCCGACTGATCTTTGGCGGCAATTGGTTGTTTACCCGCCGGTAACAGGGTCGGGGAATTTCGGAAAGCGCCGAGGAATCTTCCGAACCGCCGGGTTGTAGGCTCCGGCTAGGTTGTGTCTCAGGCCCCCTCCTCGGTTTAGGGATGGCTCCTCCCTCTTAACGTAGACGGACTCTTTTACTCCCCTCTCGAACCACCGTGCCTCGCGATCTAAGATGACTACGTCCTTGTTGTCAAAGGTGTGGTTACTGCTGTTTAGATGGGAGTATACGGCAGAGTCTCCACATCCAGACGAGCTAGCTCGTCTGTGCTGGTACATACGTTTGGCTAAGGTCTGCTTTGTCTCTCCTATGTATAGCTCATCACATTCATCATCCTTGCATCGAATAGCATAGACCACGTTGTTTTGTTGGTCCTTCGGGGTCTTGTCCTTAGGATGGACTAACTTCTGTCTCAGTGTGTTGGTAGGCTTGATAGAGACAGGAATATGATGTTTGCTGAAGATTCTACGGATTTTCTCTGAAAGTCCGGAAACATAGGGAACCGTCACGTTGTACTTCCGCTTTTCTGTCGTTGTCTTGCTTTGGTTCGGTTTGTCCTTGTGTCTTGGTTTGGATTTATGAACTGCCTTCTCGAATGTCCAACCGCTGTATCCACATGCGCTGAGTGCCTCTTTAACGTGCCTGTTTTCCTTGATTTTCGTGTCCTCATCAGAACAGATGATATCTGCCCGGTGGAGTAGGGTTTTGATTACCCCTAGCTTGTGGACCAGGGGGTGATGCGAATCAAAGGAAAGGTACTGATCCGTGTGTGTTTCTTTCCTATAGACTGATGTGTGTAGCGTACCGTCACTCTCAATATTGACCAGGCAATCCAGAAAAGCGAGTTTTCCCTCCTTTGCTCTCTCTTGTGTGAACTTGATGTACTTATTCACCTTGTTGATGTGGTCAAAGAAGGAATTCAGTTGGTCTTCCCTGATTTTTACCCACGTATCATCTACGTAGCGGAACCAGTATGTTGGTGAGATTCCAGTGTACGAATGTAGAGCCTGGCGTTCAAACCGTTCCATAAACAGGTTTACCACTATTGGGGACACTGGCGAGCCCATTGCACAACCATGACACTGCCTGTAGAAACGGCCATTGTACACAAAATAAGTGGTATTCAGGCACAGCTCCAATAAAGAACAGACTTGGTCCGGGCTGAGCTTCGTCCTGTCACTTAATGATGTGTCCTCCACTAGAAATTCTCTGACCACTTGTACTGCTTCGTCGGGTGGAACGCACGTGAATAGAGCACTTACGTCATACGATGTTATTGTCTCTCCCTTCTCTAGCCGAATGTCCTTGATTTTGTCAACAAAATCTTCGGAGTTGATGATGTGGTGGTCAGAATTCCCAACAAGTGGTCCTATTATGTATGCAAGGTGTTTTGCTACATTGTAAGTGACGGAGTCTATGCTACTCACAATTGGTCGTAGAGGTGTTTTCTCTCTGTGAATTTTCGGCAGTCCATAGAATTTGGGTATCGAGTCACCTGGGTACAGTCTGTAGTACAAGGCCTTTTCAATGACTTCCGATCTCTGTCATTGTTGCAGAATGTCAGTCACTTTCTTCTTGTAGCCAGTATAGGGGTCACGCTTGAGAAGTTCGTATGTTTTTGTGTCGCTCAGTAGCTCATTCACTCTGCCATCGTAGTCCGTCTTGTCTAATACCACAGTGCATCTGCCTTTGTCAGCTGATAAGATAATGATGTTTTCCTCCTTGTTTAGTGTTTTGACAGCCTCTCTCTCTGCACGAGGAAGGTTGGAGTTTGGTGTTTTGGCATTCACTAAACAAGCTGACACCCGAGTGCGTAATTCCTCTGCTGTCGAAGCCTGTAGTTTGTTGTTCCTGATTGTTGACTCAGTCGCAGTTATGAATTCTGCGTAAGGTATGGGGTCTGGTGCCACCGAGAAGTTCAAGCCTTTCCCGAGAACGTTCTTTTCCGCTACGCTTAAGATTCCTCGGCGCTTTCCGAAATTCCCCGACCCTGTTACGGGTCAACAACCAATTGCCGCCAAAGATCAGTCGGCCTGATGAAGCGTCCCGGAGCGGACGCGAAACGTCGCTACTCCAAATTACAAGTAAGTCCAGTTGACTAGATTTACCGATATTGTTCATGTGATACTTTACCTGGATGACTGAGAACATTCACAGACATACGCGCTCGCTGTTCAGTTTACATTCTATTCGCAGTTCATGAGCGAGCGCCCTACGTAACCCCGCTGGAAATATGCGGGGAGCTAGCGGAGAGCTAGCTAGATAGAACAGGGAGGTGCCCTCCTCCCTGAGCTTGCTAGAGCATCTTGGTTGTCAGCCAGGGCAGCCAGCGTGGATAGAGTAGGACAGCAGGTATATGCGTAGTTCACGTGAAATGTACAACTTGACAAGTCACAACTTCTACAACCATAGGTTTGTGGAATTGATGCCATATTACTATTCGTACATGCATTAATGATCAAATAAGAGCTCTTTCGAAATCTTTTGCACGACTTTTTGTGTGTGTGTGGATCGGGTACTCTAGTATTGGTAAATACACCGCTACCACAGTTGGAATACGCCGTACCACGCACTACTGTACTTGGCTATGATTAAATGAAGCGGACGTGTATTCACTATCGATCTCTCAGTGCTGCCAGTGAACATGGTGACTCGAGATTGAGCATTTCGAGTGCACTTTCGAATTACAACGATAATTAGATCATTGCAAATCCACATGTAAACTAATAATAGTAGACCAAACTTCAGTAGAGTCTAGTTCTGTGTTTTCAAACTGATCATTTAATTAGAAGTACGTGATATGTCAGCGTGATATGTGTGTGCAATGTGATGTGTGTTGTAGAGCTATCGCAAGCGACAATTATTTTCCTGCATGTTGTTCATTGAGATCGGACGAACTTTGTTGTGAGTGTAGTGACATATTTACGCTAGAACGTATGTACATGCACAACACACATACACACACACATACACACACACACACACAAACACACATACACAGATAGTACTACTACTACTACTACTATAGATAGATCGCTGCATGTGTACATACTCAGAGAGTAGGGCTGTGCGAGTCTAAGGGTGCGTTTATAAGATTTTTCTTCTGGCCATAAACAGTGTTTTGAAGCACTGTTTATGGCCAAACAGTGATTCTAGCTCGAAAAAAAATTCTTATAAACGCTCGCCGTGATTTGAAACAGTGTTTTGAAACACTGTTTGTAAACGCACAAAATAGTGCGTTTACAAAGTGTTTCTGTAGAATCAGTGCTTCAAAAATATTATAAACGCAACCGCGATCGCAAACACTGTATATGTGACGTCACAATGCCTTGCGCGCACCCTGTTTGACCTTTTGCCGAGGAAAAACTGCGCAGAGTGAGTTGCGCAATGGCACAGTCTGAGCGAGTGCCCGAGCACGCTCGGAGAAAAAATCTTATAAACGCTCTCCTGACGAAAGTGTGATTTGAAACAGTGTTTCAAAACAATGTTTCGAAAAAGTGATTCTAGGCCCGCAAAATCTTATAAACGCACCGTTGGTCTCACTAATCAAGTCCATTCATTGTGTACAAGTTGGCCAAGCTGGAAGTCAGTGCGCTTGCGCACTTCAGTCTTTCAGCTCAACTTATTTATAATTCATGTCCTGTAGCCTTTCCATGTACGAAAAAAATATTCGCAACCAGGACATCATATAGCGTCAGTGTGTAAGGTTTGGCATTGCACAGATATTCGTGGCGGAGGATGATAATAATGATGCAGTAGCCGAGATGTCATTATGATGCAGCAGCCGAGATGCCAGGTCCTCCAATGTGTGTCAATGGAGAAAAACTCTCATTTCTGGCTCATGTATAAATCCCTGAGGAATGAAATTTCCACTGAAATCAAGGAAGCCAAAAATGATTACATAAATGCTTTATTAAGTGAAAATGGTGGTACTCCGAACGCCATGTGGAAAACAGTAAAGCTTATTTCATCATCGAAGAATGAAAATCAAAATCTTGAGTTAAATGGTGAAGAAGTGTCTGATGCAGAAGAAATAGCTCAACAATTCAATGATTACTTTGTAAATTCTGTTGATATGTTGTTTTATCCAACAAACTTTGATATCCGTGAAAATAGCGGTGGTATTAATGAGTTTTATAATGAAAGGGCTGTTGGTTATGTTCCCCCTGACATCTCATTTGATCTCCCTGATGTGACAGATGAATTTATTGTTAATGAAATCAACCGTATTCCAGTTTAAAAAGCCGCTGGTCCTGACGATGTTTCTACAAAATCATTGAAATATGCTTGCAATGCCCCGAATGTAATTCAAAGCTTAACGCATATTCTTAATTTATCATCGGACCAGGGTGAATTTTTGGAAGATTGGAAAATCGCACGAGTCCAACTCATACACAAAGCCGGAAGTAAATCAAGTGTTGAAAATTATCGACCTGTTTCATTATTATCAAGATTGTCTAAGATACTAGAAAAAAAATTGTTAATGTATAATTTCAAGATTATTTGATCGGAAACAAGGTATTATCAGATAGACAGTTCGGTTTCCGACCTAATCATTCGTGCGAAACCGCCTCTCTTTGTATGGTTGATCAGTGGTCTCGGAATGTAGATCACGGATACGTAAATGGTGTTGCATTTATTGACATGAGAAAAGCTTTTGATGAAGTAAACCACGAAATATTGTCACTGAAATTGAAGTCTGTGGGTTGCACAAATAGAAGTGTACGATGGTTTACTTCATATTTGAAAGGTAGAAGTCAATTTGTATCTGTAAAAGGGGGGAAAAAATCATCCATTAGAGTAATACAACACGGAGTTCCACAGGATTCACTGTTAGCGCCAACACTTTTCTCCATATTCATTAATGATTTACCCATGAGTATCCACAACGGAGAGATGTTTCTTTTCGCAGACGACGCGACTTTATCTGTGCGAGGTAGAAGCGTGGATGAAATTCAGTCAAAACTGAACCATGCTCTTGAGGAGGTTTACATATGGACCCCGCCCCCCCCCCAAAAAAAAGAAGATAAACCGCTTCTGAATATAAATAAAACTAAACTAATGGTAATTAGGTCTAGGCAAAAAGTTGAACCTTTAAATGTCAGCAGATTATATGTACAGATAAGATCAACCCCAGTTGAATGTGTTTCTCAGTATAAATGTCTTGGAATTGTGATAGACAATAATTTGCAGTTCAACAAGCATGTTGATAGAGTCGCCCTGCAAGTAAAGCAAAAAATAGGTATTCCTAGAAGGCTCAAGGGAGCTTTCAACACTCGCTATCTCAGCATATTATACTGGGGTTATATCCTTCCACATGCCTTGTATTGTTGCAATGTATGGACCAACAGGTCACAACAAAATTACGAAACCATCAACAGGTTACACAAGCGAGCCGCTTACATTATAGCTGGCTGCTCATGGGAAACCCCATCCGCGCAAGTGCTCAATCAACTTAACTGGCCAACGTTACAAACATTATATTCAAAAGCAATGGCATGTATGACATTTAAATGTGTGCACCATCTTGCACCGTTTTTACTCGCAAATAAGTTTGTTATGCATGGATGCAGTAGCCCAACGCGTTACACGCAACTCGGGGCAGTGCAAACTTGAGATCCCGAGATGTAATACCGAATTTTACAGGAGATCATTTGTGTGCACAGCGGTATCTCACTGGAATAATTTGCCATTAGAGACACGATGTTCGCCAACTTAGGTTTGTTCAAAAGCAGATTATGATATGTGTGAATCTAGAGACACGATGTTCCCCCAACTTAGAATTGTTCAAAAGGAGCCTATGATATGTGTGTTTTATTATCGAGATTTTTTTTTTCATTTTAAATCAATGACTAACACGGTCTTTCACAGTTTTATCGGTTGTTTGAATTGTGCAATAAATATTATTATTGTAGTTTTTCCCAATTCATTTTTGTTCATTTAGAAACGTAGTATTTACATGTCTTTGAAATTGTTCTATAGGCGTTATATGTTTGATTTGATTGTATTGAATGTATATAATATTTTCTCTTATTCTATGTTTGTTAGTACTCTCAAAAAAATCGAGTGACAATATTCACTCTTAAAAGAGTGAATAGAAAAAAAAGAGTGGATTTAGAGTGAAGTTGGAGTGAATTTTGAGTGAAAATGTCTATTTTCACTGGTTTTAGAGTGACCTCAGGGATCACTCCAAAATCTTCGAGTGATCCTTGAGGTCACTCCAAAATGAGTGAAACTGAACATTTTCACTCAAAATTCACTCCAATTTCACTCTAAATCCACTCTTTTTTGTATTCACTCTTTTAAGAGTGAATATTTTCACTCGATTTTTTTTAGAGAGTAAATGTAATTCTGGAATGTTTTATGTGTTGTGTTTTTAAAGGGCCCCGATGAAAACCAGCAAGTGCTGACTTGGGCTACCCTTTTTAAATATGTGAAATAGATAGAATAAATAAAATAAAAAATCATTGATTCCAGCTATACAGCACAAAAAAGTAAACATACATCCCCCAAGCAAGAGACAAAACATTCTGCTCCTCGGATGGGACATACCCGAGGTGCCGTGTATGAGAGAGTCACAACTCATGCACGAAAAAGATCCCGCTTCATTTATTCATCGCAAAGAGCAAGGTGTCTAACCCGGTAAAGTGGTCCCACCTTACATCCAACCAGACCCCATCAGAGACCAGCTTAGTGCAGCCGAATATGGGCTATCCAGCCATCTTCTCAAATTGAAATGACAAACGAACAAACAAATAAACAAACAAAGAGGGTGAAAACAAGACCACATTCCCTTGGGAGAGTACGGGATAGACACACGTACTAATTCACATCGGTGCCTCCCCTTCAGTGAAAAAGAGATAACAAGGAACGCATTTCTTTTGTCCACTCTCGACATTACATTGGAGATAAATAAGCTGTAGAATGAAATGTGAGATACCCTTGCTCCTGATGCTGATTCGGCGAGGGCGGCAAAGAATTGGTCTGCTATCCTCACATCACTTAGCTCCAAAGTCTTAAGGTTTGGCATGGTACAGATACTCGTGGCGTAGGCTTGTGATGCATCAGGCGAAATTGCAGGTCCTTCAACGTGTATCATTGATTCCAACTATGTAGTACAGTAAGAGGGTGAAAAAAGACACATGTAAGAAATCATTTAAATGCCTCCCCAGAAAACAAACAAACACAAATACACACACACGTCATAATTTCAATCACGTGATAAGTTATTTGTCAGGATTAAACACAAGCTTTATTACAAAATTTACCACGTAAACCAATACAGGTTAAGAAAATGATACAAGTGTAAAATGAAGGAATAATTGTGTAATGGCATACAGGATAATTGTGGGGCTATCAATGTTTTGCCTTGTCGATTTTCATCAGAGACTTCCACTGACAAAAATGGTTTAGAATTGTTACAGGAAGAACCCACAGCCTGTTATGCCTTTATGTCAAATAAACTTTCATCTTCTGTTGAAAAGACTCGTAAAAGAATCTTTTTTTTCTTTTTATTTTTTAACACGGACAACATTATCAAACATTGGATTTTCTCTACTATGAACATAATTCACAAACACAGAACTCTGCTCTTTTGTTCTGTGTAAGACTTTACATTGGAAATAAACTGTATACAATGTGAGATACCCTTGCTCCTGTTGATGATTCGGCGAGGGCGGCAAAGAACTCGTCTGCTATTCTGACATTACGTAGTTCCAGAGTCTCAAGGCTTTGCATGGTACAGATACTCATGGCGTAGGCTTGTGATGCATCAACTGAGATGTTTCGTCCACTAAAGTGTTTTATTGATTCCAGCTATGCAGTGCATTACGAGGGTGAAAAGAAAACAAAGTAAGATCCCATTTAAGTGCTTCCCCCGAAAAAAAAAGAAACCGAAACAAAGCACAAAAACAAACTCACAAGTCACACAATAACGTGATAATAACGCAATCTGTCAGGTTATATAACGACAAGGTTTATTTCTTTATCAGAGTATTTATGTCACATATAAAGCATAGCAGATTAAAAAAAAAATGATGCGAATGAGAGATGAAGAAATAATTGTGTAATGACATACAGGATATTCATTTTGAGGCAATACGTAGCTCGCCTTTGCGAATTTCATAAATGATTACAAGGGACAAAATAAATTTAAATGTATCTGAAAGAACAACAGCCTGCAATGCTCTGTTCATATGTCAAAGAAACTTTAAGCTTTTTTTTTTTTGTGGAAAGACTAAAAAAGTCCTTGAACCACGGAAAACCTTATCAAACATTGTATTTTTTCTTCTATGAACATAAGAAAACACAGGACTCTGCTTTTTTATTCAGTGCATGACATTACGTTCGAGATAAACAAACTATCGCGCAAAGTGAGATACCCTTGCTCCTGATGCTGATTCGGTGAGGGCGGCAAAGAACTCGTCTGCTATTCTGACATCACGTAGCTCCAGAGTCTTAAGGTTTGGCATGGTACAGATACTCTTGGCGTAGGCTTGTGATGCAGCAACCGAGATGTCAGGTCCTTGGATGTGTGTTATTGATTCCAGCTATGCATTACAGTAAGAAGGTGAAAAGAAGACACAAGTATGTTTCCCATTTATGTGCCTACCCAGAAAAAAAAAAAACCGAAACAAAGCACAAATCAAACACACAAATCACATAATAACGTGATGATTACGCAATTTGTCAGCTTTCTTACTTTATCAGAGTATGTCACATGTAAAGCATAGCAGATTAAAAAATGATACGAATGAAAGAAGATGGAATAATTGTTTAATGACATACAGAATAATTATTGTGAGGCTATATGTGTCTCGCCTATGCGACTTTCATAAGAGATTACCAGGGACAAAAATGATTTAGTTGTAACTGAAAGAACCACAGCCAGCAATGCTTTTATTTCAAAGAAACTTTCAGCTTCGGTTGAAAAGACTAAAACAGTTTTCAAACCACGGAAAACCTTATCAAACAGTGTATTTTCTCTACTTTGAATATAAGATAACACAGAACTCTGCTCTTTTGTTCAGTGTTTGACGTTACATTTAGTAGAGATAAACAAATTATCACGCAATATGAGATACCCTTGCTCCTGATGCTGATTCGGAGAGGGCGACAAAGAACTCGTCTGCTATCCTGACATCAAATAGCTCCAGAGTCTCAAGGTTTGGCATGGTACAGATACTCGTGGCGTAGGCTTGTGATGCAGCAGCCGAGATGTCATCAAATCCTTCAATGTGTTTTATTGATTTGAACTATAGAGTACAGTAAGAGGGTGAAAAGAAGACACAAGTAAGATCCCATTTAAGTGCCTCCCCCCCCCCAAAAAAAAACAAAGAAGAAAAGAACACACAAGACACATTGACAAGTGATACGCACTCTGTTATGTTTGAACCACAAGCTTTATTACTTTATCAGAGTATGTCAAATATAACCCATTACAAATGAGCAAATGGTACAAATGTAAGATGATGAAATAATGTAATGGCATACAGGATAATTGTGAGGCTATCAATGTTTTGCCTTGTCGATTTTCATTAGAGATTCCCACGGACGAGAATGGCTTAGTTGTAACAGGCTGAACAACAGCTTCTCATGCCTTTATGTCAAAGAAAGTTTCAGGTGGAAAGACTGAAACGTCTTTGTAGCACCGACAACCTTATCAAAACTCTTATATTTTGTTCAGTGTATGACATTACATTATAGATAAGCAAACTGTAGAGCAATGTAAGTACTCTTGCTCTAGATGCTGATTCGGAGAGGGCGATAAAGAACTCGTCTGCTATCCTGACACCAAATAGCTCCAGAGTCGTAAGGTTTGGCATGGTACAGATACTCGTGGCGTAGGCTTGCGATGCAGCAGCCGAGATGTCAGATACTGTCATTGATTCCAGCTATTCAGTACAGTAAGAGGGTAAAAAGAAAACAAAGTAAGATCCCATTTACGTGCCTCCCAGAAAAAAAACCCAACACAAAACAAATACACAAGGCATATAACAACGTCATAGTCGTGCAATCTGCGGGGTTTAAATACGAATTCCATTAATTAGATAATCAGAGTATTTCAGATTTAAAGCAAAGCAATTAACACAAGGCAAGTGCCATAATGTGTCTCGCCCATTCGCGTACAAGAAATTGCAAGCGAATGGGATATAACAGATAAAAAAGAGATATAACAGATAAAAAGAGATATACAAGGGTAAAGATGCCAAAAAAATTAACATTGGGCCCTTAAAGTTCGTTGACCCCTGTCTGTAACCTTTGACCATTTGGTGACCATCCACTCACCAAGGGACATCTACCATCCAAGTTTGGTCACAAATGGACCTATGGATCAAAAGTTATGTCCCATAAAGAAACGCGCCATAAAAAAAAAAAAAAACAACTTAACATTGGGCTCTAAAAGTTCGTTGATCCATGCTTGTGACCATTGACATTGTGGTGACCATCTACTACCCAAGGGACATCTACCATCCAATTTTAGTCACAAATGGAGTTTGTGACTAAACTTGGCTGGTTGGATGAGATCAAAAGTTATGACCCATACTAGAAATGCGGCATAAAAACTTAACATTGGGCTCTAAAACTTCGTTGACCCCTGCTTGGCCTTTGACTTTGTGGTGATCATTCACTCCCCAAGGGACATACGCCAACCAAGTTTGGTCATAAACAGACCTATGGATCAAATGTTATTACCCAAAATAGAAACGCGCCATAAAGACTTAAAATTGGGCTCTAAAAGTTCGTTAACCCCTGCTTGTAACCTTTGACCTTGTGGTCATCATCCACTCCCCAAGAGACATCTACCATCCAAGTTTAGGCACAAACGGACCTATGGATCAAAAGTTATGACCCATATAAATAGACATGCGCCATAAAAACTTAACATTGAGCTGTAAATGTTCATTGACCCCTGCCTGTGAGCTTTGACCTTGAGGTGACCTTCATGTGACCATGCACTACAAAACGATCAGAAAGTCGCACACACTGATTTTGTGAGGAGACTGAAAATAGGTGAAATGGGTCAACCTAACCCATCTTGACTTTTTCATATTTTCTTCTTCTACATTATGTTACAATGTGGGATCATAAAATGGGCAGGAACGTGTGTTTTTTAGCAGTTTATCTTGAATCTTTTGGTAGAATAGTGTGATTAGGTGTGTTTTTACAGTCCCTTTTTCATTTCTTTAAAACCTTGAACACACTCTTCACTTTCAACTCCAATAACTTTTGAAAGGACGATGTTACTACTTTGAAAGTTGGCATCAATTGTAAACAGAATGTGTTAATACGGCACTCTCAATTTCAATTTAATCTGATAATCCCTTCATTGTTGTTACTCTGGTGATTTACATCCTGTTTTTGTCCCATTCGTTGCACAGCCAGCACGGCTTGGTACAGATTTAGCGCTCGAATAGACAATGCACTTCAGAGCCTCTTTTCTCAGTTCACACTTTTCCTGAGTGTGTGTGTTCTTTCCAATATTTAGATAGGTTAGGAGAGTCCATTTGATATGAGTTATACAACATGTTAAAACTTAAAGTCTGCTCTTTTAGAATATGCTCTTAAAGATAATATGAAATTTTGGTACCTCAAAAGTTTCCCTGAATTTCCTTGTCTTAGTTTGTGTTTCAGGTTAAAGTACCTTTTATATAACTAACACTGTGAGACTTACTCGCCTCAAAGTGCTCTCATGCCTTAGTAATCATGCAATTAACTGCGACCAGCAGCCCCATATGCATAGCGACCAGCAACCCCTACATAGCGTAACGGAGCTTCGCATTGTAGCATTCAGGATCATGACAGATTTAGTAACGCGGGTAAATATCAACTTAAAATCCGAAAAATTTCTTCAATTTGATGACTTACCAATTATGCTGAAGTATTTAAAACAGGCTTCGGGCAACTTTTGGTTCTGCCAATAGTCCCTTTCTGTTCGAATTGATGACTGAATGTGATTCGGTCGAGAGGACCTTGGGAGAGCTACATACACTGAATACTACGGCCAGCGTATGCGCACACATCACCTGCGCACAAATTTCAAATCCATGAACGGATAGATATCTGTGTGCCCATGCGCTGGCCGTCAATTCAGTGTAGTTCTCCAAAGGTCCTCTCGACCGAGTCACATTCAGTCGTAACTGAAAGAACCACATCCTGCCATGTATGGCGCTTGATAAACAGAGCTTATCGTTAAACTTAGTTTTTCGATAACGTACTTTATCGATAAACTTAGTTTATCGATAAACTTAGTACATTGATAAACTCTGTTTATCACGTGAAAAACTTAGTTTATCAAGCGATAAACTAGGTTTATCGAGAAACTCTGTTTATCGAGTGAAAAACTAGGTTTATCGCGATAAAGTTATCCCAAGTTTCTCCTTCGCGATGTGACAGATGATCTCTGAAGTGTATTTCTGATTTCCCGCATATAAAGGGTATTAAAATTGCTCATTTGAATATAAGGAGTTTGAAAATAAGGTGATGGATCTGAAACAATTTTTGATCGAAAACCCTTATGATATATTCGGTATCTCCGAGACTTGGTTACATGATGATATTGCAAACGACATGATCTCCATAGATGGATTCAATTTTGAGAGACTGGATAGAAATGGTCATGGTGGAGGAGTTGGGTGTTATGTCAACAGCAAATTTTCATATGTACGAAGAAATGACTTAGAACGAAGCGAGAGTGAAATATTATGGTTGGAAATAAAGCGCGTAAATGGCAGTTCATTATATATCAGTATTCTTTACAGAAAGCCTGATGCACACAAGTCATTTTTTGCCGCTCTCGAAGAGTCAGTTGACAAGGTATTATCCTTGTCAAATAACGTCATGATATTGGGAGATTTCAATTGTGATATGAGTGCGAAAAATAATTTATCAAAGAATATCTTACAGTTTTGTGCCACTACACAAATGAGACAAATCATCGAAGAACCAACCAGAGTAACACCTCGCAGTAAGTCTCTGATAGACTTAATACTTACTTCGCACTCAATGAAAATCGTTAAGTCAGGCGTACAGTGCATTGGCTTCAGTGATCACTCTTTGATTTTTTGTTTCAGTTATTCAAGGTAAAAGCCGTCCCTTTTCACCAAAGATCAGCAAAATTAGATCGTTTCGTTTCTTTGATGAAGAGATGTTTCAAAAAGATTTAAATTACCTGGACTGGATTTCCTTTTACTCAGGAGAAAAATCCGTTCAAGAATTATGGGATATGTTCAAATCTATGTTTAGCTCATTAAGCAATAAACACGCTTGGATAACAGAAGAATATATAAAGCTGGCCCGTGAACGTGTTTTCTACAGAAAAAAGTTCAGAAAAACTGATTCCGAATCTGATTGGCAAAAATTCAAGTTTATCGAAATAGAGCTAATAATTTGAATAAACGTTTAAAACAAGGTTATTATAAAGAAGCATTTTTTTCGTGTGGCAATGATGTTCATAGAAATTGAAAGATTTTACGGAATCTTTTGCCAAATAAAAGAAGTGAAACAGAGCTCAAGCTCCTCGTAAATGATGAAGTGGTTAATGATGGCAGTACGGTAGTGAATATTCTTAATGAAGCTTTTAATAACGTGTGTGAAAGATTTAAAAATAACACCAAGTCCCCAGATACAAGTGTCAACACTATGAAAACTTTGGCTCAAGTAAGCACAGAGTTCCAATTCAAAGAAATATCTGTTGAATTTGTAAAAAAATGAACTACTTAACATCGATTGCAAAAAAGCTATGGGTATTGATGGCCTACACCCAAAAATGTTAAAATTGCCAGCTGGTTATATTTGTGAACAGATAACTTTTATATTCAATCGATCATTACAAACATCTCAAATTCCGGCAGAATTTAAAAAGGCTCGAATTACACCGGTATATAAAGGTGGAACATATGACATCAATAATTTTCGACCAATATCAATACTTCCCATTTCATCAAAAGTTTTGGAAAAAGCAGTACATGAACAGTTGTATATTTATCTAAATGAAAATAAATCATTATCTTCACAACAGTCTGGATTTAGGCCATCACATTCGACCGCAACGTGCGTAACCGATATAGTTGATTTTTTGTTAGAAAATATGAACAGGGGACATCTTACAGGGGCAATATTTTTGGACTTGAAAAAAGCGTTCGATGTAATTCCCGATAGTAAGATTCTTGAAAAAATGACATATTATGGTATTTCAAGTCGATAGTATGATTGGTTTAAATGTTATTTTCATGAAAGATTGCAGTGTGAATCTGTAAATGAATATACATACAAGTGATTATGTAGTTATGAAATCGGGGGTACCCCAGGGGTCCATCCTTGGTCCTCTGATTTTCTGTTTGTATATTAATGATATTTGCAGTTTGAAATTTAATGCTTCTACTAAACTGTCCTTACATGCGGACGATACTGCAGTGTTTACTAATGGACTTATTTTTTTTTTACAAATTCAAAAAATTCTACAAAATGATTTTGATCTAATTACACGATGGTTGTAATGTAATGATTTGATATTGCATTCAGAGAAAACTAAAGTAATGTTTTTTGGTTCGAAAAGAAAATTGAGAAATAAAGCACCTTTAATAATCTATAATGATACTGAATTAGAAATCATTGATACTGTTAAATATTTGGGAGTTATATTAGATCCCTAATTATTGTGGAATGATCATATACTGCATGTACGTGGAAAGATATCTAGAGCAATAGGATGCATCCGTCGTATAAAAAATCTGTTACCCCCACAAAATGTTGATTAATTTATATTTTGCTTTTATATTGCCACATATTGATTACTGTTGTACGACATGGGGTAGTTGTTCTAAGACTAATGTGCAAAAATTACAAAGAATGCAGAATAAATATGCGCGCTTAGTATTTAATGTTAATTGTTATACTCCTCAGTGCTCTCTGCACACCACTTTAAACTGGCTCTCGGTAGAAGAAAGAATCAAGTTACAATATTGCATACTCACCTTCAAAATCCGTCATAATCTGGTACCTACTTATTTAAATCCTCTAATCACTTCTTATTCAGCAAATTATTACAAAAAAAAAGATACTCTAAGAATTGCACTCTATCAATACCTTACCCAAAAGCCGAATATAAGAAACGTTCATTTTCGTACACCGGTAGCTCTCTTTTCAACAAACTCCCCATTGAAGTACAACTGTCTTCGTCACTGACTATATTCAAAACAAATTGTTTAAGCTGATTTCTTTTATTTGTTTATGTCATTAATCTGTAATTGTGTGAATCATGTTACTACAAGTGTATTTGTTTTTTATTTTTTTGTATATACAGGGCGCCATTGTAAAGCAGTAAGCAAACTGAATGTGCCTACCCTGTATAATTTTTAATAGAAAACATGAATAAATAAATAAATAAATAAATAAACTTAGTTTTTCAGTCGATAAGCAGAGTTTCTCTCGAAAAACTGAATTTTGAGTGAACATGCTCATTTTCACTCATTTTGGAGTGACGTCAGGGATCACTCCAAAATCTTCGAGTGATCCCTGACGTCACTCCAAAATGAGTGAAAATGAGCATTTTCACTCAAAATTCACTCCAATTTCACTCGAAATTCACTCTTTTTTGTATTCACTCTTTTTACAGTGAACATTTTCACTCGATTCTTTTTAGAGAGTATGACATTAGATTGGAGATAAACAAACTTTCACGCAACGTGAGATACCCTTGCTCCTGATGCTGATTTGGCGAGGGCGGTAAAGAACTCGTGTCTTATTTTGACACCATATAGCTTCAGAGTCTAAGGTTTGGCATAGCACATATACTCGCGGCGTAGGCTTGTGATGCATCGGCCGAGATTGCAGGTCCTGTAAAGTGTGTTATTGATTCCAGCAGATGCAGTGTAGTAACAGGGTGAAAAGAAAACAATGCAAGATCCCATTTAAATGCCTCCCAAGAAAAACAAAAACAAAAATACAAAGTACAAAACAAACACACACAAGGCACAAAATATATAAATGAAACAATTTTTCATTACTTTATCAGAGCATTTTACATGAAAAGCATAGCAGATTAAAAATCTGCGGTGAGTTGGCTCAATCGGTAGCGCGTCTGCCTCACGATCACGCGGCCCGGGTTCGAACCCGAGTCTGGACTGAGCAATGTTGTGTGTAAACATACCGTCCCCTCTGGCAAGAGGCAAAACACTCTGTCCCTCGGCTAGGACATAAAATGGAAGTCCCGTGTATGAGAGAGTCACAGCTCATGCACGTAAAAGATCCCGCTTCATTCATTCATCGCAAAGAGCAGGGTGTCTAACCCGGTGAAGTGGTCCCACCCCACATCCAACTGGACCCCATGGAAGACCAGCTTAGTGTAGCTGAATATGGGCTATCCAGCTATCTTCACAGATGGAAAATGAACAACAACAACAACAACAACAATATGATACAAAATTATGCAAGATGAAGGAATAATGGTTATTGTGTAATGGCATACAAGATATTGTTGTGAGGCTAAATGTGTCTCGCCTTTGCGACTTTCATAAGAGATTAGCAGGGACAAAATAAATTTAGTTGTAACTGAAAAAAAAGCCTGCAATGCTTTCATGTTAAAGAAACTTTCAGTTTCTGTTGGAAAGACTAAAAAAGACAACGACGGATAAAAAAGATAAAGACGGACAACATTATCAAACATTGTACTTTCTCTACTATCAACATAAGATAACACAGAACTCTGCTCTTTTGTTCAGTTTATAACATTACATTGGAGATAAACAAACTTTGTATCACGCAATGTGAGATACCCTTGCTCCTGATGCTGATTCGGCGAGGACGGCAAAGAATTCGTCTGCAATCCTGGCTTTCTCTAGCTCCAGAGTCTTAAGGTTTGGCATGGCACAGATACTCTTGGCGTAGGCTTGTGATGCAGCAACCGAGATGTCAGGTCCTTTAATGTGTTTTATTGATTCCAGCTATGCAGTACAGTAAGAGGGTGAAAATAAGACACAAGTAAGATCCCATCTGAGTACCTCCACAGAAAAAAAAAACCCAAAAACAAAACAAAACAAAGCAAAAAACAAACAAAAACAAAATAAACAATCACACAAGGTACACAATCATATGATAATCAACGAATCTGTCAGTTTTCCACCACAAGTTTTATTTATTAGATAATGTCTCATGTAAGCCATAACAGATTTAACAAATGATTCAAAATGATGTGAGATGAAGAAATAATAATGTGAAATGGCATACATGATAATTGTGAGGCTATTTATAATTCGCCTTGTCGATTTTCATAAGAGAATACCAAGGACAAAAATGGTCTAAATAGTTGCAACTGAAAGACCCACAGCCTGCCATGCCATTATGTCAAAGAAACTTTCAGTTTCTGTGGGAAACACTTAATAAAAAGGCTTTGTACCATGGACAATTACCCTATACTAGAATATTGTATTTTCTCTATTATAACATACATAGGACATAAATACAGATCTCTGCTCTTTTCTTCAGTGTTTGACATAACATTTGGGATAAACAAACTGTAATGTAATGTGAGATACCCTCGCTCCTGATGCTGATTCGGCGAGGGCGACAAAGAACTCGTCTGCTATCCTGACTTTCTGAACCTTCAGAGTCTTAAGGTTTGGCATGGCACAGATACTGGTGGCGTAGGCTTGTGATGTGTCGACCGAGATGTCAGGTCCTTCCTCGTGTTTTATTGATTCCAGCTACGCAGTACAATAAGAGGGTGTAAATAAGACACACGTAACATCCCGTTAAGAGCCTCCACTGAAAAAAAAAATCAAAACAAGATAAAGCAAAACAAACAAAAAACAAGCACGAAAGTCTTACGATAATTAAGGAATCTGTCAGTTCTAACCACAAACTTTATTTATTAAAGAATTACACATGTAAGCCATAACAGGTTAACAAATGATACAAAATGATGTAAGATGAAGGAATGTTTGTGTAATGCGTATATGATATTTGTGAGGCTATTCATGTTCAAGTTCAAGTTCAAGCTCAAATTGTATTCGTTTTTCCACAATGAAACGATATATAAAAGTACTTCTTGACAGAAACAATGCATGTAAATTCGTACAGAGAATTGTCATGTTATTTGTTATCGGTTGCCAAACAGTCAAGCGTTGTGCTTATTATTGGCAATCGTTCTGTATGCAAATTATTAACATGTTACTTATGTAATTATACTACAGATGTGTTGTATAAATGATGAAAATGATGAAAATTGTTGAAAGTATACTACCGGTATTTTGTACTATGTTAATGAAATTTCAGCATGTTGATGTATTTGAAAAAAAAGATGGCATACAGAGAATAAATCAAATCAAATCAAATCAAATCAAATAATGGAAAAAACGAAACAGTAGTTAGAGATTACAATAACTGCTTAGGTACCGAAAGTGAAATAATTGTCAATATGTACTGAGTGAAAAAACAGGAGGCACCCGCCAAAAAGACAATGCTTGTAGAGTGTGAGCCCCCTTGTAAAATTTCGATGCAAAAATTTATTGAAAACAGCAACAAAGTGGCACAAAAAGTTTGGCATGAACGTTTGGCAGCCCACTAAGAGACAGACGGACAAACAGCTACATACACAACAACAACGAACAAAATCATGAGCATGAGACAAGACTGGGAGAGCAACAAGACTACTTGTAGGAAAAAAAAACTGACTTAACGACACGAGAGGAAACAAGACTATAGCGTGACAAGGAGGTAACATAATAGACAGGAATATGCAACAGAGACAAGGATCTTCGGAGGTTTGAAGAAGAAAGACAAGAAAAAAAGAAAAAAAAAAAGAATATACAACAAACCCTTCAACTGCAAAGTATAGGTTAAATAATATCTTATAGTCAAACCTTAGGTAATAGCAACAATAATAATAAGAACAGCAATGCAAATTTCGCGGACGGGTAACAAAATAAGCATATAAACTAATCTGAATATGGGGGTCGTCATCATAGGATTGTACACGAAAAAGAACCCCCCCCCCCAAAAAAAAAAATAAAACAAAAAAACAACCTTCAATCTAATTTCAAATGAGTATAGTATAGAAGGAAATGAAACCAAATATGTTTTGGGAGTATCTTAAGGCCATTTAAGATCAATTACTATTGAGTATTCTGTTCAGAAATCTAGGGAAAGACGTAATCACGAAAAATATTTATCAAATAGACTGAAGAATTTCGATGAACATAATATTATTTCAATTAATCCAGATTCCGATGCTCAAAGACAAATTGATGAATGTAAACAAGAGTCGGAACACTTTTATGAAATTAAAACGAAAGGTTACATTATACGTTCAATGGCTAATTGGGTTGAATATGGAGAACGAAATTCAAAATATTCTATTAACTTAGAAAAAAGAAATCAGCGTTTAAAAGCTATAACAACCTTATCCACTGAGGTTGGTGTGATTTTGAATTCCATAAAAGATATACTTAACGCTGAAGTTTTTTTTTCTTTGAAATCCTATATGCCAGTGAAAGAA
Organism: Diadema setosum; assembly: GCF_964275005.1. Classification (NCBI taxonomy): domain Eukaryota; kingdom Metazoa; phylum Echinodermata; class Echinoidea; order Diadematoida; family Diadematidae; genus Diadema; species Diadema setosum. The sequence continues at coordinate 5,533,909 of NC_092687.1, forward strand.
CTCCCATTATTGATTTAAATGGATTTGCATTATTAATTCAAGATAATTTAACCCTAAAATTATCAGATGATTTGCAATTAAAATGCGAAGGCCCAATTTCTTTGCAAGAATGCATTGATGCCCTTAAAACTATGCCCAATAACAAGACCCTTGGAACTGATGGTTTTCCTTCTGAATTTTATAAGTCTTTCAATCAAGACCTTGGTCCCTGTTTAATCAAAAGTTTTCATTATTCTTTTGTTCATAAGAAATTAACAGTTGATCAAATGAGAGGTGTTATAGATCTCATTCCTACAAAAGATAAAGATTTATTATATTTGGAAAATTGACGACCGATATCAATTTTGAATACAGATTATACAATCTTGGCGAAATGTTTGACTCTTCTTCTAAGAAAAAAAAAATGTTTGCCAGAAATTATAAATCATGACCAAACCGGATTTCTTCCAGGGAGATATAATGGAGAAAATATGTGACCCTGCACCACAAAACAAACAAAAAGTTGACAGACATGAATTTTAGTTGAGACAATATTCTGAAAGAGCAGACTTTAAGTTTTAAAATGATGTATAACTCAAACCAATTATACTCTCCTATCCTACCTAAATTTTGGAAAGAATGCAGAAGCTCAGGAAAAGTGTGAAATTAGAAAAGAGGCTCTGAAGTACAGTGTCTAGTCAAGCGCTTGATATTTACCGAACTGTGCTGGCTGTGCGATAAATGGGACAAAAACAAGAAGTACACCACCAGAGTAACAATAATGAGGGGATTATCAGATTAAACTGAAATTAGACATGCGTCATTAACACATTCTGTCCATGATTAAGCCAATTTTGAAAGCAGTAGCACTATCCTTTCAAAAGTTATTAGAGTTGAAAATGAAGAGTGTGTACAAGGTTTTTCAGAAATGAAAAAGGGACTCTAAAGACACACCTAATCACACTATTCTACCAAAAATTTTCGAGATAAACTGCTAAAAAACACTTTCCCACCTGTTTTATGATCCCAAATTTTAGCATAATGTGAAAGAAGACCTGCTCTCTTAGAAAATATGAAAAAGTGAAGATCAGCTAGGCTGACCCATTTCACTTATTTTCAGTCCTCACGCAAAATCAGTGTGTGCGACTATATGTTTGTGTTGTGGTGCACGGTCACATATTCAATTAACACTTGAAATGACTGATTATACAAATAAGACGGATACTCCTGGGTTTATGTTTTTGGCTGATTTCGAAAAGGCATTTGGTAAATTAGAATATAATTTTATTATTAAAACATTGCATTTTGTATAATCTTGGACAAAAGTTCATAACATGGATTGAAATATTGTACACTGATATAATGTCTTGTGTTGTAAACAACGGTCACGCTTCTGATTTTCTTAATTTACAACGTGGTGTTCGACAAGGGTGTTCTTTAAGTCCGTTACTCTATATTTCATGTAGTGAAATACTTGCAATATGGGTCAGAAATGATCTCAACATAAAATGTATTAATGTTTGTGCCCGTGAAATTCTTATTAGCGCTTATGCCGACGACACTACGTTCTTTTTGAAAAATCCAAATTCGTTTTTTTTTTTTTTGTTGTTACAAATATTAGACCAATATAGAATTTTTTCAGGTTTAGCAAACAACCGTCATAAGAGTGAAATTGTGGCTCTTTGCTGTTATAAAGCACATCCTCCCGATATAAGCAACTCCGGTTTTAGTTTTTCTAGTGGACCATTTGAGTTACTCGGAATCACATTCACAATAACTTTAAATGATATGTTTGAGTTGAATTATATACCCCCCAAAAAAGAGGAAATTATTGGAGATGTTGAAAATTTGGTCGCGAAGATAATTATGTAACACCCATCGGGAAAATTGTTCTATTAAAATCCTTGGCTCTTTCTCAATTATCTTTTTTATTTTGTTTTCGGTGTTACCTTCTCCACCAGCACAGTTTATAAAAGAAATAGAACAAATAAAATTGTCTTTTATCTGGGATGATAAACCCAATAAAATTAGTCGGCGTACAATAATTTGAGATTATTGTCAGGGAGGTTAAAAGATGTTTCATTTTTCATCTGTAATTTCTGGACTTAAAATCACATGGGTGAAAAGATTATTATATGATCAAAATAGAAGATAATGGAAATGTTTCTTTGAACATTATTTAGAAATCTTTGGGCACAATATGATTTGGTATTGTAATATGGTCGGAACAGAAACGAAAATCAATTCGATACAAAGTAGTTTTATACGTAGAGTTCTTAAGGCTTGGTGTGAATATATTTTTTACCCCAAGTTATCCGTAGAACAAGTGAAAAACCAAGTAATATGGTTTAATTCATTAATTCCCATAAATAATGATATTGTATTTTAAGAAAACTATGTTCCAAAGGGGAATATTTAAGATTAAACAATTATTGAATGATGTTTTTTGTTTTGTTTTGTTTTGTTTTGTTTTTTAGTTTTGAACAGTTTCGGACTAAATACGGTGTTTGTTTAATTTTTTTAGAACAGTTTTCAGTTATCCATGTAATCCCCTCAGAATGGAAAAAAAAATATATTTAAGAGAAATCAGTAAATGATAATGAAATAAAGACGCAACAAGAGGAAACGATAGATAATTTGTTTAAAAGAATTAAGATATGTCGATATATACATCGAATATTATGTGATAGGATATTTTAACCACCTAAATCAGAAATGAAATGGGAAGAATTTTTTGATCAAAACTTAGATTGAACTAAAACATATAAAATTCCTTATACATCTACTTTAAATCAAAGACTTCGGTATTTTCAGTACAACATTTTACATAGAAATATTTATGTTAACAAATTACTTTTTACAATGGGGCTATCTGACACTCACCTCTGTACGTTTTGTTCGAGCTCCACAGAAACAATTACACATCTGTTTTTGGAATGTGACACTACCCAAAGGTTTATTGCTCAAATACAAGAAATTATGCTAGAGAATAAAATTCAAATTACTAAAAGTTCTTACATACTTGGTTCGACAGAAAATCTAAAATGTTACAAAATGCTTTATTTTTGCGCAAAATATTTCATATTTTCTGTAAGAAATAAAAAGAAATCGTTATGTTATATATTCAAATTTGTCAATTCTTAAAACAAGCACAGAAATTATATAAGTAATTTCTATATATATATAAGTAATTTCTTATAAAGCGCTATGTCCAGTTACAAACTACTCAAAGCGCTTTCTGCTCTCTCTTAAGAAAATAGAAAAGGTACAAATAAATAGTACATTACAATACAGTGCAATACCATACAAAACAATACAATAACATGACAACGCCTAACAGAAGAAAAAAAAAACACACACATAAAAATAGAACCCTAATCATATGACTGAGCAAAAAGATATGCCTTGACATGTCGTTGAAAAGTATCTATGCTGTGTATGTTACGAACATTATCCGGAAGTTTATTCCAAAGTGAAGGAGCCATATGGAGGAAGGCGCGATCCCCGTAGGTTGTCCGAGTTTTGGGAACATGTAGCACCGTCGAAGACGAAGAACGTAGGCTGTAAGCTGACTGCTTTACTGTGACGAAGTCCAGAAGATACTTCGGAGCCATGCAATGTAATGCCTTGAAAACAAGGGTAAGAATCTTGTACTCAATCCTCTTCTTGACTGGAAGCCAGTGGTATTGTTTTAGTATTGGGGTGATGTGAACATTCTTCCTCACACGAGCTAGAACACGGGCGGCACTGTTCTGTACTCTTTGGAGGCGACAGATAGAAGAGTTAGGCAGACCAGCTAATACTGCATTACAATAGTCAATGCGTGACGATACTAGGGCGTGAATAACCTTGACTGCATCAGGTTCAGACAAGAATCTGCGAATTCTTGCAATGTTCCTCAGGTGGTAGTTGGCACTCTTACAGGCACTTGTGATGTGGTCAACTATATTCAATCTGTTGTCTAGGATCACTCCAAGGCCACGAATTGATTCCAAGAGCGACAGATTCTGGCCATTCAGGGAAATGTGCTCCATCTCAAACACAGAGTGTTGGTGTCGGGAACCAATCAGGATCACATCAGTTTTGTCATTATTAAATTTCAGGAAATTGCCACTCATCCAGTCCTGCATTGCCGCCAAGCACTCACGAATTTGCCGACAACAGACCTGATCAGTTATTCCTGGCTTGAAGGCAACATAGAGCTGCGTGTCGTCAGCATACAGATGATAGCTCAGGCCAAAACGTCTTGCTATGTCGCCAAGAGGAGAAGTATACATGGTAATTAGGATAGGTCCCAGCACGGAGCCCTGCGGGACACCACATTCGATGTAGCACTGCTTTGATGAAGAATCCAACAAAGTAACTACTTGGGATCTCAAAGTCAAGTAAGAGTGGAACCATCTGGGAACGTTTCCAGAGATTCCAAAACGATGCGACATTCTCATCAGCAGCAAATCGTGGTCCACAGTATCGAACGCTGCGGATAGATCTAAGAGGACAAGGTGTACCATCTGTTTCTTGTCGAGGGCTAAGAGGATATCATTTGTCACTTTGACAAGAGCAGTTTCCACACTGCCCTGGTTGATATGCGGACTGCAGGTTCTCGAACAGATCATTTCCCTTGAGGTACTTGCACAGGAAATTTCCAACAACTTTCTCAAGAACTTTGGAGACAAACTGTAGTTGCGAAATCGGTCTATAGTTGTCAAGAGAGTCAGGATCAAGAGTAGTCTTCTTAAGCAGGGGTGTGACATGAGCACGCTTGAAGATGTCTGGGACAATGCCAGTTTCAAGGGAAGAGTTAATGATCTTGACGATGATGTCTGCAAATCTCTCCGGGGCCGCTTTCACCATCCACGTTGGAACAGGATCAAGGGCACACGACTTGCAGGGCGAGCTTTTGATGATTTTCGAAACCTCGACTAATGATACGAGTTGGAAGGAGAGCCATGTAGAGGAAGGAGGGTGGAAAGTTTCACGAGCTGTTCCACTGGCAGAGAAATTGGATAGCACATTGCGGATGTTGGATATCTTCTCATGAAAGAAGTCACTAAACATGTTAGCAAGATCTGCTTCACTATCATAGATGGTAGGTAACCTTTTTGATTTTGATCTTCCTAGGAGCTCATTAACCAGACGAAACAGAAGCTTTTGATCACCGTAACAGTCCTTTATCTTCTGCTTGATATGATCTTTCTTGGCTACAGATGCCATATCAGTGAAGATATTTCGTTGCTTTGTAAACTCTTTGCGATCCACAGGGAGTCCTGATTTACGCCAGCGTCTTTCTGCCCTCCTTACATGCCGTTTCTGTTGCTGCAAGTCACCTGTGTACCACGGCACTGGCTGACGTTCAGGTACACGTACAGTTTTCATTGGGGCATGCTTATCCAAAGTACATTTGATTGTGGCATTATAACAGTCGGCAAGATCATTAGCATCAGCTTTGTCCAAAAAAATCCTTCTGATTCAGAGCTGTTTCAATATCGTCGAGGAAGGAAGGAATGTCAACTGAGCGCAGTTTACGAAATTTCTTGTCACATTTCTTGTGAGAAGACTCCCCAAGTCTATAGCAGAAATGAACAGCTGCATGGTCAGAGATAAACGATCCGATCAAAACGTCCTTCGGATCCAGGAACTTAGAAGAACACTTGATTATAATGAGATCGAGGATATGACCTGTCATGTGAGTTGACTGATTTACGAGCTGAATACCGTTGCAGTCATTCAAAAGATTGGCGAACTGGGCAGCTTCCGGATTGTCCAGATTATCTATGTGAATGTTGAAGTCCCCCATAATGATGAAATTATCCTGCCTAGTGACCAGATCTTCCTGAAAAGGGGTGAAATCAGTTAAGAACTGAATCCTGGAGAGTCCATTCTGCGTAGAGGGTGAAGGTCTATAGACTGCGACCAGAAGCGTTGACAAACTAGCAGCCCTAAGATCGAACTCGGCACATTCAAAGCTTTCACATTTCTGTGGAGGTCGCAGCTTGATGCTTATGTGACTTTTAGCTACAATACCAAGACCACCACCAAGACCATTTCTGGGCACTGAGATGAAGCTGTAGCCATCAGGGTCTGGAAGTAACTGTCGAGGGGTGACTTCATCTCCATCCGTCAGCCAGGTTTCAGTAATTACATCAACGTCATGATCGAGGAGAAATGTTTGAATGAGAGTAAGCTTTGTTGCAAACTGAACGTGCATTTAGAACAGCGCATTTTGCAATGGCAAGAGGATGAACATTCACTGATCTACCCCGATTTATATCTTTAGGAGGTATATTTTCTTCGCTTGTTGATGCTGCGTGCCTCTGTTTTCGTCTCCCACCCCTTACGCCTCGATGTCTCCTAATCCGCTTCCATCTTCCCCTTTTTTGAGTGAAGACAAGGGGAGTGTCTGAACATCAAACGTGAAATGATCTCCATCCTTATTCAGTAAACAAGATATTCGGCTTGGGTCCGGATTGAGACGCAGAAGAAAGTCACGATCATATACAATATGGCTTCCCATCGATGTGTGTTAACTTGCAGTTATAACAGAGAGCTGCTTCACGGATGCAGTCAGTACGTGGTTCACACAGTACAGCTGATTGACAGAGAGAAGCAGAGCCAAGATCCAGACAATGGGAAGAATGGGGGATAAACTGATTAAGTCCATGTTGCTGAAGTCACTGCAGAACTAGTGAAAGAACAGGTCCCATTCATGACGAGGATGAGTGAACTTGGATAATGTCCATATACATGCACAGTGAAGGCTGACACTCAGCTAGTATGGCTACTGCAAGCCTGAAGCCAAGTTGTTCTGACTGATAAGACCACAGAAACATGAAACCAATCGTCGAAAAATGTCTAGCAAGTTCCATGTTTCACAACAAAGAGACTGATAGCAATTCTACTCGAGCAACTCTAGTAGAAACAGGTAGAATACATGATCTTGGAGAGAGCAGACAAGGGGGCAGCCTGTTAGGCGCCACACACAAACAACAATTAGACGTATATATGTCTGAGAAAACCAAAGGTTTTGTATCAAATATCAATTGGAATCGTATTTACATTATTTAATTGTTTCGCAGTTGCCCGTCAAATTTCGGTCATTTGTCTGTATGTACTGCATGTGATATTATTTTATTTTGTACCTGAATGTTTATATGAATTAAATTTCATTGTAAAAAAAAAACAGCAACACCGATATCGTTTCCTGTCTATTGTTCTTCGTAGACTTGTATTGTGTACCGTCTTCTCTCCTCTTGGTACTGTCTCGCGTCCTACAGTGTATATGCGTGTGGGTAATTGAATGTGTGTACCAATGTATTGTCCTTATCATATTTTCCCGGTACACGTGGTTCAGTGAACAGTGTCCGGGCACTATAGCATTGGTATTCTATATTTTTTTCCCGACCTGTGTATCTCAAAATATCTACATGTATATTGTTATAGAATAGTATATCATTACTCATTATTTATCTAGCGATCCACGTCCAACAAGCTTTGCTTATTAGTGGATCACTATTTTCCATAATCGAATTTATTTTCCGCTCGCCCACGTAGTATTTGTACATTGTTCCTCTTTATTATTGTACACATATGTTGTTCTATAATTTGTCTCGTATATTACATGAATCTTTTGCAAGCGTTTGAACAATATCATTTAATGACATGTATACATTGTACTATGTTTTTGATTTTCGTTGATTGGAAATAAACTATGATTGATTGATTGATTGATTGATGGGCAAGAAAAACACTGGTGTCATCAGCAAAGTGTATAAAGGAAAGTACTTCTTAAACATAGAAAACATCATTGATATATATTACGAATAACAGCAGCCCTAAAATGCTTCCCTGTGGAACGCAACACGTAACATCTCTTATAAGGGAATTATTATTTTCAATTGAAACAAACTGTTTTCTGTTTATAGCTAAATAACTCTTGACCAACTATAATATAAGGCCTTCCCGCGAATTCCATAGTGCGATAACTTGTGGAGTGAAATGTTGTGATTAATTGAATCGAAGGTTTTGGATAAGTCCATGAATATTCTAATTGAATTAAAATGCTTGTCAGTTGCATTAACAACTTTATCAATCAAATGACGAACTGCGTGGATGGTATATGTTCTTTATCGGAAACCAAATTGGGAATTTGTGAATATTTTATGCGCATGAAAGAATTTGATAATTCTGGTGTATATGATTTTTTTTCTAAAACTTTCGACAATGAAGATAATAAAGAGATTGGACGATAATTGCTGACATCCATATTATTGCCTTTCTTAAATATTGGAATTACCTTAGCCAATTTCATTTTGCCAGGAAACATACCATTAGAAATTGACAGATTAATGTGAGCCAAGGGATCTGCAACTGATGATATAACACCTTTAAGTTTAAGGATACAATTATCTAAATCATCATCATAACCGGAACTACGTTTGTTCTTTAAAGAGGACACAATATCAATAATCTCATATATATTTGTTGGAGTAAAAAAAAAAAAAAAAAAAAAAAAAAAAGGGGGGGGGGGGTTACACTGGCCTAAGAATAAGTAAAATTCTGTTCTGCAGCCGGAATACCATGAGCAAGCGTTTTACCTTTTTTTGAAATATAAGAAAAAAAATTGCAATATCACCAGGGTCATTAATTACTTCATCATCCCACTTTATTTCACCAATTTGTTTCTTTTCTGTTCGGAATATTCATAGCCTGCATTAAAACTTTCCAGGTATTCTTGATATCAAATTTGAATCCCGACAGCTGTTAAGAATAATACCTTTTCTTTTCCAAACGTAAAATCCTAGTTAATGTGGCTTTATATATTCTATATGTGTTCTTTGATGGTTCAGTTGTTTTTTTTTCATTTTGTATGTATAATACAATCGATTTTTTTTTTCTATTAATTGAACGAGGAATTGATTTTGAAAATCATGGTAACCTGGATGTCTTTTTTAAAATTCATTTTACATTTTTTTTTGCTTTGCAATAGTATCATCCAAAAGAAAATTAAACATTTCCATAAAATTATCAAACGACAAATTAATATCATCACTTTCACATAATCGTAACCAGCATTATCAAGAGCGATATTAAGACTGGCTAAATTCATACATGAGATTCTACGTTTGAATAAAGGAGATGAAAGTTTTTGCATCATTTACAAGTAAAATGAGTCATGATTGGTTGGTCACATCTGAAAGAATTATCAAAGAATCGGGAAGAGGTAAGATACTGCAAAACAAGTTGCCAATTAGAGTAGCAGAGTGATCCGTGACGCGAGTTGGTTTGGAAATGAGTGGCAGAAAGGATGAAGACAAAGGTGTTTCAAGAAACTCGCCAGGGATACGATCATTTCCAGATCTCAGCATATCAATTGTATAGTCACCAAGTAGCAAACAGTCCGTATTCCAAAAAAACTGGGTTTTTTACCAGGTCCGCAGGATATATCAAGGGATGTCAAGTATTTGAATTGCGAGGTCTGTATATGTGCACCTCAAAACAAACAAAACGTCGCCACACATGAATTTTTAGTTAAGACCATATTCTGAAAGAGCACATTTTAAGCTTTAAAATGATGTATAACTCAAATCAAAATATCTAGATATTTGAAAGAAAGCACAAACTCAGGAAAAGTGTGAACTGAGAAAAGAGGCTCTGAAGTACAGTGTCTATTCAAGCGCTTAATCTTTACCAAACCGTGCTGGCTGTGCAATGAATGGGACAAAAAACAGGGAGTAAACTACTAGAGTAACAATAATGAAGGGATTATCAGATTAAACTGAAATTAAGCATGCCTCATTAACACATCCTGTCCATAATTAATGCCAACTTTCAAAGCAGTAGCATCGTCTTTTCAAAAGTTACTAGAGTTGAAAGTGAAGAAAGTGGACAAGGTTTTTCAGAAATGAAAAAGGGATTCTAAAGACACACCTAATTACACTATTTTATCAAAAGTTTTCGAGATAAACTGCTAAAAAACACACTTTCCTGCCCGTTTTATGATACCAAATTTTAGCATAATATAAAAGAAGACCCGCTCTTTCAGAAAATATGAAAAAGTCAAGTTCTGCTAGGTTGACCCATTTCACTTATTTTCAGTCCTCACGCAAAATCAGTGTGTGCGACTTTATGTTCGTTTTGAGGTGAACGGTCACATATTATACCCAATAGCACATTCCTACATCCTGGGATATAAATTTCTCTGAAAAGAGATTCAACAGTGTTATCCATTCTACAAAAGTGTCGTTGTGAACGATATATTTGTAAATACTTAATACGTAAAATGCAACACCGCCAGCACTTCTGTCCAATCTATTCCCGACATACATATTAATCCGTCAATTGCAAAGGAATCTTCCGTGGTGGAAGTCAACCAGGATTCGCTAAATCCAATAACAGAGAGTGATTGGCTAGCATCAGATTCTAATACAAACTTTAACTCATCAAAATGTTTATTCAAGGTTCTTATATTTAAGGCAACAAAGGAAACGTATCATCAGAGAAACTGTACTATATATCTTTACATTGATTTACAGTAATGTAATAACATGACGTATTCAAATTTAAATCATTACTAAAATCATAAGGCAGTTCATTTACTGCTGAATTCAGATTATCGGCAACGAAGTTGTCATAAGGAGTTGCTTGTGTAAGTGGTTCCTCATCAACTGAGTCAGATTCGGGTGATACGTGCCTACTCAATTAAATGAAATCCTCTTTTGGCACGAAATGAAAGGGTGCATTCGAGAGATCAGCCATAGCGAAAGTTGAGATTGTCTAAGATAGTAACCTGCATTAACAGAAGAGCTGTAATGAGGGAGTGCCAAGTTATTATGCAATGGGAAAATAGCCAGGATACGGAATGTAACAAAACACAGGAAATAGTCCATGCAAAATACATGGTAATATACATGGGTTGCGTAAAGACCTGGATAAACAGAGGATCGTTGCGAAGGAGGGGAACTAGGAGTAAAAGAATGCAGAATAAGTTGGGCTAAAAGGGTCAATAACGATAAGTGGGAAGAACAAGGAACACACACAACAGATGAACGAAGATACAACGAGTGTCTTGGTGGGCTTCCGAAATAAATTAATAAAGACATGCATTCACACAATATTATGTTCGGCGGAGAATCAAGAAGAGGAAAGAATTGAGTGTTATGAAAATTGAAAAAGCCAAATTTATGGCAAAGTGACGTGACAAAAGTAACAAAAACATAGCTATATACATACAAATGACTAGTATACACGTCGGTAGCAAATTTACTGCGAATAAAACGGGCAATGGAGCTTTGAAATCCACATTAGCAATAAAAAATTCTGATGGTTCGAGAATCTTACCATTACTACTTTTCCTTAAAATGAGTATCTATGAGCTACCTCTATAATATAGAGGTAGCACATATCATACCCTTTCTGTACAAATACCTGAACATCGTATATAATCAATGTGAATGAGTTTCACAATTTATATCATGTAAACTAGTAAATTTCTCAAAAAGGAAGACTGCGGGTACTCGGGTAAAAACCCAGAATTCATGCACTCATATCAAACGAGTATTCAAAATTATGGTTTATCCTTTAAAAACAAAAATTATCTTTAGAAGGAAACTATAACACATATAAACATTAATACTCGTCTGTATCGGGGAAACAGAGATAGAAATTATGATATGTTTTTGTGTGTGTGTGTGTGTGTGTGTGCATGTTTACATTCAAAAGCTACACTTTATTTCAACGTATTCGGACATCGGGAAATATTCCACCCGCATAATGGCGCTGTTTACGCAGATGTTACTGAATGCGCTCATCAGTTGCATAGTCGTGTCAACCTCTTATCTATCACTAGCTTGCAAGCAAACCAAAATATGTAATCAAACAAGAGGACAGTAGCACTACTAGGACAAAAACAAACCAGGAAATACACAGCTGCGAGTTCCAATACACAATATTTCGAACCTTGTTTTTCAACAACAAAATTATCACCTAAAGAGGCAAAATATTATGTGATGGATATGGCTGCGGTAGGGGGAGGGACTGTCTCTAAAGGCAAATGTGGCTATTCGAGTGAAAAATGGATGATATAGTACACTGTAAAAAAAATTGTTTAGTTTCTAGACACCTAACTAAACACTTTTCTGTGACAGTTTAAAAACACTGCGACGCGTCATTGAACACGTTTAGGAGTTAAACACATGCTGGGTTTATTTTCAGCACACCCTAGGTGTTTATCACACACACATGTTTATATTTTAAACGGTTCTGATGTTTAAAAACTAAACACCTGCTGTGATTATAAGCCTAAACACCAAACGTTTACACCATAATCACTCACAGTGTTTAAATACTAAACACCGCACAGTCACATAATCACCCACAATGTTTAAGATCTAAACACTGAACAAAAAAATAAACATGACGCACTCTTTACGATGTAAACACTGCTACATGTTTATTCGCTGTCACAGATTAAAAACACTGCGACATGTTTATTTGCCATTTTAGTGTTTATTCTCAGAACACATGTCTGATTTTTAGATCGATCACAAAATTGCATACACTAAACATGTGACATGTTTACATATTAAACATGGCAATTTCTCAGTGTTTATATGATACATGTTTACACCTTATACATGCTGAGTGTTTATATGAGACATGTTTACACATCATGGTAATTTCCACGTGTTTGCATGAGACATGTTTACACATCATACATTCATACATGCTAATTACTACATGTTTACATGAGATATGTTACTCATCACACATGTTAATTCCCATGTATTTATTAATGTAAAGTGGATTGTTTCCACTTTTGCATGGAATGAGATAAACGCGTAACATTATATAGAATTTACCCAGTATGTACCAAATCATCAGCACACTTACATCGCATAATACCAAGGAAGACCTGGGTTAGCTTTCACAAACATTTTGGCTACAAGAGTCAAAGGCAATTCTCTGAATGCAAGTTATCAAAACATCAGTCAAAGCTTGGGCAATATCTGATGAATAATAAGTTAAAATCCTTTAAAGGGGAAATCCAGTCCAAAAATGAGATTGTCTGATAAAAAAGAGTAAAATCTATACAAATTTAACAGTAAAAATTTGAATGAAATCGGATGAAAAATAAGGAAGTTATGAAATTTTGAAGTTTTGCTGATTTCTGCAACCCAACAGTTCTTGTACAGTGGATATGAATATGCAAATGAGTGAGTTGACCATGTCATAACCTTACAACTTTCCATTGATCGTGTACACAAAAAAAATGATGAAATTCAATGTTTCTGTTAATGAAGTGTGAAACATTATGGTATTGCTGGTTGAATAACTTCAGAATAGTGATCAATCAGATATATCAGGACTTGAGCCTCGGGCATAATTGCGTTTGTATGAAAAACTGGACATTTCAAAATTTCATCTACAAACTATATGGTAAGTTGTGAGGTAATGGCATGCCCACGTTGCCATTTGCATATTCATATCAACCATTCAAGAACCGTTTCCTAAAAAATTAGCGAAACTTCAAAATGTCATAACTTCCTTATTTTACATCCGATTTCGATCAACATTTTACCACTGAACTCTTAATATTTTACTCTTTCTCATCAGACTAACTTGTATTTAGACTGGATTTCCCCTTTAGATATTACCATGTTTTGCTATACGACACCATACTGAGCTAAATGCAAGATACCTGGGAGTCACTGGCCTGTACACGAAGACGTAAATGAAATTATCTCCTTTACACACAGTAAAGTTTGTATATGCACGAAATTGCTCACAACTTTGGAAAAAAGAAATATTGCATTTAACAATTACTTTTCAGTCACATGTAATTCTTGGCCTACTTTCAAGAATTGTCTTCTTTCTACTGTATTCAGAACTAATTCTTAGTATTGTAAAACAAACTAATAAACTTGTTGATTGTGAATTGCAACTCAACGCTTCGGAAGCTTGACACGATGTATGTAACACCTCGAGGAACATAACTGCAGTCTGTGAACAAATCCATGCCGACCTTGAAGATTGCATCAGTTATTGGCAAAGTGATTTGGGATATCCGAACCAGATTAGGCTCATGGCAAATTATACCATGCACAACACTACATGGTCGTATTGGTACTGATCAGGGAGTGTAGATGATGCACTCCATCATGAAAAAAAAAAAAATGTTTTCACAGCATTTAGCCTGTGGTGAACATCTGCGCTCCCTGACCAGTACCAATAATGGTACTTACATGATATCGTTCATTTTACTGCGACGATCACTGAAAGTACATGTAGGCTAACAGTACTTTATGGATTTTTCACTTTTGCTATTTTGAGGGAAATATTAGAATGTTAGTGGATTTCAAGGGGGTGAGTGAGAAAAAAACTTCTACCTTGCTAGAACCTTGGAGAAAGAAGTCAAACTCAATGGGTATACATGAATAGTCTATTAGAGTCTAATCAGTCTCATCATAGTCCACATAATCATGGTATGGAGGGCTAATTTCAATCTCGACACAGCAGAATTTTTGGTAAAGACAAGAGGATATGAACAAAGAAAAAAATAATTAATTGCAACTGGAGGCGGGAGGGTATGCAAAGCTGTCATGAATACGCGATGTGATCAGCAAGACTCCTCCCTTGTCAATTTGTCAGTCAGTTGCAAGACTCCTCCCTATTCTCCATACACGTTGTACTACATTTCTAATACCTCTCTCCATGTGACCGATTTCAAGAATATCTCAGAAAGAAAATAACTACCGAATACTGCATTTCCTATCATGTCTACAAGAAAATTGAAAAGAATTCCAAACAAATACAATTACTGGCCTCTTATGTGCGTCCAATATATGCTGATTGTATAGGATGCACGTGAGGGGAAAAAATGAAATGGCTGATATTTTGATTTGATTTGCTTTGATTTCTACATTCTTTTTTATACAAGAATACAACAGAAAGCCAAACGAACGAAGTTCTTGAGTAATATCTTAACAGTGAATTACAAGGATATTGGTTGATGAATAAAATGAAGTGAATAAAACTGTTTTTCTTAATAGTGCAAAACGATTTCTCGAGAGCAAGTGTCTTTACATTATATGAAATTACAATTTTACGTAGCAGCTGTTCAAAAAGACAATTAAACATATGAAGAGTTTGTTTGCAAAAACCGATAAGTCCATTTTTGAAGATTTTGAAGTATGGTCTCTGTCATGAAGTACAAAATAATGTCTTTTAGATGATATATTGGTCACTACATATAGCTGGTACGTTTTTTAAGTTATGGTCAAAAGAAGCAAACATTTTCTTATTATTTTCTTTATTTTTCTTGACCTTTAATCGCAACTATCTCCATTTGACAAATATGGACTTATCGGTGTTTGCAAACAAAGTCTTCATATCTATGAGCAATAAGAATGCAGGTGACCATTATCATAAGCACTGAGGACAATGGGCAGGCATAGGCAAAATACAGCGATCTTTTAAAAAGGTGGGTCAGAACTTATTAGAATCGCTTTGTTTTGGATATCCCTGCCATTTCAAAACCAATTTTCGTCAAATAAACACTGAATTCCTCTTCGAATTGAGCCCCCTACCTTCATATTTCTTTACAGGTTCGTCATTATGTAATACACACACGCATACACACACACGTAGAACTGAAGCCCCATCGCATACAAAACTCTATCATCCCCAATATGAATAACTTTATTCTAGTACATGTATACAGGTTTAGATGCACACTGTCAGTGAAGGAAAAAAAAAAACAATAGAAAGGTTGCTCTAACAGGTGGGATGCCTTCTAATAGGTCTGTAGTGCATCATGACGATGTGAGACAACATCACATGGCCAGCGGGAAAAAGATCATTAACATTCAAAATTATTACCCATATGGTTCATTTCCTTCATATGGCATGTAGGCATAATAGATATACTGTATATCAGTATATCTTGCGAAGTCCTTGTAATCTTCAGATGTTTGCACTTTTAGACGGGTTGTATAGAAGTAAGCGCATGCATCTTTCATTCTAATCCAGACAGGTTTGGCGTGATCCCTGATCAATTCTTCCATGTACTGGTGCTAGTAAAAAGAAATGATTACACAAGGAAAACAAATCAATTGGCTTTGCAATGCAATGGACTTAACTGCTCCCATAGATTCTGAAAATGAATGGATAGCAAAGAAATTATAAGGATAGAACAGAATCCCTTCATCACATTAGCACTTAGTGTCTTGCGTCAGTTTTTACTTACTTTGCTGAATTTTCTTGAAATAATTCAAGTCTTTTTGTTGTTGTTGCGTCTTTCTTATTCATCATCATTATCAAGCAGAGTAACGACCATTACTGTATCCTTTGTCTCTTGGGTGAAGATATTCACATCTGTAATTTACACTTTCAGCAATATTTGCAATAAATCTATTTTCCATATTTTTTTTGTTGTTGTAATGGATTGGATACGGGAATAGGTCCTCCCCCCAACCAAAAACAAACAAACAAACAAACAAACAAACAAACAAACAGAAGAAATTAAAGCATCTAAAATCTGCATTTTATAGACAATCATTTACATGCCCTTCAAGTACATACTATTCATTGATTTGGCTCTGCAATTTTGAGTACTAACTTGATTTCCACTTTCCACATGAGTAGTAGACAGTGATGTATCACCAGTTGATTTACTCTGCTGACTGCACCATGCCTCGTTCTCTGCCAGCAGAGGTAATGTCTTACTCTAGATTTATACAGTCGTCAGGACATCATCGTCATCCACTTTGGTGCCATCGCTTTCCAAGACATCCTAATGGGCTTTACATTAAATTTCCACCACCTGTTGAGTAATAAAGAATTAACAGGGAATAAAACTGAATTTTCACTCAAATATAGTCACTAACCCATCGTCATTCACATGAAAGATACTTCATTAATCAAAATTAAAAATACAGTGAAATCAGAGTTTTCTTGTGATTATAAGCTTTGCTTCTTTCTTAACAGTGGAATAAAATCATTATGTTGTAATGTATCATTCCCAGTCTAATCAAGTGAAAGCACTACCTAAATTTTTTGTAAGGAAAAAAAAATTAACATGAGCTGTCTACCTGTTTTTTTTTTCTGTAAACTCTCTCTCTCTCTCTCTCTAAATATAGTGGAGGTTCTGAGGTTCCAATGGGATGGGGAAATTAGACCAAAATAGGCCCTATTGTACCAAGCCCCCCCCCCCCAAAAAAAAAAACAACAAAAAACAAACAAACAAACAAACAAACAAACAAAACACAAAAAACCAAAAAACAAGGGTAGCCATGAGCTGGATTTGCCATGAGCAAACTGAAATCAAAATCACCAATCTACCTGCTCATTATACTTTATAGCACTAATTAACATAGCTTATCACTTAAGATTTATGAGAAGTTTCAAAAAAAAATGCATGATTTGGAAGATTCTGCTTCACCCCACCCCCCCCCCCCCCCATTGTGTCCTTGTTTTGCTGGTCTATCAATCATGTGCACCCATAGCCCGACCAGACGCTGTAAGTACGCTATACCTATACAGCGACTGGGCTGTGTATATATAGTTAGTGCAACCACACAAAAGTAAATCCTTCCTTAATAACATGAAAGTGTTATTGTCGACTACATATTTTACTCCAAAACATGTACAAACACATTGTATAAGATTATCTGCAAGTCAAATTTGGTGAGATATCTTATATGGTTTAGGACCTATTGTTAGTACATAAATCAACGAGGAAAGCTTTGTTACATAAAGTGTTTCTAGACTCGTTACCTGTGTTGTTTCTCCCGATCTACTTGCTCCAAATAACTGAACTGTATCTCGGATGACGATTGGTGATAATGATGATGATGACGGTCTAACATTGTTAGACCCTAATCAACATTGTTGCTCTCCTGTTTTAATATAGAATAATCAGGGAAATGAAACTTACTAGAAGGTATCTAAAATAAGGACTATCGTCTAGAACCTAACACGGTTAGGCCTACACTTTGACTGATGATGTTGATTTCAGGTAGAGTGATCTCAGACTTTCACTGTACTTTTATAGTTACTGAATAACCCCAGGAAAACACTACAATCAACAAAGTCACATTGATTTTAAATAGAAAGTGCAATCTGTAATACCGAAGGCACCTAATTTTAGAAACTTATTGACGCAACAAAATGTCTCATGTTTACAATAAAAAATACCAGCTTTCAATGAAGACTTCCCTCTTTACTCTAACAGTTAAAAGATTCTTGGGAAATGGTATTTTCTCCTAAAGCAAGACGAAATGGAGGTAAATCTGTTGAATATTTTTGGTGAAATAGTGGTTACAAATAAAGGCGGTCGATGAGTAGTAGGTAGGTCCAACCATACGTAGTCTAGAACTTAGAAGTAGGCCTAGTCCCTAGAGAACCATGTATTCTGTATTGTATACACGTTAGACTTAGAGCGTTCCCCGTTCTTCTAACGTTAGATTTAGCGTTGGAAATAGAAAACTAAAACAAACAAGCTAAATCTTCAAGGGCGTAGCCTATTTTACGCCTATAGTTTTGCATTACAGGGATAGAAACTCTTGTACAGTATTAATGGAGAAGAGAACTGGGCTTTTAACTTTTTGTGAGATACCAAGAAAACACTCAAGATAGAACGGCCATACCTTTTTAAGAGGAATTCATAGTTTATGTGATGAAAATCGGGTTTGGAATGACTGAAACATCGAAAAACAAAGTAAAACAAAGCAATCGTAATAAAATGTGGGTCCCACACTTTATTGAATCGCTCTGTTTTGGATATCTCAGCCATTTCAAAACCAATTTTCATCAAATAAGCGTTGAGTTCCTCATGGAATTACATGCTCTTTCATATTTCATAAGAGGTTTCTCATTATCTCACCAAAAAATGTTAGAAACCTGAAATTAGGTCTCAACCAAAACTATACGATCCCTAAAACGAGGGCAATTTTGCAATGAATCTTGTTATTTAGAGACTTAGCAGACTTACCTCTTTCATGCAGGCCCGCCAGGCTAGAACTCTATCGCTTCGACGCCATCTTAGCTAGATCCGCTCCTTAGCTTTATGCAGCTTACGCACGCAGTACATAATACACAGTGCAGTCGATCGAGTCGTAAGTACAGTACTAGTGTACGTGTACGTGTACAAGTAACAAGCCTAGAACGAATGCGCACGTACTGTAGGCCTACGCGCTATCACGCTGCTAGGGCAGCACCAGCCAGCCAATCAGACAGATCCATCCGTACGGGTACGTACCCGCACATCTCCTTTCCCGCCAATAAAATTGTGCATTGATTATGGTCATAATATTATTATGCATAGCACGAGTGTGCGCTAGAAGCGCACGCACAGGGCACCACTGCGTGCGTTGTGGCCGCGGCCGTCACATGCGATGCTGACTTGTATCACAGTGTTTATGCTAAACATGTGCGGTGTTTAGAACGTGTTTAGGAGGCGTTCTAAATGTAAACGCGTCTGTTTACCCTGACAGTAGAAGTGTTTAGGCCTAACCAACAAACATTTGGGTAATATCCTAAACCATGAATGAAGTCATTAACAAAGACAACTCCCATTTTTTTTTTTCTAGCAGTTAAAATATAGGACTGTACATGCGAAACCAAAATATAAATGTATTACAGTTGTGTTACATATTTTTAGGTTATCCTTTTTCCTTATTGATTAGCCATTTCCATGAAAGGCCTAACACATGAATTATTTCATAATGCATCTTGATGTCGTAACAGTTTCCACTTTCTCGTGATAAAAGGGAACTAGAAATTACAAATTAGACACCATTTCCAACACTTCTCCATATATATGTGGACATATTGAGATTAACATAGCGTGACCAGAATAAACACTCTAACTAAACACTCCAAGCTAAACACTTTAACTCTCAATACTTTACACGTGCTATACACACCGGGTGTTTAGATGTTAAACGAAGTGTTTAGATTTTCAACACTGTGTTTAGTTCATAAACATGTCGTATGTCGCATTTTTTTACAGTGTACACTTGTATACATTTACATATCATTCTTGAGCTGATGTCTAGTATATATATACCTGGACATTGCAGGGGCGGCGCAGCCCTGGGGCCCACACTTTTTGTGCACCATACAAAGGAATACATAAGGTGTCATCACTTTGGGCCCTCACACTTTTTTTCAACCCAGAAGTACGTGAGAGGCACTATAATGGGAGGGGAGAGAATGAGCTGAGGACTTTTTTCTTTCTTTTTTTCTTTTGCTTGTCAGCTGAAGAAACCCGGAAGTGGACGGGTAGAGATGAGCTGAGGACCCTTTTTTTTTGTTTTTTGCTTGTTAGCTGAAGAAACACGGAAGTGGACGGGGAGAGATGAGCTGATGATTTTTTTTTTCTTTCTTTTTTCTTTTTTGCTTGTTAGGTCATGAAACCCGGAAGTGGGCCCCTACACTTTTGAAAATAGTGCGCCGGCCCTGCATTGTATAGTCCATTGAAATACTGTTGCACAGTATGTAGAGTTCTCACGCAAATGCATGACCGTAAGACCCAAACTAAACTAAGCTGTCAGCTGATAATCAATTCATTCATGTCAAATATTGTCTTTGGAACTGACTACCACCTGGGTAGGTTTTAATGGTCGTCTCTATCATGGGGGGGGGGGGGACGCATTCATTGGCATGCAAACTTGATCTTATGCAACGCATTTTTTCTTTTTTTTTATATGACGCATTCTTATTTTTTGTGACGCATTCATTGGCATGCAAACTTGATTTTATGTATCCGAGTTAAAAAAAAATGACAATACCTATACCAATCTTAAGGTGGTTCTGTATAATACACTTCCAAACTACAGATGATGAGCTTGCCTCTAAGCTCAAGGAAAAAGAGAACATGAAAACAAGATCTGATACAAACAAATAACAGACAAGAGCAGCGCAGATAACCATCAAAGCATGACTTGTATTTATTCACACACACACACACACACACACAAATGGAGCAGATGTAAAGTGTGTAGCGTAACGAGGTGTGGAATAGAAAAAAAAAAACAGGGGGAAAGAATATTTCTCCCTCTAGGAACTCTGTGTCGCCATGTCTCGCCTTGTCGATATACATACGAGACTACCAGGGACAAACTGAAAAAACCACAGCCCGTCATGCCTTTGTGTCAAAGAAACTTTCAGCTTCTGTTGGAAAGACTAAAAAAAATTTGTACCACAGACAACCTTATCAAACATTGGATTTTCTCTACTACGAACATAAGAAAGCACAGATCTCTGCTCTTTTGTTCAGTGTACATTTCATTGGAGATCAACAAACTGTCATGCAATGTGAGATACCGTTGCTCCTGATGCTGATTCGGAGAGGGCGATAAAGAACTCGTTTGCTATCCTGACACCACATAGATTCAGAGTCTTCAGGTTTGGCATGGTACAGATACTCGTGGCGTAGGCTTGTGATGCAGCAGCCGAGATGTCAGGTCCTTGAACGTGTATCATTGATTCCAGCTATGCAGTATAGTAAGAGGGGGAAAAGAACAAAAACAAACAAAATAGTTGGGGGCCTAAGGGCTCAAAATGGGCTGTTTGGTTCAGATTCTACCAAAAGCACCAAATTTGGCTCATAGGTCCCTTGTACCATACTCTTTCGATTTTTGATGGGCGTCAAGACTAAAAACCTTTGGGGCCGCCATATTGGTGAAATCCAATATGGCCGGCATCCTGCTTAAAGGTCAACTGCAGTTACAAATTGAAAAGGTTGATTAATGTTATGAATCCCAAGTGGAAGATTTCACGGGGTTAGAGAATGTGATTCCAAATATCATATCTGCACTTCTAGAGCACTCTCACCTCTCAAGGTCACTTTCAAGGTCATATAAGGGTCAAATAAGGCATTTTGTGCATTTTTCGAAATGGTGTCTGTGAGCATTCAACTGCAATTCACTAGTACCCCTATTTTGTCCCATCACCTCTTCCATACTCCTTCAGTGGTCAATTAGGGCCAAGAGCGGTTCCACCCCCTACATATCAATAATGATTATGACTAATAAATGAAGAAAATAATAGTTGTGACCGCGCACCTCAAAACAAACAAAAAGTCGCACACACTGATTTTGCGTGAGGACTGAAAATAAGCCAAGTGGGTCAACCTAGCCAAACTTGACTTTTTCATATTTTCTGAAAGAGGGAGTCTTCTTTTACATTATGCTAAAATTTGGTATCATAAAACGGGTAGGAAAGTGTTTTTTTTTTTTTTTTAGCAGTTGATCTCGAACATTTTTGGTAGAATAGTGTGATTAGGTGTGTCTTTAGAATCCCTTTTTCATTTCTGAAAAACCTTGTCCACACTCTTCACTTTCAACTCTGATAACTTTTGAAAGGATAGTGCTACTGCTTTGAAAGTTGGCATCAATTATGGACAGAATGTGTTAATAAGCCATGCTTAATATCAGTTTAATCTCATAATCCCTTCATTGTTGTTACTCTGGTGGTTTACTTCCTGTTTTTTGTCCCATTCATTGCACAGCCAGCACGGTTTGATAAAGATTAAGCGCTTGAATAGACACTGTACTTCAGAGCCTCTTTTCTCAGTTCACACTTTTCCTGCGTTTGTGCTTTCTTTCCAATATGTAGATAGGTTAGGAGAATCCATTTGATTTGAGTTATACATCATTTTAAAGCTTAAAGTCTGCTCCTTCAGAATATAGTCTTACCAAAAATTAATGTCTGGCGACTTTTTGTTTGTTTTAAGGTGCAGGGTCACATTTAAGATATATATATATATATCTATATCTATATATATATATATATATATATATATATATATATACATAATACATATATAGAATTATATATATATATATATCGTATATACATATATTGAAATCTCTGAGCACAGAAAACGGAATTCCATTGGTTTCGTTTTCTTTTCTCATTTTCTTTGCTCAAAGTTTTCACTATTTATCAGTTTGTTCTGGTCATATTTTCCTTTCTTTGTTTCAATGTATACTACATATGTGACCGTGCACCTCAAAATGAACATAAAGTCGCACACACTGATTTTGCGTGAGGACTGAAAATAAGTGAAATGGGTCAACCTAGCCGAACTTGACATTTTCATATTTTCTGAAAGAGCGGGTCTTCTTTTACATTATGCTAAAATTTGGTATCATAAAACGGGCAGGAAAGTGTCTTTTTTTAGCAGTTTATCTCGAACATTTTTTGTAGAATAGTGTGATTAGGTGTGTCTTTAGAATCCCTTTTTCATTTCTGAAAAACCTTGTCCTCACTCTTCACTTTCAACTCTAATAACTTTTGAAAGGATAGTGCTACTGCTTTGAAAGTTGGCATTAATTATGGACAGAATGTGTTAATGAGGCATGATTAATTTCAGTTTGATTTGATAATCCCTTCATTGTTGTTACTCTGGTGGTTTACTTCCTGTTTTTTGTCCCATTCATCGCACAGCCAGCACGGTTTGGTAAAGATTAAGCGCTTGAATAGACACTGTACTTCAGAGCCTTTTTTCTCAGTTCACACTTTTCCTGAGTTTGTGCTTTCTTTCCAATATTTAGATAGGTTAGGAGAGTCCATTTGATTCGAGTTATACATCATTTTAAAGCTTGAAGTCTGCTCTTTCAGAATATGGTCTTAACTAAAAATTAATGTCTGGCGACTTTTTGTTTGTTTTGAGGTGCAGGGTCACATATATGAGTATATGAATATAAGAACGACCCAAGTCCATGGAAGACCACTTCGAGTAAACTTAAAAAAACTTCATATCTTTTTCATTTTTCCAAAAATGTTCTTTTTAAATGTGATGGGAAGGCAACATTGTATATACAAATTAGAACATACATTTGTCAGGAGAGAAATTTATTTTTGATTTTGCCAGTGAAGTAAAATCGAATTCGTTTGAATTTGCAAAGATTTAGAGCTTTAAAGCTGTCCTAGAAAGCCACTAGGTCAAACTGCAAGAAAACTGCCTGTCTGGAAATTCATATTAATGGAGACAAAGTAAAAGTAAAAGAATAAACTGGCATAGCAACAGCATGTCTAGATCAGTTAAATTTAGACAGTGCAGTCACATGAAATGAGACAAAGTAAAAGTTAAAGAAATAGCATGGCAACAGCATGCCTGGTTTGCTGTATCATGTATTAACTCAGACTATAGAAATTGAGTGAATAGAGGTGTTATGTAATAGCTCCTATCCAGGTGGTGGCTAGGAATGTTCTCTAGCTCAGTCGAGACTCAACTATGTCAGTGTCACTAGGGTGTTGGTTGTAGTTTGTTGTCCACAAGTTCATGAGTAGGAGATGTTATGTAACAGCAGTTAAGACGATGGCTAGACGTATTGTGTAGAGTTTCAATAGGGCTATATTTAAGCATGCTGATTGGATGATTTCTTTAGTGTAGGAAAGGCATGAAAAAGCAAGTGTGTGGGAGTGTGAAGGACTTAAGTGTTAATCTCTATGGCTAGTAAAGCTAATTAAAAGCAGATGAATGGAGAGGATCGGGGAGAAACACTTTAATCAGACATCCAGTATAGATCTCCGCTTAGGCAGCAGTCGTTCTTCTGGGGGTTTTCCACGTCGGTGAGATGCGAGCTCCAGCTGCCAACATAAACTGAACTTTGTCAATCATTATCCGAACTTTGGTAAGGAGCTCAATCTCCATTTGCCTGCTCGCCGTCGGCTTGAGTTCGGACATCTCGGGTCAAGACAGGAGTCTGCGTGGTAGCAGTGATATCTAGTGAAGGCCGAGGAGCTAAGAGGACCGCCGATAGGGTAGCGTCTAGCTGAGTGGCCACGTCAGGGGGCGCTTCCAAGAGACAAGCCAAGCGACTGTGTCGAGGTAGACGACGAGGGTATCGGGCATCGATGACGACTGAGCCAAGCTGAGGGGATCACCGGTTCAGGTCATCCAAGATAACCTAAGTTATGTATTTGTGATTTGTTTCATACTATCTTTTACGCTCAATGTATTGTAATGAACGAGAAAGCTACAAAGGTTTGAAAGATTAAACTCGAGCATAAATGTATGCGAACAGTTTGAATTTCCATTATTTCTGTGTCAGAGTAGCAGAGAGAAAAAAAAATCACTCACGTGACAACATTATTATGACAATTAACATTTACGTTAACTGTGGAGAGGCCATTTTGAGTGATGGACTTGGGTCGTTCTTTGATTCATATGGACTTGGGTCGTTCTTTGATTCATATACATGATATTTTGCTGTAGAAATAAGAGAATGATGATAGAGGGCGCTATAATATGAATGTAAGAATGATCCAAGTCCTATTCATTCTAACATTGATAGAAGATTTAACTCATTCGTTTCAGGCACTTCCGGGGGTAATTAGGATTTATCATTTATACAGTGTACACAAGATGAGTCCATGCATAAGCTACAATTTCCCATGTCAAACTGAATTTGGCCAAAAAATTGTACTTGGGGGTCATTCTTATATTCAGATCTTTATATATACATGCTTAAATACGCCCGCCATCCTATTCCAAAGTGCCGAATCAGGGTGCAATGGCAAAGAGGATAATAGCACGCCTAATCTTATTTTGTCTTCGTTTTTCCTTCTGACGAGATAGCTGGATAGCCCGTATACAACTAGCCGGTCAGGGCCCTGTTTTATCAAGATAGAGTTAGCATTGATTGTGAAATCAACGCTAACTTTATCCAACTTGAAGTCCGCTATAACTTTAAATCAACTGCAAGTTTCCGTTTTACGAAGAGACTTAACAGTCGATTATAGTTATAGCTGATCACCATGACTGAATTATTGATTTAGTCAAAACAAAAAACACGGGACGAGGCTGGTTTCCGGTACTGTCTGCTTAAAAACAATACAATACATTAAGCAAAACAAACAACAAAAACATGATTGTTTGCCATGGCCACGGAAGCGTAGTTTGCTAGTGCGACGCAATATTATTAGCACTACAGCCGCTGAATAAGAAATATTTAAGTTTGCAACAAAACCGCAGAATACGACGTTTTGCGTTGTATTGAAGAAAGTAGGTCGATAGATCTAGCACATCTCGAGCTCAACGAAAATCTACGTACGCGCGTACCGTAAAGATTCCGCACACTACGTAGGATTAAAACACTCAAGTATTCATTGACATGGATCTAGAAAGTGTCTAAACGTACAGTAACTGACGACAGGTGAAGGTCGTGTAGGCCTACCACTATGCATTGTTTCAAGTCTTAATTCAATAGGCTGAAATCATGTGTGTTTACGTGTAGGATTATGGAAACTTGTGAGAGTGTGGTGACTACAGTGGCTTGTTTCTACCTCTACGGCGCAGATCGGCTTTGTAAAGAATAGATCGCGAGTCTACATCAATTTGTCGAAATTCTAGACTTAGGTCCTATTTTTAGACGCTCTAATCTGCAGTACGTGTTACGGTAAGTACAAACGACTCGCTGAACGTTACTTAGGCCTAACGTTAAACCTATTACTGGTTAGCCTTAACTTAGATCTCAAGTTACTGTCGTTCTCGGTGCTATAGAATTAAACTCTTTATTTTCTGTAAAGGCCTACTAAACTCTTAATTAGTATCTATTGACGAACTAGCTCTACGTAGACCTACGCACGTCAGAAATCACTGGTTTCCACGCATATGTGTTCTTTGGCGAGATATATATTGCACGCAGACGCGGTTCCAGTTACAGTTCCGTACTCGGTTTATTACTTGCCCTTAAACGCCTTGCTGGCGATGGCTTGATTGGCGGGCGGGCCGAGGCGCCGGGCGCGCAGGCTGGGATTGAGACTGCTGTCTAGGGTCACAGGGTGTTTGCGTGCAGGCAGTCGCGTAAGCAATGCGTGTCGATCGTGAATTTCATGCAAGTAAAGACCATAATTACATAAAAGAAACGCAACAAAATGTTACAGAAAGGTGAGCAGTTAACAGACAAACATTTGTGAAAGACCCCAACTAGACTAGGAAAGTGTGACAGTCATCTTTCTTCTGTAAATTGCCTTACAATTGAGTCTACCTAGACCGTTTCTACTTAACATTGATATTTATCAACTGTTAAGTTAATCGTGGATTTGGAGCGGTTGAGGAAACATATATGTTGATTTTGGAGGAATTTTTTTTTTTCCAACGGTGGGTGTGTTGATAAAACGGACTTCAAGTTTACTTGGAAGTTAATCATAGGTTAAGTGGACTTAGAGTTGATATGAGAAGGTAATCATAGATTATCTTGACTTAACGTTACATTTATCTTTTGATAAAACAGGGCCCAGTGTTTGTACTTGGGGTGGACTACTTTAGCGATTTATGCACCTTGAGTTTTCCGATAACAGAATGCCGATTCGGGATCTTTTCATGTGTCTGGGTTTGTGATTCTTTCACACAAGGGACTTCCACTTCTTATATCCAAGTGATGAGGTGCAAAGTGTTGTGCCTGTACTACACACACCATTGCTCAGCTAGACTTGAGATAAGTGGGATTCGAACCCGCGCCGGAACACAAGTCTTTAGACCGTAAGCCATACGCTACCGACTTAGCCACCTCGTCACCTTTCATGGTCAATTACATAACTTTCCAGCTGGCAAGCGATATGATTCTCCTCCTGCTGAAATTGGTGTATGCCTGTTCTCCCTTGACAAGACAGCGTCTGCTTCTTCAGTGAAGGAAGCAATGGCCGAAGCTTCTCAGTCCAGGTCAGACCAGTTTTCTAGGGGCAGTTAACTAAATTCGATCATTAAAGTCCTTTAATAGCAGTGTGTAGGTGAAAACAATTGAGCTGAAGGTTTTTTTTATTATCTTTTTTATTCTCTTTTTATCAAACGGACCCATTTCTTTACTGAAAGCGCAAATGACTAGGAAACTGATCACCTATTGATGTTGCATGGGATACTGATCCTGAAGAAAATAATCTTCACATTTTTGCGCAGCAACACTGTGCAGTCCTCTGACATGAGATGGTGATGGCACCACTCAAATCTCAAGTTATGATTGGAAGAGCGTAGCGTCTTCCTGAAAATTAAGATTGAAAAATAAAGAACTGCCCTCATTTATGAGCGCACAGATATCCAAGAATAAATGGGACGGACAACTCATCCTGAGCACTTGATTCGAGACGGAAATATCCAACAGGAATTGTGATCTCGAAACCCTTCAGCTTTCCAACAACTTGGATGCGATCTACGCAAAGATATCCTTACAAAGGATGACATAATGTTTTCTGAAAGCATTTTCTGAAAACAGTATACAATCGCACGAATGAGCATAACATCACATTTTCGGTAGTGTGCTTTTTTTTTTAAATCCCTTTGATCTGAGGGAGTTACGGGTGGGTCGTGGTATTGAAAAGAAAAATATTTTTTTTCAGCTCTTTCCTGTACAGCATACCTCTCTTCCAGAGCACAAAATCAGGCACTGAAAGGGTGCGACATTACTTCAGACTTGCTTTGATGTGGCATGCAAAATGCCTAAGTAGTATGGGTCAGCAAACCAGAGCTCACTGACACATTAACTACTTTAGTAATCGTGCTCATATCCAGCAGGAACTGATGAGCAACAAGGTTTATGGGGCAGCCAGCGTCAACGAGGGTAGGCATCATCTCGTCATAACGTGGGAGCAGATCATCAGAAACCACCCTATCTGCTCAAGCGGCGCTGTATCAACATTTCGAAGATGAGTGCTGCTGCTAGTGAGTTTCTACTGGAATCATGTCAGCATGGGTCATGATGTGATCCCTGACTTCAGGGAGTGGAGTTGGAGGAAAGATGGCACAGGTACATGGCAATTACTAGTTCTATCAGCCACTCTCCGCAATGCTTCAGTACCAAATTTCATCCTTCTGCACCACAGCTGTTTCAAGGCATGCATTGGGAGGTGGAAAACATGGAAACGGAAAAAAAAATATGAAGTGAATGAATGAATGAATGAATGAATGAATGAATGAATGAATAAATAAATGAATGTGAAAATGCACAATGTAGAGCAGTTGTCAGACGAGCCATGGTCAGTAGTTTGATATTGTTGAAAACTTTTAGTGAGTGGGGTAGGGGAACGAGGGCCTATCTGACGGGAGGAGACATTGTCGCAATTCCAGCGTCTCGACGAAATTATTTTCGGTGTCACAACTAACGCGATTTCCAGGGCGACGTCCAAGACGTCTTCAAACAAAGGGATAACTTCTTTGCTTGGATGTCACGGGGATGTTGGCACGGTTTTTGCAGTCGCAGGGACTTATCGGAGAGGTCTTTTCTCAGCGACTTCTCCATCTCGTCGCCATTAGGTTATTACGGCCTCCACAATATGCGGGGACATCTCGAAGATGTTGCAGACAAATTTAGTCCCCACGACATGGCCACAGTGACGGAGACTTCGCAGAGACGTCTCAGAGACAAGCTGGAAGACGGAAATAGTCTCTGCAAAAAATCGAAAATGTTCGATTCTCCTGCAAATCCTGGAGATTGGGCACGTCTCCAGATGCGTCGCAGAGATATTGCGGAAAGTAGAGTTACAACCTATAGTCTTCAGACCAACGAGATACCAACTTATAAAGTCTTGTGATATCATACCAATTTGCGTCCAAGCACTTTGGATAGAATCTTACTAGACCCTAGAACGTGTCATGAAGTTGTACTATAGCATATCTAATCTGTGCCGTGTTAATGGTGTCACCTGTGAAATATGCTTGTTGCCTACATGTCGTCACCATGACCGTCATGTTCTCTGAACGGCATATTTAGGTGTGGAGGCACATACAATTTCCTCTAAGGACTTTAGACTCTCTTAAACACGACAGATTGTTTTCATTTTTTTCATCCAGATTAGGAGTGATCTTCATAATTATTATTCCATTGAATTTAAATCTGAATTATGAATATCTATTGTGATTAAGGATCCCTGCACTGCAACAGAGAAATAAAAACACTTCTCTTTTTAGTGGCAACGTCAAGGACGCTGGTGATATAGAGAGTAGCCCCCCCCCCCCTTTATTGCTAAACTATTAGGTAGCAATAGGATTCTATTTCTCATATATGTATATTTTTATTGTATTCCTTCAGATGAAGATGAAAATTATAATCCAATAACCAAATCTTGAAAACTCTTTGAAAGGGCATTACCAATAATTCTAACTAGCTCTTTTGGCTGTCATTAAAGCAAATGCAAATATATTGAATTCCGCAAGTATGACCAGTCGGTGTGGATATTTTCTTCTGAGCGCCTGTAATACCCCGTTCCCACTGCCGATCAGGTCAACTCGATCAATCCCGATCAAGCTTTTTTGGCCTGGTCGGGCTCGCTCGGCATTGGTATTCTGAGTCGATCTACCTTGATCGGCATCGTTCCTGCTTCCTTCCCGATAATTGTGGACATGTCCAAAATATTCGAGTAGGAAGCCCGAACACCAACAGCTCGGGTAGTGATCGAGAAGAGATCGAGCTGATCTGGAATCTGAAATGAAGGTGGGCTCGGCGCGGCCGAGCCGCGGCCGAGACTCGCACTGTAAACGGGGTCCAAGTGATCCTCGGCACGTACAAAAAAACAACAACAAAAAACATGACAATTAAGTGTTTATAACCATCCTGGCTTTAACAGTGGCCTTTTAAAACATGACCTTTGACCATTATTCACATAACCAATATGACTCCCTCTAATCTTGCTATTATAATGATCACTTCAGAGAGCTCTTACAGCTATATACAAGCCTGTGAGATTTACCAGCAGTAAAACCAATGAAGCCTCCGATACAAAACAAGGGATATAGAGCAAGTGAATCTTTTTACATGAGAATGTGATTTATCCTGGACGAAAGTGATACCTTAATTAAAGAGAAAAGGGCAAAAGAAAAACGGGCCAAACGTACGGCTCCAGCGAAAGAGACATCGCCTTTAACCATGTAACTATAGGTCTCCTCCAACTAAGAGTACACTTTGAACGTAAGCTTATACGTGAATGATAATTTATGACGATCTCACGTGATAGACACACATTCAAAGGAGACAGTTAGAAGTGGAAGGAGTGCTTAATCGTGTCATTAATTCCTAATCAATGACACCCCTACTATGGGCATATCATAACTTCTCATCTAAAATCAATGGCCTATAGGACTCATGCACCATTACTTGTATCGTGCATAAACTTTGTTTTTTAAGCTTTGAGTGAAACGTGTCATAACATGATTCTGTAATTCCATCAGCAGTGATTGACATAATAAAGAAGAGAGATATATCACCGTATTGAACGCTTAGAACCTAACGGGGGGGGGGGTATTATAGCATGATACTCGGTTCTTTACTGCTGAGATGCCAACAACACCCGTCACCCATGGCCACGCATAGAGAAACAGCCATGGCGAAAATAAAACTTTGCTTTCTCATAGGCAGAATGACACAGAACCCCGTCAAACACACTTCACTTTTATTGGCAGGGATGGACATGAAAAAATTCATACTAATACTAAACAACGTATGCATTCCATTCATGTGGCGCGAGATACCTCTACAGCAACATAAAGCCTGTCTTCAACTCCGTTGGTCGAACAATGACAACCTGAAATTTCTTAGAGATGAGCGAGACGCTATATACCCCTGGCCTAGAGTTAATTTATTCAGTTCTCATTCCTACTTCAAGTTAGGTTATGTTATTGTAATCATTCCCATCTGCAGTATAACAAAACCAAAGTGAGGGAAAAGGGGAGAGAAAAACGAGAGGTGGCAGAAGTAAAACTGCATGCACAACTGCAATCCATATCATTGCGTGTGACAAGGGAAGCAAATGTATTAGTTGTTATAGCAGTGTTTTATGAGCATAAACAGGCAAATAGACAGACAATGTCAAATATAAAAAAAAAAACATCAATTTACTGTCAGAGAAGATGGTAAACAAGATCCATTGAAACTGTAACTAAATCGCTGCTCTTCTACTCGGTCACGGAACGTCCAACTTCATATTCAACAAACAAAAAAATGTTAGGGCAAAGTAACAAATTTAAATATAACATTCTTAAATTAAAAACAAGAAAAAGAAAATGTCCACGTCGGGATTAAAAAAAAAAACGCCGCACGAACATGCATTATATTGTAGATGGGAATACGGTCTTGATGCAAAGGTCCAATGATTGTCTCATTACTTTAAAAGCAATCTGTGGCTCCCTTACCATCACCAGTACCACACCACAATGACGTCTCTAAAATCAATGGTAGCACATTTATCATTGCATCGTGCATTAACTACCTTTTCCTAAACTACCAGTGGAACGTGTCATATTATATTGTGTATTTCGATCAGTAGGGATTGACTTTAAAGAAGAAAGATAATGCAAAAAATTGAACGCTTACCACATTGCGTATAGGGCTATTCCAGTTTGCTACTGATCTGTTCTATTCTCCCAGATGCCAACAACATATATCACCTATAGCTAAACTAGTGAAACAGCCATGACGAAAATAAACGACAGAGAACCCCGTCATAATCACTACACTTGGAAAGGTGTTGCCCGAAATTCCTCATTATGAAGCAATATCAAGTCACTTCCTTCCCTGCCTGTCTTTAACTCTGTTATCTGGTCAAACAATGACAACCTGGAATTCCAAAGAGATAAGCGAGACGCCATGCACCTGGACTAAAGTTAATCAATTCAGTTCCCATTCATGTTAGTTATGTAAACGTACACGTTCCTAAATATCCTGCTACAGTATAACAAGAACAAATGAAGAGAAAAGGAAAGAGAAAACGAATGGTGGCAAGCGGGGTACTGTTTCAAGGGGCAATTTACAACGTTACGTGTGACAAAATTAAAGAAGCAAACCCAACCTCCAAACTCCAATACAAAACAAGGGAAATAGAGTAGCTGTGTTCATGACATCAGAGTGAAGCTGAACTGCAGGAAAAAAAAAGAAAAAAGAAATAAAAGGAAAAAGTCCTGCGGGACTCGATTAACTTCTCTCCTTCCGGTCGGGCATTAAATTAACACGCAGCGTGCTAAGCGATTCTGCCACACGGAAGATCCGAAGATCTTCTGCGAAACTTAAATCTATCTATGTATGCTATACACAACACAAATTTACATTGATATTCAGTTTTTTTTTTTGGCGATATACGTCAAGTGACTGATAGCGCTATTCAACTTCCCACGAGTGGCCGCGTGGGTTCGATCAATATAGAGTTGCAAAGATAAATCGGGAATCGTTTCGACCAGATTCCATCCTCATTTTCAGTGATCGACAACGGAAAAATGTTAAGTAGCGACTTGAAGTAATATTGAGAAATATTCGTGAAGTCCAATTCTTTATACAGTCCTACATAATTCAGATGAAATTGTTTCTGTCATGCAACCAATTGAAAATTTCGTGTGGTGTCGGCATGTCCAAGTAAGTTGATAGGAAAGGATATGTTAAGGAATATTTACCAATAGGTCTTTATATTGTCAAAGAAAATCAAACATGGCCATGCGGTCTTTTAAAAGTTATCTTCACCTTAACATTTGTAATTTCAAGTCCAAGTTGCCAGTCAAAGCAATGTGGTTTCCAACACAAAACAAAGGGATATTGTGTGTGTGTGTGTGTGTGTGTGCTTGTGTGTGTGAGTACGTTTACATGAAAACGTGATTTCTACATGGACGAAGGTGAATACTCCATAAAAGAAAAAAAGCAAAAGATGTAAGTATTTTGTTTCGTGCTCTTATGGGGTTCGAACCCGTACGTGTGCAACCTCACGTCTCTTGTGACGTCGCCTTTATCCTCTCGGCCATATACGTCTGGACGAGAAAATATGAGGAACGTAAGCTGATATGTGAAAGATGATTCAGAAATAGTTTGGTCAACATTCCATTCTCATTTTCAGTTTTTAGCTGCAAAATTATCAACCTGATGAGGAGATTTGAAAAAATAAAATGCATGATTACTGCAGTTTATTATTGTCTGAGCTACCACATACTTAAGTTTCAGAGGAAATGGAGCAAAATCAGCTGAAATAAAGGTGCTTAAACGTTGTCAAGTCAATGCATGGTTAAAAAAAAAAAATCACCTCCCATAGACATAACGCGTCAACTTGTCTGATTTTTAGTCTTTACCTTTAATCACAATTTGAGGTATGATGGTAAGTCCTCTCGAACTAAGAGTGTGGAACGGAAGCTTCTACGTGAAAGATGAATCATGACGATCACCCGTGACCGACACATCTTCAAAGGGATCAGTTATTAGAGGTGGAAGCCCTCGTGCCAAGATATTGTCTCAGCAATTCCAAAGCAATGATACCCTTACATTTAGGTATACCATAATTTCCCTCTGAAATCATTGGTATTATTCATGTACAATTGTTTGCCTTGTCCATAAACTTGGCTTTACAAACTTTCAGTGAAACGTGTCATAACATAATTCTGTAACTCCATTAGCAGTGACTGACTACACAAATAAAGATAAATTTTTATCAAATTGAACGCTTAGCGCGTATAACTACGGGGGATTTTAGCCTGATGCTGTGTTATTCACTGCTCAGATACCAACAACAATCATCACCTACGGTTACGTATAGAAAAATAGCCATGACGAAAATAAGGTTTTCCTTTTCTTAGGCAGATAGACACACAACCCCTTTGAACACATTATAATTGACATGGAGGGACATGAAAAAGTTCATTACTACTACTAAAGAGTGATGCCTTCTACTCATGTGGCACAAGATACCTCTATAGCAACATAAAACCTGTCTACAATTCCGTTATTGGGTCAAACAATAACAACCTGGAATTTCAAAGAGACGAGCGAGACGCCATACACCTGGCCTAGAGTTAATTTATTCAGTTGCCATTCCTGCTCCAGTTGAGTTGTGTAAATTATTTTCCGACCTGTCTTGTGCAGTGTAACAGGAACAAACGTAGAGAAAAGGAAAGAGAAAACGAAAGATGGCAAGCGGGGCACTGTATACCAAGGGCAATTTACAACATTACGTATGATAAATGAAGCAAATCCAACCTCCAGCCTCCGACAAAAAAAGGGAACTTGAGTGACTGTGTGTCGTGGGGTAATGACATCGGAATGAAGCTGAACTGCCAAAAGAAAAACAAAGAAAGAGAGAGAGAAAAAAAATAATAGCGTCCTGCGGGTCCCGAACATCTCGCCCTAAGGTAGTGCATAATGACCATGCAGCGCGCTAAGCGACTATAAAGCCACACGGCTGTCCCGAAGATTGGATGTGATCATTTACAACATGAAAAAGTTCATTACTACTACTAAACAGTCATGCCTTCCATTCACCTCTATAGCAACATAAAACCTGTCTACAACTCCGTTATTGTGTCAAATAACAACGTGGAATTTCAGAGATGAGCGAGACGCCATACACCTGGACTAGAGTTAATCAATTCAGCTCCCATTCCTGCCAGTTATCTAACCGTACATGTTCCTACCTATCCTGTTACAATATAACAAGAACCAATGAAGAGAAGAGGAAAGAGCAAACGAAAGGTGGCAAGCGGGACACTAGATAACAAGGGGCAATTTACAACATTAAGTGTGACAAAATTAATGAAGCAAATCCAATCTCCAAACTCCAATACAAAACAAGGGAAATAGAGCAGCCGTGTTCACGGGTTACGCATACTTGATAAAATAATACGAAAAATGACATCGGAGTAAAGCTGAACTGCCGGAAAATAAAAAGAAAAAGAAAGAAAGAGAAAACTCCTACGGGAGTCGAACTTCTCGCCTTCCGGTATGGCGTTATGAATACCCAGCGCGCTAAGCGATTACGCCACACGGCTGTCCTGAAGAACCTATGCGAAACTTAAATGTATGATAATACTATCGTGACAGTGCTGACTGATATGGCGCTATTCAACTTCCCACAAGTGGCCGCGTGGATTCGACCAATATACAGTTGCAAAGAACAATCGGGAATTGTTCCGTACAGATTGCATTCTAATTTTCAGTTTTTAACTACAAAAAACTACGACCTGATGAGGAGATTTGAAAATATAAAATGCATGATGACTGCAGCTTATTGTCCCAGCTACAACATACTTAAGTTACAGAGGAAATGGAGCAAAATCAGCTGAGATAAAGGTGCTTAAACGTTGTCAAGTCAATGCATGGTTTAAAAGAAAATCACCTCCCATAGACATTACACGTAAACTTGTACGATGTTGAGTCTTTACATTTGATCACAATTTAAAGTATAATGACGTCATCAAATTCCAAAATCATGACATTGACTTGAAAGGCAAATGTTTAAAGTACAACATATCTGAATTTGGGATAATATTGAGCTTAAATAACAGAGATACGAGCAAATGAATGTCAGAAACAGTACCTCAAAAAATGAATTCCACTTTTTTTGATTTCAGACGACGATATGATGACGTCACAATGTATTTAGGGAAATATTGATACTTGAAACGTTATTTCCAATTCATATGCTTTTGTAATACGCAATAAAAACATAGGGTCACCGGACGTTTGAAAGAGCTATGGCGAAATAAAGAAAGACATGTTTTTCGCTATATTTCCACATAGACGCGAACACGAAATTTCAACTTTGACGCCAGCGCATTCCTTTGTTATTGGTCAAAATTGATCGGAAATCAATGGATATTGTTACTTAATGTATCAGGAATCTAAATCTGTCAAAAATGTGCATGTTCATGTTGCTTACGCGCACTGCGCGCGAAAATACGCGGACGGACGCGGACGCGCGGAACGCTTAAAATTGTCTGAAACTTCGAGATTTCCCATTGGAGAGTTGTTTTGAGCCTTTTAAAAGTTTGACGCGCGCTTACGCACACGTAATGATGTCCTAGGTAATTAGCATCAAAATGTAAGATAGAGCGTGACCTGAACTTTATGTCCACCGAAAATGATACAGAAATGATCTTTAGTTATGAAGTTATGATCGATCATGTAACATGGTCCGAAAATCACAAAATGGCGCCTAGATGACGTCATAGATATGTTACTGTCATGAAAACCTTATTGTGGCTAGATTTTGTCATGAGACATGTTGACTGAAAATGTCATGTTATTCCGTAATGTCATTCTTGAGATATTGACGACACAAAATTGTCCAGAAAGAAAGAAGAATAAAAAAACGAGATATGAAACTCGTCACCGTGAGGACGAGTTAGGTGATACGCTGGGGTCATCAGCTGTCGGTCATTTGTGATCGACAAAGAAAAGAATGTGATATAGCACCTTGAAGTTATATTGAGATATCGATTTACAGGCTTTTGAGTACATACAGTGTGTTTACCCAGTGATCCTCGACACGAACAAATTAAACATGACAATTAAGTGTTTTAATAACCATCTTTGTATTAACATTGGCCTTTTAAAACAGCACCTTTGACACTTATTCACATAACCAATATGATTCCCTCTAATCTTGTTACCATAATTGGTCAGTTCAGAGAGCTCTTACAGCTATATACAAGCCTGTGAGATTTACCAGCAGTACAAGCAATGAAGCCTCCCATACAAAACAAAGGCATATAGAGCAAGTGTATCTGTTTACATGAGAATGTGATTTATACCTGGACGAATATCAAATGGCATTACCTCAATTGAAGAAAAAAAAAAGGCAAAAGAAAAACTGAAGAGTTTGTTCCCCAAAAAACTCGATAAGTCCATTTTTGACGACTTTGAAGTACGGTCTCTGTCATAGAGTAAAAAAGTAATACCTTTTAAATGATATATTGGTCACTACATAATAAAGGTACATTTTTGAAGTAATGGTCAGAAGAAGTAAAAACTTTATTATCCTCCTTATTTTTCTTTACCTTTAATCGC
Source organism: Diadema setosum (assembly GCF_964275005.1). Lineage (NCBI taxonomy): Eukaryota > Metazoa > Echinodermata > Echinoidea > Diadematoida > Diadematidae > Diadema > Diadema setosum. The sequence continues at coordinate 5,571,639 of NC_092687.1, forward strand.
AAATATCTCCATTTGGCAAATATGGACTTATCGGTTTTTGCAAACAAACTCTTCAACTATTCTTGCTTATCATCCTATAAGGTTATTTTAAAATTTCACGTGCCAAAACGTACGGCTCCTGCGAAAGAGACGGCGTCTTTAACCATGTAACTGTAGGTCTCCTCCAACCAAGAGTAGTGAACGTAAGCTAATACGTTAATGAATATTTATTTGACGATCCCACGTGATAGACACACATTCAAAGGGGATAATTAGAAGTGGAAGGAGTGCTTAATCGTCTCATTAATTCCTAGTCAATGACACCCCTACATACAGGTATACCATAACTTCGCATCTAAAATCAATGGTATAGGACTCATGCACCATTACTTGTATAGTGCATAAACTTTGCTTTTTAAGCTTTGAGTAAAACGTGTCGTAACATAATTCTGTAATTCCATCAGCAGTGATTAACATAGTAAAGAAAAAAAATATATCAAATTGAACGCCTAGAACCTAACCAGGGGGATTATAGCATTATACTCGATTCTATACTGCCAAGATGCCAACAACACCCATCACCCATGGCTACGAATAGAGAAGCAGCCATGGTGAAAATAAAGATTTGCTTTTTTATAGGCAGAATGACGCACAACCCCTTCAAACACACTGTACTTGGCTGTGAGTGTCATAGAGCTCTTAACTAATACTAAACAGTGTATACCTTCCACTCATGTAGCACGAGATACCTCTATAGCAACAGATAGCCAGTCTAGAACTCCGATAGACAAGCAATAGCAACCTGAAATTTCAAGGAGATGAGCGAGACACTATACACCTGGCCTAGAGTTAATTAATTCAGTTTTCATTCCAAATACTCAAGTTGGATTATGTTAGTAGAAACATTCACATCTGCAGTATGACTTAAACAAAAGTAGAGGAAAGGGAAAAAAGAAGTGGGAAGAGGAAAACTGCGCAACTGCAATTTATATCCTTGCATGATACAAGTGAAGGAAATAATTCAGATGTCATAGCATAGTCTTATGCATAGACTGACAAATAGGCAATGTCTAATTTCAAAACCATCAACTTAATGTCAGAGAAGAAACTAACTTACAATTAAAAATGCAGTAAACCGTAGCGTAAATCGCTGGTCTATCACTCTGCCTAGGAACATCCACACAAACACACGCACAACACACACACATGTTAAGGGAAAGAAACAAATTTATATATAACCATTTTTTGATAAAAGGAAAAGAAAAAGGAAAAATGTTCGCATCAGGATAACAAACGTGTCCGCAAGAACACGCATGGTATTGATGATTGTCTCATTGATTTAAAAGCAATGATTCCTTTACCACCACCACCATCACCACGCAACAATGACGTCTCTGAAATCAACGGCAGCACTCGTGCACATGTGATTTCATGGTGCATTAATTTCCGTTTTCCAGTCGAACGTGCCATATCATAATATTGTGTATTTCGATCAATAGTGACTGACTTTAAAGAAGAAATTGTAATGTATCAAATTGAATGCTTACCTCATTACTCATGGTGATTCCAGTTCGATACTGATCTGTTCTACTGCCCCAGATGCCAACAATACATAATTATCACCCACGGATACTAATGAAAGAGCCATGACGAAAATAAAGGACATAGAACCCCGACATACGCACCAAACTTGGCATATCGTAGCACGAAATACCTCGTACTGAAGCAATATCAAACCCATTGCTTTCCTATCTGTCTACAACTCTGTTGATAGGTCAAACAATAGCAACTTGGAATTTCAAAGAGATGAGCGAGACGCCATACACCTGGACTATAGAGTTTAGTAATTCAGTACCGATTCCCGCTAGTTATGTAAACGTCCACATTCCTACCTATCCTGTTACATCATACAGTACAGTATGTGTGTCTTTACACGACAATGAGGTTTATACCTGGACGAAATATGGTGCTATATATATTGTAACTACTTACTGACCCATTTTAAGGGCTCTGCTGCTTGAGTATTTATGTTCAGCTAAATGAATTGTTATTTGGCGATAACCAAAAATTCCCATAAGCAATATAGTTGGGGGCCTAAGGGCTCAAAATGGGTTGTTTGGTTCAGATTCTTCCAAAAGCACCAAATTTGGCTCATAGGTCCCTTGTACCATACTCTTTCGATTTTTGATGGGCGCCAAGACTAAAAACCCTTGGGGCCGCCATATTGGTGGAATCCAATATGGCCGCCATCCGGGTTAAAGGTCAACTGCAGTTACAAATTGAAAAGGTTGACTAATGTTATGAATCGCATGTGGAAGATTTTATGGCGTTAGAGAATGTGATTCTAAATATAATTTCTGCAATTCAAGGTCACTGTCACCTCTCAAGGTCACTTTCAAGGTCAAATAAGGGTCAAATCAGGCATTTTGTGCATTTTTTCGAAATGGCGTCTGTGAGCATTCAACTGCAATTCACTGGTACCCCTATTTTGTCCCATTTGTCATCTCTTCCATACTCCTTCAATGGTCAGTTGCCATCTTCTTTCCTCCCATTATTTTAGTTAAACAAGGATATACATTCTTATCCCACAAGGCAATCTGATAAATTTCATCTACAAAATCCTAAAACGGTGATGGCTCTGAAATCTATCAGACACACTGGACCTGATATTTGGAACTCTCTTCCTTCAGAAATTCGAATTTTAAAGTCTATGTATTCTTTCAAGAAAGCTGTAAAGACAATGCTGCTTTCTGGATATCAGTGATCTTATAATGTCATTGCAATTGTATCGTATGTAAAATTCCCTTGTTGAATTATCGCCGTTCAGAAGTTATTGCGTAATGTTATGTAACCGACCATGACCTGTAAGTGTTTACCTGTACCTCGGTGAGAAAATACTTTGCTATGCTTTACTATTCAGTGATCCAGGTGATCTAACTTTGTGTATAGTGAAAGCAGACAGACCTCTCCTCTCTCCTTTCTCCTATCCTATCTCTATGCAAGTCATCCCTCCCCTTATTTTCCTATATGTTATGTATTATGTACGAGGGCTGCATGCAAATCAAGCAATGCTTAAGCTGTAGCCCTTCTGCGTTATTCATTGCATCACTGATATGTTCTGTTGTACATTGTAAAGGCAACGAAGAAACTGTATTGCTGTACATTCTAAAGGTAATGAAGAAACTTACCTTGTTTGCACTTAATGTTTATGTATATCCATTTATATGTATGGTACCAACAGTGTATATGATATATGTGTATGTATCTGCATAAGCAATGATATAATGCAGGAACCAATAAATCAAATCAAATCAAATCAATTAGGGCCAAGAGCGGTTCCATCCTCCTACATATCAATTATGAGTATGACAAATAAATGAAATAAGTATATTTAAGATATATATACATATTATATATATTGAAATTTTAAGCACAGAAAATGGGCTTCCATCGGTTTCGGGTTTTTTTTCTCATTTTCTTTGCTCAAAGTTTTCACTATTTATCAATCGTTTCTGGTCAGTTTTTCCTTTTTTTTTGTTTACATATATATATATATATATATATATATATACATATATGAAGAGTTTGTTTGCAAAAACCGATAAGTCCATATTTGCCAAATGGAGATATGTGCGATTAAAGGTCAAGAAAAATAAAGAAAATAATAAGAAAATTCTTGTTTCTTTTGACCATAACTTCAAAAAATGTACCTTTATATGTAGTGACCAATACTAGTATATCATTTAAAAGGTATCATTTTGTACTTAATGACAGAGACAGTACTTCAAAATCTTCAAAAATGCACGTTTTTATCGGTTTTTGAGAGCAAACTTTTCATATATGATATATATATATATATATATACATGCTTAAATACGGTCGCCATCCTATTCCAAGGTGCCGAATCAGGGTGCAATGGCAAAGAGGGTAATAAACACGCCTAATCTTATTTTGTCTTCGTTTTTCCTTCTGACGAGATAGCTGGATAGCCCGTATGCAACTATATAGCTGGTCAGTTGTATGTACTTGGGGTGGACCACTTTACCGGTTTATGCACCTTGAGTTTTCCGATAACGGAATGCCTATTCGGGATCTTTTCATGTGTCTTGGTTTGTGATTCTTTCACACAAGGGACTTCCACTTTTTATATCCAAGTGGTGAGGTGCAAAGTATTGTGCCTCTATACTAGAGGGGACGGTATGACAACACACACCATTGCTCAGCTAGACTTGAGATAAGTGGGATTCGAACCCGCGCCGGAACTCAAGTCTTTAGACCGCAAGCTATACATTATCGACTGAGCCACCTTGTCACCTTTCATGGTCAATTATATAACTTTCCAGCTGGCAAGCGATATGATTCTCCTCCTGCTGAAATTGTATATGCCTGCTCTCCCTTGCTTCCGGGGAATCGAGCTCCTCAATCCAGGTCAGATCAGTATTCTAGGGGCAGTTAACTAATCGTACCAGAGTAGGTGAAGACAATTCAGCTGAAGGTTTTTTGTTATCTTTTTTTATCCTCTTTTTATCAAACGAAACCCTTTCTTTACTGAAAGTGCAAATGACTAGGGAAACTGAACACCTATTGATGTTGCATGGGATACTGATCCTGAAGAAAATGATCTTAACATTTTTGCGCAGCAACACTGTGCAGTCCTCTGAGAAGAGATGGTGATGGCACCACTCAAATCTCAAATCATGATCGGAAGAGCGTAGCGGCTGTCTGAAAATTAAGATTGAAAAATAAAGAACTGCACTCATTTATCAGCGCACAGATATCCAAGAATAAATGGGACGGACAACTCATCCTGAGCACCTGATTGGAGACGGAAATATCCAACTGGAATTGTGATCTCACAACCCTTCAGCTTTCCAACAACTTAGATGCGATCCTCACAAAGATATCCTTACAAAGGATGACATAATGTTTTCTGAAAACATTTTCTGAAAACAGTGTACAAACGCATGCATGAGCATAAATTCACATTTTCGGTAGTGAGCTTGTTTTAATCCCTTTGATCTGAGGGAGTTACGGATGGATCGTGGTATTGAAAAGATAAAGGCCTTTTCAGCTCTTTCCTGTACAGCATACCTCTCTTCCAGAGCCAAACATCAGGCACTGACAGGATGCGGCATTACTTCAGACTTGCTTTGATGTGGCATGCAAAATGCCTAAGTAGTATGGGTCAGCAAACCAGAACTCACTGACACATTAACTACTTTAATAATCGTGCTCATGTCCAGCAAGGACTGATAAGCAACAATTAGGTTTATGGGGCAGTCTGCGTCAACGAGGGTAGGCATCATCTCGTCATAGCGTGGGAGCAGATCATCAGAAACCACCCTATCTGATGTGATCCCTGACTTCAGGGAGTGGAGTTGGAGGAAAGATGGCACAGGTACATGGCAATTACTGGTACTACCAGCCACTCTCCGCAATGCTTCAGTACCAAATTTCATTCTTCTGCACCACAGCTGTTTCAAGGCATGCATTGGGAGGTGGAAAACATGGAAATGGGAAAAAAAATTAATGAAATGAATGAATGAATGAAGGGGAAAATGCACAATGTAGAGCAGGTGTCAGATGAGCCATGGTCAGTAGTTTGATATTGCTGCAAACATAAAGTGGGGGGGGGGGAGGGGATTGAGGGCCTATCTGACGGGAGGAGACATTGTCGCAATGCCAGCGTCTCGAAGAAATTATTTTCGCTGTCACAACTAACGCGATTTCCAGGGCAACGTCCAAGACGTCTTCAAACAAAGGGACAACTTATTTGCTTGGAAGTCACGGGGATGTTGGCACGGCTTTTGCAGTCGCAGGGACTTACCGGAGACGTCTTTTCTCAGCGACTTCTCCCTTTCGTCGCCATTATGTTATTACGGTCTCCACAAGATGCGGGGATATCTCGAAGACGTTGCAGACAAATTTAGTCCCCACGACATGGCCACAGTGACGCAGAGACGTCTCGGAGACAAGCTGGAAGACGGACGTTCATAGTCTCTGCAAAAATCGGAAATGTTCGATTCTCCTGCGAATCCTGGAGATTGGGCTCGTCTCCAGGAGACGTGCGTCGTAGAGATGTTGCGGAGAGTAGAGTTGCAACCTATAGTCTTCAGACCAACGAGATACCAACTTATAAAGTCTTGTGATATCATACTAATTTGCGTCCAAGCACTTTGGATAGAATCTTAATAGACCCTAGAAGGTGTCATGAAAGTTGTACTATAGCATATCTTATCTGTACCCTGTTAATGGTGTCACTGTGGCACCTGTGAAATATGCTTGTTCCCTAAATATGTACATGGCGTCACCAAAACCGTCATGTTCTCTGAACGGCATATTTAGCTGTGGAGGCACATGAATTTCCTATAAGGACTTTAGAATCGAACTTTCTAACACAAGTTCGAAAATAATAAATTAAAGCCAACCTGATGTACTAAAAACTCTCTTAGACACGACAGATTTTTTTTTTCTTTCATCCAGATAAGGAGTGATCTTCATAATTGATCTTCATAAATTGCGGCCAGGTAAGTGAGTGCCCGGAAGACAACAGACAACGCCATGTCACTGAGTTACCAGATGTTGTCATCGTAGGGGACTCTATGATAAAGCACATCGACGGCCGTCTTCTGAGCCGAAGACGCAAAGTGTTCTGCCATCCACACCCGGGTGCGAAGGTGGCAGATATCTCCGCTAAGAAGGTTACCGAGGGTGTAAAGGCGAAAGGAGACGTCATTCTACATATCGGGTCAAACAACGTTTCGCACCCCTCGCGTGGTAATGGAAGTACATCCACCGCAGATGACATCATAGCCTTAGCAGACGGGATTTCAAATGAAGGATGTGAAGTTGCCTTATCTAGTATCGTGCATCGTAGATGGGAATCAGCTCATCAGAGGCGCCTCGTCGATGGGGTGAATGAGCGTCTGCATACCGCTGCCCGTGAACGGAGCTGGGGTTTCATTGACAACAGCAGCATCGGTGATAGGCATCTTGGGCGAGATGGGGTTCACATCAACAAGGCTGGGCAAGCTGTTCTTGCTTCAAATATGCGAAATTTCATCAGGCGACCCAGAGAGCAACCCACTGCATCTTCTCAACAGAGATCGTATGCTGAAGTGGTGGGATCCTCAACACCGAATTTCAGGATGATTCCACCTCGAGGGCGGCTGAAATCGACCCCCACCCACCCGTGGCTTCCACTGACAAAAGCTCAACAGGGGTGGCACGAGCATCTACGTCTCGTGACGGCAACATGCTGTTAACCTCCCGCTCTAACTTTGGTGAACACTGTGCGGGTTCTCGTTTATTGAAGTCAAAATCACAACCAATTTCTAACAGTGCTTTGAAAGTTTGTACCGAAAATTTGAATTGCAATGATAATGTTAACACTGGCGAAGCACAAAATGCTCTCCAGGAGCGACCACATGAACTAATCAAAAGTAAAATTAATAATTTGATGAATGGTTCAATTCCTCCGCTCAGAAAGAGGGGTCTAAAATTTGCCCATTTGAATATTCGTAGTTTAATTTCTAAAATTGATGAACTTAGATTACTTCTGAGACATACATCACTTGATGTCATTGGTCTGAATGAGACATTTTGTGATTCCATGATTGATGATTCTGAATTGCATATCGATGATTATGTCCTATTACGTAGAGACCGTACAAGACATGGTGGCGGTGTGGCTGTATATATTTCCAAAAGATTCAACTATAAAATAAGAGACGATTTGAATTCATCTACTTTAGAATGCATTTGGTTTGAATTGCATTATCCAAATAAGCCTTCCATCCTTGTAGCGGAATTTTACAGACCTCCGAATTCTCACGTCGATTTCTTTGACGAATTAGACAGGACTTTGGACTCTGCTCTCTCGGAACATATGAGTTGTATTATATTAGGTGATTTCAATTGTAATTATATGCCACACCAATATGATGTGAATGCCGAAAAAGTTATGTTTTATACAAATATGTACGGACTAAGTCAGTTAATTGATACTGCCACAAGAGTTACAAATACTGCTTCTACTTTAATTGATTTGATATTTGTATCAGACAAAGAACTTTACAGTGAATGGGGAATATTTGAGACTAGCATTAGCGATCATTATTTGGTATATGCTATTCGGGACTTCAGTGCAAAGATCCATCAAAAATCTGAATGTGCGGAATTTCGCTCATTCAAAAATCTTAATGAGGAGGAATTTTATAGTGATTTGAGAAGTGCTCCGTGGCAGGTCATAAAAGATATAGACGACGTTGATGATGCGTGGGATATGTGGTTGACTCTTTTCAATGATGTTATCAACAAGCACATACCTTTGCGCAAAAAGCGGATAAGAAAACATGCATGTCCATGGATATCTGATGAGATTGTTAAGCTCATGACGGAACGTGATAAAGTTCTCAAAGCTGCTAAATCTAACAATAGTGATGATCTTTGGAATACCTATAAATATCTAAAAAATAAAGTTACTCATCTCATGAGAATAAGAAAAAAACAGTATAACACTGACCAAATTTTACAAAATCGTAACAACAGTAAGAAAATGTGGAAGAGCATAAGGGAACTTACGCCTAAATCATCACCCATTTCTCCCAATACCATAAAGGTTGATGATGCAGAAGTATCGGACAACGCAAGTATTGCTGAAGCATTCAACAATTTTTTCATATCTAATGCTACTAAAATTACAAAAGACCTGCAGAGGAATACTTCGCAAATGATATTTGATGAGGACAAAGGCTTTGTTCCATCTCATCCTCAATTTGATTTAAGTATGATAACGAGAGATTTTGTATTGAGACAGATCGAGCTTCTTGGCATAGATAAAGCAACCGGAGAAGATCACATCGGCTGCAAACTTTTAAAGATGACAAAGAATGTTATTGCAGAATCTCTTTGCGATATTATCAACAAATCCCTGTCTACGGGAGTTGTTCCACGTGAATGGAAAAAGGCTCGGGTAGTACCGATATTTAAAGCAGGAGATATTTCTTCGTTGAATAACTACCGCCCCATCTCAATCTTACCAACAGTGAGTAAAATTATCGAAAGGACCGTACATCAACAACTGAGCGAATTCATGAATGCGAATGATTTACTACACCCTAATCAATCTGGTTTTAGACCATTTCATTCCACATCAACTGCTCTTGCAAAACTTGTGAATCAGTGGTCTTTGAATATAGATAATAATCAAATTTCTGGAGTTGCCTTCATAGATCTTCGGAAGGCATTTGACACTGTAGATCATGACCTACTTTTACATAAATTAAAGTGTATAGGGTGTAGTAAGACGACTGTAGATTGGTTTAAATCCTATTTAAGTGACAGACAGCAAGTGACGCAGTTCAAAGGAGCCAAGTCCCACCCTTCAACTATTAAATTGGGTGTACCTCAAGGGTCAATTCTTGGTCCCCTTTTATTTTCAATATATTATGTCAACAGTCTACCCGAGTGTACTTTAGAAGGTGTTATAGATATGTACGCTGACGATACGACCCTCACTGTCAGTGCTAATGACGCAACAGTTTTAGAAGAAAAGATAACTGTTGCACTAAATAAAGTAATGGGGTGGATTAAGAAAAATCGGCTCGTCCTTAACACTGACAAAACTTCTGTCATGATTATCGGCTCCCGTGCTAATCTCGGGAAAATTGAAAATTTCAGTATTTCATTAGATGGTAGTCGGATTAAAAGAGTTCAGTTCACTAAATGTTTAGGTGTTTTGATAGATGAAGAACTGAAATGGTCTAAACAAATCGAAAATGTATGTAAACGTACCCAAAAAAGTTTCTGCATGATAAAGAGAGCGAAGGCCTTTTTGCCCCAACAATCCCTAAAATTACTTTATAATAGTCTAGTGTTACCACAATTTGATTACTGTTCTGTTGTTTGGTCAAACAGATTTCAATACCATACAACTAAGCTAGAAAAAATTCAAAAGAGGGCAGCAAGAATAATTTTGGACAAAACATATGACACACCGTCGGCTGATTTATTCAAAAGTCTTAAATGGATGACTCTAGACAAACGTTTTGATTTCAGCCGCGTTATGATGATATATAAATGCGTCCATAACTTAGCACCTTCGTACCTTCAGGTGCACTTAGTTAAGCCTAGTGATGTACATGAACATCATACAAGGCTAATAGACAGTGGAAATCTATGTGTGCCAAGATTTCGCTCTGATTGTCACAAGTGCAGCCCAATCGTATCCTCTGTACTTGAATGGAACAGGCTAGATCATTCAATTAGATCAGCTTCTTCCATATATTCATTTAAGAGATTGTTTAAGCAAAGTTGCTATTTGTAAGTAACACACGAAATTCATTCTGGGCTTTATCATTCCTGTATAATAGCGTTTTTAATTGTTATTTCGGCATTCTGGTGAACTCTTGCTGCGGCATGTACTTTTTATGTTACTTTGCAATGTGGTATGTATCTACACTGTATTATGTCATCTTCTGTGTATATACGTTTTGCTATTTAATGTACATATGTTCATCAATATTATTCAGGGCTCCATGGAAGACCACTATTTATTGGTGAATGGACTACCCTGACAAAAGATTAGAAATAAATAAATAAATAAAAATAAATAATTATTGGGGGGGGGTACTCTCTATATTTGAATTCAAATCTGAATTATGAATATCTATTGTGATTGAGGATCCCTGAACTGCAACAGAGAAATAAAAACACTTCTCTTTTTAGTGGCAACGTCAAGGACGCTGGTAATATAGAGAGTAGCCCCCCCCCCCCATTGCTAAACGATTAATATATTAGGTAGCAATAGGATTCTATTTCTCATATGTGTATGTTTTTATTGCATTCCTTGCAGATGAAGATGAAAATTATAATCCAATAATCAAATCTTGAAAACTCTTTTAAAGGGCATTACCCATAATTCTAACTAGCTCTTTTGGCTGTCATTAAAGCAAATTCAAATATATTGAATTCCGCAAATATGACCAGTCAGTGAGGACATTTCCTCTCAGCGCCTGTAATGTAAAAATAATTAATGGAATGATTGTGACATGAACTATGATATTCCATAGCTTTGGACAGAACCTCACTTAAAAGCTTGTGCAGCCATATTATAAGAGGCCATAATTGAAATGATGCAGAAAAAAAATACCGTAAGTAATCATTAAAAATGAAATTGAAGGGTTACCAAGTCTTCAAATTTGATTGTGAAATAAGGATCTGAGTAAGATCCCTTAAACCTAATTACTCTCAGAAAGGGGTTCTTATTATAATTCATGAGTGTATACCTATAGTGTTTGAAATCTTTACACGAAAGCAGATATATTGATCTTACTAGTGAGAAAGCCCACCTCTCCCTCTCCCACAGCCCTCAACAACTGCAATTCTATTAGCAGGGCTGGCATTATTCCTATATTGACTATAGGCAAGCCATTTTCTAAATTAGCTCTTGTAAATATAATGGTTTGACCCCAAATGACCTTTAGGGAGACCTTACAAGGAAAAGTTGACATCAGACCATAAAAATAACTTCAGAATCGAATTTCGTGACCCATAAAACCTCTAAAGCTGACTTTTCAAATTATTGTAACACTTTAAAGGTTTTTTGTTATGGACTGTCCTTTAAACGTAGGTGGCAGCCATATTGGATTTTGCAAATATGCCGCCCCGGAGGGCGCCCTTCACTAGAAATACGCCTTTTTTTTTTCAGCCGTCGACAACTGCAATTCTATTACTAAGGCTGGCATTCCTGGAATATTGACCATGGGCAAGCCATTTTTTCAATAAACTGTTATGAATACAATGGCTTGACCCCTAAATGACCTTAAGGTAACCTTATAAGGAAAAATTAACTTCAGACCATAAAAAACTTCAGATTCGAATTCCTTGACCCAGAAAACCTCTTAACCTGACTTTTTAAATGATTGTAACCCTCTAATATTTTCAAATGCAAGTGACCTTTAAACCTATATGGCGGCCATATTGGATTTTGCCAATATGGCCACCCCAGAAGGCGCCCTTCTTGGCGCTCATCAAAAATCGAAATAGTATGGTTGGGGCTACATGTGTGCCAAATTTTGGTGCTTTTGGAAAAATCTGAACCAAAAATCCCTTGCGCCCCCCACTAATAGAAACACTCTAACCTCTGATACAAAACAAGGGAAATTGCGTGTTTATGTTCGTGGGGTGTGTATACTTGATGAAATAGTAAAATAAATGACATCGAAGTGAAGCTGAACTGCCTAAGAAAAAAGAAAAATAATGAAAGCCCTTGCAGCAACAAGCCTGTGAAATTTTCCAGCAGTAAAAGCGATGAAGCGTCCAATACAAAACAAAAACAAGTAGAGTGTGTGTTTGTTTACATGACAATGTGAATTGTACCTGGACGAAAGCGGTATTACCTCTATTAAAATAAAGAAAGAGACATCGCTTCTAACCACGTACCTAAACGGTAAGTCTCCTCGAACCAAGCATATTGTCTCAGCAATTCAAAAGCAATGTCACCCTTACATTTAGGCACAGGGGCGGATCCAGGAATTTCGTAAAGAGGGGGCGCGTTTATAAAATTAAAGGGGGGCGCACGCACCCCTCCCCCATTTTTCCTTTTTATTTCTTTTGTTTCAACAAAAAAATAAAGGGGGGGGGGGGCGTGCACCGGTTGCGGTCTTCCCTGGATCAACCCCTGAGGCATACCATAATTTCGCCTCTGAAATCAATGGTATTAATCATGCACCATTGCTTCATATTCCATAAACTTTGCTTTACAAACTTTCGGTGAGACGTTTCAAAAAATAATTCTGTAACTCCGTTTGCAGTGATTGACTCCATAAAGAAAGATATATCAAATTGAACGCTTAGCACGTATAACCCAGGGAGATTTTAGCCTGATATTCTGTTCTTCACTGCCCAGATGCCAACAGCACTCATCACCTACGGCTACGTATAGAGAAACAGCCATGCTGAAAATAAAAGTTTTGCCTTTTCTTTGGCAGAGCGACACACAACCCCCTTCAAACACACTATAATATTGGCAGGGAGTGACAAGAAAAAGTTCATTACTAATACTAAGCAGCATATGCATTTCACTCATATGGCGTGAGATACCTCTATAGCAACATAAAGCTTGTCTACAACTCCGTTGGTCGAACAATGACAACCTAAAATTTCAAAGAGATGAGCGAGACGCTATACACCTGGCCTAGAGTTAATTAATTCAATTTTCATTCCTACTTCAAGTTGGATTATGCTAATGTTATCTTTCCCATCTGCAGTATAACAAAAACAAACGGACTGAAAAGATATAGAAAAAAAGTAAAAGATATAAGTATTTTGTTTCGTGCTCTTATGGGGTTCGAAACCGTACGTGTGCAACCTCACGTCTCTGGTGACGTCGCCTTTATACTCTCGGCCATGTACGTCTTGACGAGAAAATATGAGGAACGCAAGCTTATATGTGAAAGATGATTCAAGAATCGTTTGGTCCACATTCCATTCTCATTTTCAGTTTTTAGCTGCAAAATTATCAACCTGATGAGGAGATTTGAAAAAATAAAATGCATGATTACTGCAGCTTATTATCTCAGTTACCACATACTTAAGTAACAGAGGAAATGGAGCAAAATCAGCTGAGATAAAGGTGCTTAAACGTTGTCAAGTCAATGCATGGTTTAAAAAAAAAAATCATCTCCCATAGACATAACACGTCAACTTGTCTGATTTTGAGTCTTTAATCCTTTAATCACAATTTGAAGTATGATTGTAAGTCTTCTCGAACTAAGAGTGTGGAACGTAAGCTTCTACGTGAAGGATGAATCATAACGATCACCCGTAAGGCTGCGTTCACATAGAAGTATACTATTCGGGTATTCGGGCTCGTTTTTCGAGGGCACGCGAATAGCTTGAATCGAACGATAGGATTTCCACACACCGGTTCACATAAGAGGGCACTATTCGAAAGTACCGAATAGCTGCGAAAAGTGTAGCAAAGTGGGAATCGAGCTTGTTCGATTTTCTTGCAGCGTATACCGTCTCTCGTTTATGAAATAATGACAATTTTGGTCTGGATTTGCCCTTTAGCAAAAATAAGCATGTAGACTGACATTCTGATGCAGTTTAGAAATTGTTAATAAGATTTGCTGCAATGTAGGAGGAAGAAATCCTCACTACATGGGATGGTGAGTTGACGGTGCGAGTGATGGTGTATTCGGTGCTCGAATAGTGAATAGCGAATACCAAATACCAAATACCGAATACTTCTATGTGAACGCAGCCTGACCGACACATCTTCAAAGGGATCAGTTATAAGAAGTGGAAGCTCTCGTGCCAAGCATATTGTCTCAGGATTCCAAAGCAATGATACCCTTACATTTAGGCATAGGGCCTACCATAATTTCCCTCTGAAATCAATGGTATTATTCATGTACAATTGCTTGCCTTGTCCATAAACTTTGCTTTACAAACTTTCAGTGAAACGTGTCATAACATAATTCCGTAACTCCATTAGCAGTGATTGACTACATAAATAAAGATTATATCAAATTGAACGCTTAGCGCGTATAACTAAGGGGGATTTTAGCCTGATGCTCTGTTCTTCACTGCTCAGATACCAACAACACTCATCACCTACGGCTACGTACAGAGAAACAGCCATGGCGAAAATAAAAGTTTTTCCTTTTCCTTGGCAGATAGACACACAACCCCTTTAAACACACTATAATTAACATGGAGGGACATGAAAAAGTTCATTACTACTACTAAACAGTGATGCCTTCTACTCATGTGGCACAAGATACCTCTATAGCAACATAAAACCTGTCTATAACTCCGTTTTACTGTCAAACAATAACAACCTGGAATTTCAAAGAGATGAGCGAAACGCCATACTCCTGGCCTAGAGTTAATTCATTCAGTTGCCATTCCTGCTCCAGTTAAGTTATGTAAATCATTTTCCGACCTGTCTTGTGACAGTGTAACAGGAACAAACGTAGAGAAAAGGAAAGAGAAAAGGGAAGGTGGCAAGCGTTGCACTGTACCAAGGGCAATTTAAACAATACGTATGATAAATGAAGCAAATCCAACCTCCAGCCTCCGACAAAAAAAAAGGAACTCGAGTGACTTTGTGTCGTGGGGTAGTATACTTGATAAGATAATACGATAAATGACATCGATCGGAATAAAGCTGAACTGCCAAAAGAAAAACAAAGAAAGAGAGAGAGAGAGAGAGTGAGAAAAAAAATGATAGCGTCCTGCGGGTCTCGAACATCTCGTCCTAAGGTAGTGCATAATGTCCATGCAGCGCGCTAAGCGACTATAAAGCCACACGGCTGTCTCGAAGATTGGATGTGAAATGTATATCTTTATACCATTTACAACATGAAAAAGTTCATTACTACTACTAAACAGTGATGCCTTCCACTCATGTGGCACAAGATACCTCTATAGCAACTTAAAACCTGTCTACAACTTCGTTATTGGGTCAAACATTAACAACCTGGAATTTCAAAGAGATGAGCGAGACGCCATACACCTGGACTAGAGTTAATCAATTCAGCTCCCATTCCTGCCAGTTATTTAAACGTTCACGTTCCTACCTATCCTGTTACAGTATAACAATAACCAATGAAGAGAAAATGAAAGAGCAAACGAAAGGTGGCAAGCGGGACACTAGATAACAAGGGGCAATTTACAACATTAAGTGTGACAAAATTAATGAAGCAAACCCAATCTCCAAACTCCAATACAAAACAAGGGAAATAGAGCAGCCGTGTTCACGGGTTACGTACAATTGATAAAATATTACGATAAATGACATCGGAGTAAAGCTGAACTGCCGAAAAAAGAGAGAAAAAGAAAGAACGGAAAAAAGTCCTGCGGGAGTCGAACTTCTCGCCTTCCGGTATGGCGTTATGAACACCCAGCACGCTAAGCGATTATACCACACGGCTGTCCTGAAGATTGAGTGCGAAACTTAAATCTAAAATACTATCGTGAATGTGTTAACTTGTGATGGCGCTATTCAACTTCCCACAAGTGGCAGCGTGGATTCGATCAATATACAGTTGCAAAGAAAAATTGGGAATCGTTCCGTACAGATTGCATTATCATTTTCAGTTTTAAACTACAAAATTATCAAGCTGATGTGGAGATTTGAAAACATAAATGCATGAATACCAAAGCTTATTATCTCAGCTACAACATACTTATGTTTCAGAGGAAATGGAGCAAAATCAGATGAGGTAAAGGTGCTTAAACGTTGTCAAGTCAATGTATGGTTTAAAAAAAAAATCACCTCCCATAGACATAACACGTCAACTTCTCTGATTTTGAGTCTTTACCTTTAATTACAATTTCTAATATGACGACGTCATCATATTTCAAAAGCAATACATGGACCTGAGAGGCAAATTTTCAAATTACAACATATCTGAATTTGGAATAATATTGAGCTTAAATAACAGAGATACGAGCAAATGAATGTCAGAAACAGTACCTCAAAAAAATTAACTCCACTTTTTTTTATCTAAAATGACGATATGATGACGTCATCGAGTGTTCCTGGCAATATTGATACTTGGAATGTTATTTACAATTCATATGCTTTTGTAATATGCAATAGAAATATAGGGTCAACGGACGATTTAAAGAGGTATGGCGAAATAAACAAAGACATGTTTTTTCCACTATATTTGCAGAAAGACGCGCGCGCGGAATTTCAACTTTGACGCCAGTGCATTCCTTTGTTATAGGTCGAAATCGATCGGAAATCAATGGATATTGTTACTCAAAGTATCAGGAATCCAAATCAGTCAAAAAAAAAATGCATTTTCATGTTGCTTACGCGCTCTGCGCGCGAAATTGCGCGGATGGACGCGCTCGCGAGAAAATGCTTGAAACGCTTAAAATTGTCTGAAACTTCGAGATTTGCCATTGGGAAGTCGTTTTGAGCCTTTTAAAATTTTGACGCGCGCTTACGCGCGCGTAATGATGACCTGTGTAACTAGCGTTAAAAAGTAAGATAGAGCGTGACCTGAACTTCATGTCCACCGAAAATGATACAGAAATGACATCTAGTTATGAA
The DNA here is from genome assembly GCF_964275005.1 of Diadema setosum. NCBI lineage: Eukaryota > Metazoa > Echinodermata > Echinoidea > Diadematoida > Diadematidae > Diadema > Diadema setosum. Next base: position 5,588,695 of record NC_092687.1, read on the forward strand.
GTTATGATCGATCATGTGACAAGGTCCGAAAATCACAAAATGGCGCCTAGATGACGTCATAGATATGTTACTGTCATGAAAACCTTATTGTGGCTAGATATTGTTATGAGACATGTTGACTGAAAATGTCATGTCATTCCGTAATGTCATTGTTGAGATATTGATTAGGTGATACGCTATCAGCGTATCACCTATTGTAATTGTCAAAATTTCTCTCTTTTTTTAATTCTTCTTTCTTTCTGCCACATTTTGTGTCGTCAATGGGTGCGTTTATCAACTCCTTTTCTCGGTAGAAACAGGTTATCCAAACAGCTTTCAAGGAATTTTTACGAGTTGATAAACGCAAAGCTGTTTTGAAAGCCCTTTAGGAAAGCCTTTACGAAAGGGTGCGTTTATCAACTCTCCTTTCTCGGCAGAAACAGGTTATCCAAACAGCTTTCAAGGAATTTTAACGAGTTGATAAACGCAAAGCTCTTTTGAAAGCCCTTTAGGAAAGCCTTTTCGAAAGCCCAAATTTGTGGCGATCCAAACAGCTTTCCTAAACAGGTTTTCAAAAACCTGTTTGTAAAAGCCTTTTGGAAGTTGATAAACGCAAAGCTGTTTTGAAACGGCTTTGTAGTCTTGTACTTCAGGCACGCCTTATGACCTCTTCTCCTCTGGTCGAATTGCGCAGTGCAGCTGTGCAGTGACAGGCCAGTTAAAAAATCGTGTTCGCGAAGAGAGTTGATAAACGCAACTATTTTGAAAGCCGTTTCTAAAGGGCTTTGGAAAGGGCTATCGAAAGCCGTTTAAACAGGGGAGATTTGATAAACGCAGCCAAAGTCGCATGCCGCCACTCAGAAATATTTGAAGTATGTGCTAAACTGGAGCTGCCTCACAGATATGAAGACAATTGATTCATATGGCACTGCATCATGACTCGTCACTCTCAAAGGAAGATATGTCTTTATTATGGTAATTGCCTTTCGCCGTCTCTTCTCAGAAAATAAGCGGCACATTAATAGTACAGGCAGTCAGGGCTTTGGAAAGGGCTCTCGAAAGGGCTACGGAAAGGGCTTTCGAAAGGGCTATCGAAAAGGCTATCGAAAGCAGTTTAAACAGGGGAAAGTTGATAAACGCAGCCAAAGATAGGAAGACAATTGATTCATGTGCCATTGTATCATGACTCGTCACTCTCAAAGGAAGATATGTCTTTATGATGGTAATTGCTTTTCGCCGTCCCTTCTGAGAAAACAAGCGGCACATTAATAGTACAGGCAGTCAGGGCTTTGGGAAGGGCTCTCGAAAGGGCTATGGAAAGGGCTATCGAAAGGGCTATCAAAAGTTGATAAACGCAGCCGACGAAAACAAGCGGCATATCAATAGTACAGGGAGTGGACAGGGCTTTCGAAAGGGCTATGGAAAGGGCTTTCGAAAGGGCTATGGAAAGGGCTATCGAAAGGGCTATCGAAAGGGCTTTCGAAAGTCGTTTAAACTGGGGAAAGTTGATAAACGCAGCCTGTGAGGCAGCTCCAGTTTAGCACATACTTCAAATATTTCTGAGTGGCGGCATGAGACATGGGATCAAATGGAATGAGACTGTTGTTACTCTATTTCTCAAACCTTGTTGGTGAAAAAAAACACCTCCTTGTTCCAAGCATATGCGTGCATTACACACAGCTGTATGTATACACCTGTGTACACGTGCTCGTGTGCACTTTACGTGGCGCGCGTCTTTTCAGAAACTGGAAACGCATGGTTGCGTAACCGCAGTAGGGCGACCTAAAGGGCTTTCAAAACAGCTTTGCGTTTATCAACTTCGAAAGGCTTTTACAAACAGGTTTCTGATAACCTGTTTAGGAAACCTGTTTGGATCGTCACAAATTTCGGGCTTTCGAAAAGGGTTTCCTAAAGGGCTTTCAAAAGAGCTTTGCGTTTATCAACTCGTGAAAATTCCTGGAAAGCTGTTTGGATAACCTGTTTCTGCCGAGAAAGGAGAGTTGATAAACGCACCTTTTCGTAAAAGGCTTTCCTAAAGGGCTTTCAAAACAGCTTTGCGTTTATCAACTCGTAAAAATTCCTTGAAAGCTGTTTGGATAACCTGTTTCTGCCGAGAAAACGAGTTGATAAACGCACCCTTTGACAATCACAATAGGTGATACGCTGATAGTGTATCACCTAATTAAAGCTTATCTTCGATGTATTGAGATATTTCTTTCTTTCTGCATCTTTCTTTGCAAGAACTCAAGACAAACATACCGCATTACCACCATATTTTGCACATCTTTAGTTCGTGTCACGAGCATCATTTTATAAAATACCAACTACTTGATCAAACGCCTCCTTGATTATGTAAATTAGGGTCAAAGGTCATAAATGTCTCATCCTGTATCTTAGTGAATACATGTCCTATCTCTCCCATATTTTGCTCATGCAAAGACGATCATACAAGAATCATTTCACAAAATAATCACTTTTTACTCAGATGCCATCTTGTCTGTGCAAAGTGGGGTCAAAGGTCATGCGTACTTCTTTCTGTATCTTTGTTATGACGTGTTATCTCTATGGGAGTGCAGTTTTTCTGCAAATGAAAATTGACATGACTGTCTTTTTTGAGCACTAGGTCACTTATGCTTCGGTGAATTTCTCCCAGATATTGATATGTTGTAGCTGAGACTTTGCGCTATCGTTAAATGTCCTTTGTTTTTTCATACGATGTCGGGATCTTGTTAAAACACTTGGTTGAATTTAAAGCATATTTTCAATGTATTGAGATGTTTCTTTCTTTCTGTAACTTTCTTTGCAATAACTCAAGAAAAACAGCCTCTATCACCCTCAAATTTTGCTCATGTTTAGTTCATCTCACGTGCATTATTTCATAAAATAACAACTTCTTGATCAGACACCATCTTGGGTATGTAAATTAGGGTCAAAGGTCATAAACGTTTCATCGTGCATCTCAGTGAATACATGTCCTATCTCTTCCATATTTTGCACACGCAAAGACCATGTTACAAGAATCATTTCACAAAATAACCACTTTTTGCTCATATCCTATCTGTTGAAAGTGGGGTCAAATGTCATATATTGTTATGTACTTCTTTCTGTATCTTCGTTACGACGTGTTATCTCTATGTGAGTGCAGTTTTCTGCAAATGAAAATTGATATGACTGTCTTTTTCGAGCACTAGCTCACCTATGCTTCGGTGAATTTCTCCCAGATTTTGATATGTTGTAACTCAGACTTTGCGCTATCGTTACGTGCCCTTTGTTTTTTTCATACGATGTCGGGATCATGCTAAAACCTTGGTTAAAATCAATCTTATCTTCGATGTATTGAGATATTTCTTTCTTTCTGCAACTTTCTTTGCAATAACTCAAGAAAAACAGCCCCTATCATCTCCATATTTTGCTCATGTTTAGTTCATGTTCAGTTCAGTTCAGTTCAGTTTTTATTTCTGCATTTCAAAATCAAGAAATCAACAAAATACTTACATAGTCATTTACACAGCTAATATTCGTAACGTTTGGATCTTACATATATTTTCTTTTTTTTCAAGAACGAATATCATATATAAAAGGAAGCAATAAGAAATGATAAAAATGAAATGCAGGGGACCATCATCATAAGCTAAGCTTGACGAGGAAGATGGCCCCAGGTAAAGAGATACATAAAGAAAATCTTGCCACTCACTGAGTGGGGGGTAATTGTGCGAAGGACACAATAAAGAGATACATAAAAAAAAATCTTGCCACTCACTGAGTGGGAAGTAATTGTGCGAAGGACGTGCGGTGCAGTGCGGTGTGCATTGTGTTGGGATGTCACGTACATTATTTCATAAAATAACAACTACTTGATCAGACACCATCTTGGGTATGTAAATTAGGGTCAAAGGTTATAAATGTTTCAACCTGTATCTTGGTGATTACATGTCCTATCTTTCCCATATTTTGCACACGCAAAGACCATGTTACAAGAATTATTTCACAAAATAACCACTTTTTGCTCAGATGCCATCTTGGCTGTGCAAAGTTGGGTCAATGGTCAAATATACTTCATTTTGTATCTTCGTTATAGTGTATACCGAAATTGGTACCAAAGATGGCAGACCTGACTCTCTTTTCTAAATGAGAATCCAAATATGACACGGCCAATGTCTCTAAACACAGATGAAACCTATATGGTCATGCCTATTGCGATCAGGACTCGAATCATTGATTACAAAAAACAAATCACCTAATCACCTAAGAATCACCTAATTTGTCAGTCTTGACAAATTCCAAGTTTAGTTCTTCTTTCTTTGTTTCTTTCTTTATTTCTCCTCAAAAGTTGTGCAGAGGTTAGCTCAGAAAGTCCTCGTCCTATCAATGTCAAAATTTTATCATATATGTATCGTGTCCCCAAGACGACAGATCAAGTAAAATCATTGTGACGTCACTATGACGTCATTATATGTGACTCTGCACCTCAAAACAAACAACAAGTCGCCAGACATGAATTTGTAGTTAAGACCATATTCTGAAAGAGCAGACTTTAAGCTTTAAAATGATGTATAACTCAAATCAAATGGACTCTCCTAACCTATCTAAATATTGGAAAGAAAGCACAAACTCAGGAAAAGTGTGAACTGAGAAAAGAGGCGCTGAAGTGCAGTGTCTATTCAAGCGCTTAATCTTTACCAAACCGTGCTGGCTGTGCGATGAATGGGACAAAAAACAGGAAGTAAACCACCAGAGTAACGACAATGAAGAGATTATCAGATTACACTGAAATTAAGCATGCCTCATTAACACATTCTGTCCATAATTAATGCCAACTTTCAAAGCAGTAGCACTACCTTTTCAAAAGTTATTAGAGTTGAAAGTGAAGAGTATGGACAAGGTTTTTCAGAAATGAAAAAGGGATTCTAAAGACACACCTAATCACACTATTCTACCAAAAATGTTCGAGATAAACTGCTAAAAAAATACATTTTTCAGCCCGTTTTATGATACCAAATTTTAGCATAATGTAAAAGAAGACCCGCTCTTTCAGAAAATATGAAAAAGTCAAGTTCGGCTAGGTTGACCCATTTCACTTATTTTCAGTCCTCACGCAAAATCAGTGTGTGCGACTTTATGTTCGTTTTGAGGTGCACGGTCACATATGAAAACACATTCTCAATCATATCTCATTAATGGAACGGAATTTTTCAATGAAATTTACGTCACATATATTTCAAGTTACGCGCATTTTAATCATGTTCTCAAAATTAATATTGTCTCTTAAAACGTGCGCGTAAGCGGGCGTTGAAATATTTGTATGCTCAAATCGAGGTCAAATTTTTTTGCACACGTTTCAGACCATTTGGAGCATTTTTTGAAAAATTGAAAAAAATGGACGGACGCGTACGCGCTCGCACATATACGCACGCACAGCTCATATGCAATAGAAATTTTAAGTGTTTTTTTTACACTTATCGAATGCCTGAAATGTCAAAGAATATTTCTACCAAGTTTCAAGTCAATCCAACTCAATATGACGTCATACGGGTCCGTCAAAGTTGAAATTCCGCGCGCGCGTCATAGGCGATATACAGTGCAACAATGCTAAAAAACCGCCAATTTTAAATCCGATTTTAGTCGTCAGGATGGATGGTGACCCCCCAATTTTCTTTACATATTCTGAAAGCTGATGAGTTGTACATGTCATTTCATGGGTTGGCGATGCTGGAAAAAATGACTAAAAGATAACAAATTTCTTAATGAAGTAAAAAAAAAGTAAATTTTCAAAATGACGTTATCAAATTTCAAGTACATTCGAGCGTATTTCAATAATCCTTTGCCAATTTTCATCCAGATTTCAGTATGTTGTAGCTTATTAAATCGTCGTTCATTAAGATGTAACAACATTTTGATTTGATGATTTCACCACCTCGTAAATATTGAATGAATGTAACCTTATCAAATTTGACCAGTTTACGTGTAATCTGTATAGGAGTGCAGTTTTTATGGAAATGAAAATTGACATTACTATCTTTATCGAGCACTAGCTCACGTATGCTTCGATGAATTTCTCCAAGATTTTGATATGTTTTAGCTGAGACTTTGGGCTATCGTCGATTTGCACTTTGCTTTTTCATAGATGTCGGGATTACGTTAAAAAACTTACTTGAAATTAAAGTTTATCTTCGATGTATTGAAATATTTCGTTCTTTTTGCAACTTTATGTGCAATAAGTCAAGAAAAACATACCCTATCACCACCATATTTTGCACATGTTTATTTCATGTCACGAACATCATTTCATAAAATAACAACTACTTGATCAGACGCCATCTTGGGTATGTAAATTAGGGTCAAAGGTCATAACGTTTCATCCTGTATCTTGCTGAATACATGTCATATCTTTCCCATATTTTGCACACGTAAAAACCATGTTACAAGGATCATTTCACAAAATAACCACTTTTTGCTCAGATGCCATCTTGGGTTATTGATTTAAAAAAAAAATCGGATCTCCTTAATTTGTCAGTAATGACAAATTACAATCTCTAGTTCTTTTTTTTTCGGTTAAAAAGTGGTACAATGTATACCTTGCCATTCATTTTGATGGTCCTGCTTTTGTATTACCTGAAAAAAAAAACAAGCTTTGTTTTTTGTTTTTTAGATAGGAAATTGAGAATCAACAAGAGAAACGAAGTTATTTCGGTGATGTCACTTTAATTGTGTTGCATAATGTTCGCATAGTCTCAATTGATAAGCAATACTTATCATCGTGTTTTCGAGTCAAAGGATATTTGAATTACCTATGTAACATTTGAACTCTCCATGACCGACATGATACTCTCATTGACCTGAGATGACGAAAGAGTTTCTTTTGTGTGGACATTTGACTTGACTATCGACTGCTTATATACCTATTTGGACTTTTGATTTCCTTAATGGCATTGGAGTGACTATATCCTACTTGCTTCGCTAATGAATTTGACTCAGATAGCCTACAATGTTATGTTCTTTTGCCTGCAGAGCAAACAACATCAAATGCCAGAATACGGTAACAAGAAATATGAAATTTATTGAAATCTTTGCACACATACAAATAATAACCGAAAAAGAAAATATATTTGTGAATCTTATTATTGGAATTTCATCGAATATCTTTTTTTTTAAGAATATGATTTTCCAAGGTCAGACTATTTACTTCTTTGGTCAGATAAAAAAAATAGGAAGTCACTCTTTGTGATAATGATTCTTAACTCTTTTGCTTCACCCCATGAATATGTGATACTTCTTTTGTTCATTTTCTTGCAGTTCATAGTTATTTTACTGTCATCTTACTTCAAATGCAAAATTGCTTCTCGAGTTTCCAATTTCACTCTTTTGAATTCCCTGGATAAAAATAAAAACCGTGTTCTTCAGAAAAAGAAAAAAATGAGCGAGACTCGCCTTGTTTTAATAAAGTCATGACAGATTGTCTGTGAATGAAAACGCAGTTGTCTGCACCTAATAATATTCATCAGGATTTCATATTCTTGAGAAAGACAATTCTCTTTGCTGTGTTTTGGGGTCAACTGATATCAAAATTACTTACCTGGCATCTGAATCATCTATGAATGTTGTGGTATGCTCTCATTGACCTGACGTAACACGAAAATTTACATTGTGTGGATATTTGGCATGGCATATGGACATCTTACTTACCTTACAGGATATTGGTTTGCTAAGTGGACATTTGATTTCCCTATTGACATTTGAATTACCTAATGTGACGCTTGATCTGATATTGCGGATATTTGACCTGAAAAACCTATATACTAAGTTCCATGAAGATACCTTGAACCATTTGCGAGATATGGAGAAAAACATGAATTTTCAACCTTGTTTTTTTCACAAAATAACCTGTGACCTTTGATCTTTGACCCCGTGACCCTAAAATCCAAACAAAGTATTACCCCCCAGGATATACCCTCATACCAAGTTTGATGTAAAACCATCACACGTTTCTTGAGATATCGACAAAAACAAAGCGGGACGGACGTACGTACGGACGGACGGACGGACGACCCGAAAACATAATGCCTCCGGCAACTTCGTCGGCGGAGGCATAATAATTGACTTCAGACCATAAAAACAACTTCAGATTCGAATTCCTTGACCCAGAAAACCTCTTAACCGGACTTTTTAAATGATTATAACCCTTTTATGTTTTCAAATGCAAGTGACCTTTAAACCTATATGGCGGCCATATTGGATTTTGCCAATATGGCCGCCCCAGAGGGGGCCCTTCTTGGCGCCCATCAAAAATCGAAATATTATGGTTTGGGCTACATGTGTGCCAAATTTTGGTGCTTTTGGAAAAATTTGAACCAAAAATCCCCTGCGCCCCCTACTAAAACAAACCAAGTCACATGATTGTGTGATCAGCAACCTGTCTGGTTTTTACCACAATCTTTATTAATCTATTAGAGTATACAAACCATAACATCTTATTAAATGATACAAATGTTATTATATGAAGGAATAATTTTGTAATGTCATACAGGATAATTGTGAGGCTACCTTTGTTTCGCCCTGTCGATATTTATAAGAGACTACAACGGACAAAAATAATGGAATAGCTGTAACTGGAAGAACCGCAGCCCGTCATGTTTTCATGTCTAAGAGTCTTCTGTTTGAAAAAAAAAAATAGTCGTGCCACGGACAACCTTATCAAACATTTTATTTTCTCTACTATGAACTTAACCCCCCCCCCACACACAGAATTCTGCTTTTTGTTTAATGTTTGACATGTCATTGGAAATAAACAAACTGTTATCAAATGTGAGGCACCCTTGCTCTTGCTGCTGATTCGGCGAGGGCGACAAAGAACTCATCTGCTATCCCGACATCATCTAGCTTCATATTCTTAAGGTTTGGCATGGCACATATACTCTTGGCGTAGGATTGTGATGTATCGGCCGAGATGTAAGGCCCTCCAATGTGTTCTATTGATTCCAGCTATGCAGCACAGTAAGAGGGTGAAAAGAAAACACAAGTACGAAATCATTTCCTTGCCTACACTGAAACCCAATAACAACAACAACAACAACAACACACACACACACACACACAAACAAACCCCAAAACAAATCGCATAATCATGTGATAAGCAATCTGTCAGGTTTTAAAGGGTGTGTACAGTTCTGGTCGAGGAGTAGATTTAGCTTTTAACATTTTGCGAGATATTCAGAAACCACTCTGAAAAGTAAGGGGTAATGCAGTTGTAAGGGATATCAAAAGTTTATTCGATGAAAAATTGGTTTTGAAATGGCTGAGATATCCAAAAAGAAGGTGAAACAAAGAGATCCTAATAAAGTTATTATTTGCACATTTTTTTCTTTTTTTGGATATCTCAGCCATTTGAAAACCAATTTTCATCAAATAAACGTTGAATCCTTCTTAAAATTACATGCTCTTTCATATTTCATAAGAAGCTTTTCATTATCTAACTTAGGAATGTTCAAAACATGAATCCCTATCTCAACCAGTACTGTATGTAACAGTCCTTTTAACCTGGAGCCATGTATGTCACATACAAACCATAACAGATTAACAAATGATACAAATGTAAGATAAAGAGATAATTGTGTAATGGTATACAGGATAATTGTGAGGCTATGCATGTTTCGTCTAGTCGCTTTTCATAAGAGACTACCTAGGACAAAAATGGATTAGTTATAAGACGAAGACCTCCTATCATGCCTTTATGTAAAAAAAAAGGCGTACCACAGAACTCTGCATATATGGCATTACATTGAAGATAAACAAACTGTAATGCAATATGATATACCCTTGCTTCTGATGCTGATTTGGCGAGGGCGACAAAGAACTCGTCTGCTATCCTGACTTTCTGTACCTTCAGAGTCTTAAGGTTTGGCATAGCACAGATACTTGTGGCGTAGGCTTGTGATGCATCATCCGAGATGTCATGTCCTTCCTCGTGTTTTATTGATTCCAGCTACGCAGTACAGTAAGAGGGTGAGAAGAAGACCTAGATAAGAACTCATTTAAGTGCCTGTCTCAACAATGAGATGAAAAAAAAAAACACACACACAAGACACATACACAAGTAATAAGCAATCTGTCATGTTTGAACAAGCTGTACTTTACTATATGAGTATCTCACATATAACTCATTACAGGATAACTGTGAGGCTATACATGTTTCGCCTTGTCGATTTTCATCAGAGACTACCACGGACAAAAATGTTTATTAGTAACAGGAAGAACCATAGCCAGTCATGCCTTTATGTCAGAGAAACTTTCAGCTTCTGTTGGAAAGACTAAAAAGTCTTTGAAGCACCGACAACAATATCAAACATTTACCTTCTAAGAACATAAGACAACACAGAACTCTGCTCCTTTGTTTAGTGTATGAAATTGCAATAGAGTTAAACAAACTGCAGTGCAATGTGAGATACCCTTGCTCCTGTTGCTGATTCGGCGAGGGCGACAAAGAACTCGTCTGCTATCGGGACACGATTAAGCTTCAAAGTCTTAAGGCTTGGCATGGAACAGATACTCATGGCGTAGGCTTGGGACGCATCGGCCGAGATGCGAGGTCCTCCATCTTGTAATATAGATTCCAGCTATGCAGAACAGTAAGAGGGTGAAAAAGAAACAAGTAAGAAATCATTGTTAAGTGCCTCCCCGAAAAAATAACAATTAAAAACAAAAGAACAAGTCACATTACCATGTGATAATTAAGCAATCTGTCATTTTTAATTACAAGTTTATTACTTTGCCAGAGTATGTCTCATGTAAACCATAACAGATTACCTATGATACAAATGTAAGATGACGGAATAATTGTGTTATGTCATACAGAGTCTTAAGGTTTGGCATGGCACAGATACTCGTGGCGTAGAATTGTGATGCAGCAGCCGAGATGTCAATTTCTCCTAGCTGTGTTATTGATTCCAGCTATGCAATACAGTAAAAGGGTGTAAAGAAGACACAAGTAAGAACTCATTTAAGTGCATTCCCAGAAAAAAAAAAGACCAAAACTAGAAATGTCGCTAAAGCAACTGGTATGCCTCCGCCATAATGCATAATGATTACTTATGTACTTTTTTCTGTATCTTCGTTATGACGTGTATCTCTATGGGAGGGAATTTTTCTAGATGTGAAAATTGACACAATTGTCTTTATCGAGCACTAGCTCACTTACCCTTCGGTGAATTTGTCCCAGATTTTAATATGTTGTAGCTTATTATTTGCTTTTTCTTTTTTGTTCACTCATAGTTTTGATTGGGTGACGTCATTACCTCGGAAAATGGATTGAATGTAACCTTGTCAAATTTGACCAGTTTACGTGTTATCTATATTGGAGTGGAGTTTATCTGGAAATGAAAATTGACATGACTGTATTTATCGAGCACTAGCTCACTTACCCTTCAGTAAATTTCTCCCAGATTTTAATATATCGTAGCTGAGACTTTGGGCTATCGTGCAAAACCCTTCGTTTTTTCATACAATGTCAGGATCACGTCAAAAAACGTGGTTGAAATGAAAGTTTATCTTAGATGTATTGAAATATTTGTTTCTTTCTGCAACTTTACTTGCAAAAACTAAAAAAAAACAAACACAAACAAGTCCTATCACCACCATATTTTGCACAGGTTTAGCTCATGTCACGTACATTATTTCATAAAATAACAACTACTTGATCAGACGCCATCTTGGGTATGTAAATTAGGGTCAAAGGTCATAAATGGTTCATCCTGTATCTTGGTGAATACATGTCCTACCTTTCCCATATTTTGCACATGTAAAGACCATGTTACTAGAATCATTTCACAAAATAACCACTTTTTGCTCAGATGCCATCTTGTCTGTGCAAAGTGGGGTTAAAGGTCATAATGTACTTTTTTCTGTATCTTCGCTTTGACGTGTTATCTCTATGGGAGGGAATTTTTCTAGATGTGAAAATTGACACGATTGTCTTTATCGAGCACTAGCTCACTTACCCTTCGGTGAATTTGTCCCAGATTTTAATATGTTGTAGCTTATCATTTGCTCTTTCTTTTTTGTTCACTCATAGTTTTGGTTGGGTGACGCCATTACCTCGGAAAAATGGATTGAATGTAACCTTGTCAAATTTGACCAGTTTACGTGTTATCTCTATTGGAGTGGAGTTTATCTGGAAATGAAAATTGACATGACTGTATTTATCGAGCACTAGCTCACTTACCCTTCGATAAATTTCTCCCAGATTTTAATATGTTGTAGCTGAGACTTTGCGCTATCGTCATATATCCTCCGTTTTTTCATATGATGTCGGAATTACGTTGAAGAACTTGGTTGAAATTAAAGCTAATCTTCGATGTATTGAGATATTTCTTTCTTTCTGCAACTTTTTTTGCAATAACTCAAGAAAAACACGCCCTATCACCCCCATATTTTGCACATGTTTAGTTCATGTCCCGTACATTATTTTATGAAATAACTACTTGGTTGGACAAAATCTTGGGTATGTAAATAAGGGTCAAAGGTCATAAATGTTGCATTTTGTATCTTGGTGAATACCTGTCTTATCTTCTGGCAATGTGACTGTAACGTGAAAGATTAGATTCTAGATTATTTACTTTACTTATAAACTGAGAAATGTTTCTTGAATTCTTTTGCTAGCTTGTGTGTTTTAAAATTGAAGTTGTTTACGTGGATATAAAATCTATTTTTTACGCTGACGTGTTAAAACAGTAATTGTAACGGAGACTCATAAATGCTCAGTGACTTACTTTACTTCTATTTACGTATATGTTATACTTTTGCTTCGCTTAATAAGGTTTTGCTTATGGAGAGTTGTATGCACATTGCTTGAAGTCCACCTTGATATCGATTGGCTGGGTTTTCATCATTAATTTTGCTATATTATGAAATGTTATATTGTTTATTTTCATAATAATGTACAGTGTACTCTGTTCCAAAAAAAAAACAACACACTTCATGAATTTAGAAAAGAATATGATACATGTACTTTCTTTAATATACACCCTCTTGGGCCTATACTTTATCAATGAATACATACATATCTTTCATTCACTTTTTCATTCTTTAATAATGAGGACAATAATGACAAAGATAACACGACTCATTAGGGTTGTAGAACAGTCAATTTTTCAACTCTATAATGGTGCATTTATGGGCATTTATGTTTAATTTTAGACCAGATTAATTTCAGCCCACTTATGAAATACACTTACGAAGCGCGGAGGTGTATTTTTTTTAAATGAGACATCAAACTTAGATTTGCTATTCTTCTTATATATCCACTACAAATATTGAATGCATATGAACGAACCTATTATATTATGCAATGGTGTCTCGGCACAGAGAGTGCTATAAAACTGTCTCTTATTTAAAAAAGATATGAGCGACTGAATGAAATTGTAACAGTATTTAGTAGTTCCTAAAAAACACCCTAAATTTTATTTGACACAATGAATAACCAATGTTCGTGCAGGCGCTCTGATCTCATGGCCATTTCCCTGAAAATTTGTGATTCATACAATTTTTGATTTTAGGCACTGATATCCTACTTGACTGGGCGATAGAGAAGCCACAAAAACTGATAACAAATGCGTCCAAAATAGCTACTGAAAACGGATAAAGTGAATGAATCCAACAGAATGCATTTTTGCATCTTTGTGAGTGGCTCATAAACAGAAGTGATCAGTCTTTGTTATCGTTTTATAGACCAGCGCAGCAATTTCTGTCGGAAGCTCAATCTTGCAAAGTTGTCAAAGTTGTCCCTCAGTCAAGAATGTCTTGGGTGGCTAAAGCATGAAAATTGCAAATCACAAGTTCTCAAGAAAAATTACTGTAGAATCGAAACGCCTGCACGAAAATTGGTGATTGTGGTTTCAAAATAGGAAGTGTTCTTCTATCAACTACTAAAGATAATCATTTCTTTTATTCATTGGTGCTTTTGAAATGAATAGTCAGTTTTATAGCACTCTTTTGGGCCACGCCGCATACAAGTATAGTGCAAATACTGGGTCTCATAATATGCACCACGAAACAAACAAAAAGTCACAAGACATGGATTTTTAGTTTATGGCAGATTCTGAAAGAGCAGACTCTAAGCTTTAAAATGATGTATAACTCAATTCAAATGGGCTCCCCTAACCTACCTAAATGCTGGAAACCACCCATTCTGGAAAACTGTGAACTGAGAAAAGAGGCTCTGAAGTACACGGTCTATTCAAGCGCCTAATCTTTACCATAGCAGGCCGTGCTGGCAGTGAAAGGGACAAAACACAGGATGTAAATTACTGGGGCAACAAAAATGAAGGGATTATCAGATTACAGTAGGCCAGCCAAGACAATTTTTTTTTTTTTTTTTTTTTTTTTTACTTTGGACGGCAAAATTTGTTAATGCTAAGTTTTCCAGCTGAAAGTCTTGCAAAAATACTCAAGTTTAGCGTACGGCCGGATGCCAAGCGCGTTTTTGCCGAAAAATGCCTTTTTTAGCACAAAATTTGAAAGAACGTAAAAAATCACGATTTTTATTTTTTTTTCCAAAATAAGTAATGGTTGATAAGTACCTTTCAAAATAGAAATGTGTTATCTTCCATTTCAAGTTTAGAACCTGACTAGTATACATTTGAATTTAGAACATTACACGCACATATATGGCGCAATGAAACACAAAAACGTGATTTACTCAAAATTGTACTTTGTAAAGTATACCAATATTTCAAAGTTTTTTTTTAAAACTGCTTAAATCAATCTTTTCAAAAGTTGTTATTTTTTCGAAATATAATATATGTTCTGATATCTTATGCAGCAAAGAAATTATAAGATAAGGCGAAAGATAACTCGTTTTATGTTATCCTAAACGGGACGATGTATTTTTACGCGCATTTTGAATGAAAAATCGAATGTATAGCGTAGGCCCATAATTATATATTGTACATGGTATAGTGCGTGTAGGTATTTATCTTGCGTAATTGGCGAAGTCAATGGACAGATTGGATAGCTGATTGCAAAAACCCTTTGTGGCACCTTGATATGACTGATATGTGCTTCTTTGTCCCCATTCCAAAAAAAAAAAGATAATAAAGTCAGTAGTGTTGTTACCATGACAACTGATCATTATTAGGTCACCCCCTGAAAATTTCAAACATTTATGATTGTAAAACGTACGAAAGTGTTGAAACATTTTGTGAGTGTGTGAAAAATGTATAAATCTAAACTAATCTATTTTTAACAATGAAACCTAAGAGTTATATATAATTTTTTTACTATGTTCGGAAATGGTTGGCATGGAAACCGTGATAACAAATCACGTGTTACTGGGAAAAATTACGATACCAAATCTCCCATCCTGCATACTCACCCCTTCCCCCGAGAATGCTTTGGAATTCTTAATGCTATATAACTGTAGTTTGCATTCTCAGGCCCTGAAACGCAGCCCTGCAAGGGATAGGCACGAAATCACTTTTACTTTTGTAATGTTCTAAGGCGAGGTGTTTGCATTTTATTTTGATCTATCCTCCCGCAGAAGACTTATACTAAATGTTTCTTTTATGATGGTTGCTTGTTTACATGAACGTTGTTTGCAACGCACACTTAGTCGGCGACATAAGAATGTCATATATGTATCCCGGATTTGTGTGAAAAAGTAAGGCAAATATCACCCTCAAAAAAAGAAAATATGAAGTAAATAGGAAGTAGAAGTGAAATGCGTACAATGCAATAACAGCCTCATTTCCCCTTCCCATCATTAAGTCGGTTATATCATTGAGTCTATATTCCAGATTATATTCATCCTTGGCCAAGTTCTATGTCCTTGGAGCAGACATGTAACAAATTGTTTGTTTGCAATTCGATTTTTTTTCTATATTATCACAACTTTGTTAAAAAAAAAATCATTTCAGTTATCACCAACACTCTAAATTCCCAGTCAACCAACAAAACGTACTACACAATGTGCACACGCCCGCAACCACCGTCTCAAACAGCGTTCACGAACTATATCAACACGCAATGAAATACAGTAAACAGTAAACGAGGCAATTTCTCTTTTTTAAAACAATGATTTGCCTTTAGCGTACATTTACTAGAATAGCAGCACTTGACATCTATGTTGCTGCTTACCAAAATGCTGATAAAAATACCATACACAGTAAGAACTTGCTTGAATCCTGCAAAATATACACACTGTATAAATATTTCTCTTCAACAGTATTTCGTTTTGAAAGGTAAAGTACCTCAGTCTCGATTTGTGGACATCTAAAAACAAACAAAAAAGCCATCTGAAAGCAATCTTCTTGAATGATTAAAAGCATTAAAAAAGAATGAGTTCTCAGTGAAAATGTCTTTCATGAACAAATCTCTGTGACATACATCCAAATCACCTCTCCAAAATGCATGGGTAATGTCTCTCTCTAATACATGTACTTTCCCTTATTCCAAGTACCAGAATACATTGCTGGGGCCCAGAATAGCTAACATATATTACAGTACTACCAACATCATGACAATTATGGCACATGTAAAAGAAACCTGGCAAAACATACATCTTGACCACTACATATTCTTTTCACTACTTCTTGTACTTGGTGTTTGGATTGGAACCTTTTACTTATGTTCGTTCCTTTAAGCTACATACTATTCTTTTATATCTTAAACTAGAAAAAAAAAAACATGCTCTATGCTATTTCCCTTCAGATTCACCAACTGTTCCTCTGTGAAGTTTTCTATTTCTAAGCACTTCAACGTGCAGTTTTCTTTTTTTCCCTGACTAACATGTCACATATTTTCCTCCATCTGATGAAGAGAGGCAAAGTTCATTTCCCTTTTGTTGGCCCTCCATAAAAACAAAAACAAAAGACATTCCAATCTGACAGGATTAAAATGCTGGCGTTTGGGCTTCAAACGACATAACAGGATCAATTTTCATGAACTAAAAGTATGCGGCTTGTAACTCTGAGTCTCAAAGGCATGGTATAGTTTTGATTGAGATGGAGATTCTGACTTTAACTTTTTGCAAGTAAATAAAAAACAGCTTATGAAATATGAAAGAGCATCAAATTCTTATAATTTGAAGTTTGTTTGATTAAAGTTCTTTGTTTTGAAACGACCGAGAATTTTTTTTTTAAAAAGTGACACAGAATGATAATAATTAGAAGTGGGTGTCACCTTTTATTAGGACCTCCATGTTTGTGCACATCTCAGCCTTTTCAAAACCAATTTTTAACAAATAAATTTGGAATTTCTCTTGGTATTATTCACTGTTTAATATTTCATAACAGGGTTCTCATTATTTTACAAAATCTCCATCTCAGACCCCATCTCAACCAAATGTAGACCATCCCTCATCCCTTTAATGCTGCCATCAAAATTGGAAGTAGATCTATATCAAATCATATTGTAAATGCTGTTTGCCAAGTAGTGTTGTGCACATTTTGATATCAGGCCTTGTTTTACTTCATCACTAAGGAAAAAAAAAGAACAAAAAAGATTAGCAAAGATGCATTTCATCTGGATTAGTAGAAATTTCTAATATATACACATTTCTTTTATATATTCAACTTCTATAACAGTCCTGAAAGCACATTGTGATTACATTTGAGAAGTTTAGATGGATGCATTCCACATGTAAGATCAGGTTCTAATGACATCCTTCATATGGAATCTGGATGCGGACCGGATAGCCTCAGCTGGCGGAGTTGTTTCTGGAGAGAGAGAGAGAGAGAGAGAAAGAAAGAAAGAAAGAATGGTGTATCTGTCTTTACTTGATGAGGAAAGTGACATGGACATTTTAATCTTTGGTGAAGACGCAGTGACATATACGCTAATAAAGACATACGGTTACTTGATTTCCTCTATATGTAGTGTTTCCTTAAAACTGTAAATAAAGTATATTATTTTATACAGTAGATCCTAATTGTAGCAATTTAACCGTGAGTACACAATGGAATATAAAATGTAGGAAACTTTCATGATCCAAACATCCAATTCTTTCCATTAAGCTTTTTATACCATTCAGAAGAATTTCAAGGTAGTGCTTGCCTGATACTGCAACTGGATACATTAAACACTTTCGTGCATATACTAGTAATAACCCCTTGACCTTTCACATCATTACCCCCATAACTAATCAAAGTCAAATTGATTAAATGTTTATATGGTAACTTTGCCATCCGAAGGTAAATACAATACCATGGTAGCAATGCTCTACAGTCAATAAAAATCAGGGTTTCCCTGAAATTTACAATCAGCAGCAAAATCACAACAAAAACTAGAATGCTACTTGTACAATTGGCCCAGGTAAACATCTCTTCTGTATAAAACCAAATTTGAAGATGATCTGCTGAGTAAATGTTAAGTTATTGCAAGATGAGAATGGAGAGATGTACGTGTGAATGGATGACTGCATCAACATAAAAACTCCTGCAACCATCTTTGACAGAGGCTAAAAAAATAATCAGCGTTAATTCATGTAAATCTTCGTTGTTGGAGTGATTGACTACATGCATATGCAGTACTGCATTCATTTAGCAAAACATGCGTTAATTTTCTGCCCAATGAACGATCCACAGTCAAAAATTTGGTCAAGATGTCAAAGGCTTGACAAAATATCCCAACATATTTAGGGTTTACATTTTACATGTATTATTGCTTACCTCCCATATTTCCTTTCAAAATAGAGTACAGGACGCACAGATTAGAAGTTGGTAGTCAGGACATCTGTCTCTTTCTGTTTTTTCTCTTGTCCGTAGTTGGCTGTGGTTTGCAGGGTCCATTTTGTCCACTTTGAGCTAATTCTGATCGAACATACAATTGACGAAAACTTAGATAATTATCATTTTTATGAGTGAAACAGGATAATCATACTGCAACAAAAAACAAACACATTCATCATGAATCAAAATTAATCGTCACGATCTCATAGATCCCTTAGTATGAGATTTTGGATCTTCAGATCACTTTCAACATTAATTTGTATTACATGTAATACATCAATCATGTCATTGTTATTATCATCTTTGATGCCCTAAAGCCATATCTTACTGGAAATGAATTATATAGGATGGAAGTCATCTTGACACCTGTAATTCCTGTACACAAATATTTGATTGTATCATGTTCTCATTTGTATGTGGATTAGGATATGATTTCCTTGCATAAATCGGTTTGTATTCATGAGATGATATTCCTAATTTCAAATCGTTGACACTTACTTGTGAGCTGGAAAGGGCATTCACATCGCAGTCAAGACATCTTTCTATCTCCCCCTCACTCTAGCGGATGTGATCTCAAACTCAGCATGTCCATTTGTTGCTGACACTCTGATAAAAATAAATAACAATACATGACAGCATATTACCCTTATGTCATACTTAACGCAACATAATACAGATTGTAATAATGGAAAGTTGATTAATTTGAGACTACTGACGTATTTTCATCTGTGCACACATTGAACACTTGTGCCAATTGACATGTTTGAGAAATATTTCATTACATATAATATCTTACTTGATTACATTTATGTTTGATTTTTACATGATCTCATCTTTAGTAGATAGCATACCGTTCTTTCATAATATGATACTCTAAAATAGAACAAGCAATGAATTTACAAGGAAACAAGAATACACATTCGATCATAGATTTGCTCCCCTTCTTATTGTGTTGATATACATGTATTATGTTTGCAAAGTCTTTGCAATGATGAGTCTGAGCAAAGACTAACTTGCCAGCTGTAGCTGGATGTAACATGATATGCCCCATGTGCAAAGGACACACTGGAAGAACCAGTTGAATAAAGGCACTCACACAGTTCACATCAACTCAACAATGTCTCCTCATTACTAAGAATCCTCCTTCCAACTAAAGGCATATAAATGCCAAGACATGGTGTCAGAGTGGTTCAACTGTCCAAGTCATGGTGTCAGTCAACTGTCTACATCATTCTGAAGTACAGAAGGGACTAGGACAAGGAATAATCCACGCAAGAAACAGGCTAGACCGTTTCATTTGAAAGAGTGGAGGATGCATGGAGCTATGTGTACATTAGCATGCTGTACAGTAGCCAAGCAGCAGTGTGTTGAGATGCACTAACCCAGCGTGTGTGTGTGTGTGTGTGTGTATGACATACCTGAATGTGCATGACTGTATTGTGTGTCCAATGACCTGCATCAGCACTGTGGTAGCTAGGAACAGAAAGTTCTAGAGGCCAAATGACCAGACTGCACAGTGCATGAGGTATTGGGAACACTACAGCCAGTTACATGGCCTTAGCCTAGATTAGCCACATATATATGATGCAACATACTAACCTCGTGAAAGTGTTGGATGATTGAGCATAAGTTAACTTGTTGAAAAGATACAGTTTTCTGCTAATTGTTAACACTGTTCATGTGAGTGAAAGCTCAGTAAGAGAGTGAACATGGCAAACTTAACCCAACCAGCACCACTAGATTTGAGGGGTAATTTGTCTGAGAATTGGAAGAGATTCAAGCAAAGATTCACTCTGTATAATGTTGCTTCTGCAATGTCAAGGAAAGATGATAAAGCACAAACATCAATGTTGTTGCATGTGATAGGTGATGCTGCTCTTGATATATACAACACATTCACATTTGCTGAGGGTGATGAGATGAAGTTGGAAAAAGTGCTTGAACAGTTTGAGAAATATTGCACTCCCAAGAAGAATGTCACGTATGAGAGGTATAAATTCTTTACCAGATCTCAGGGTGTGAGTGAGAACATTGATCAGTATGTCACAGAATTGAGAAATCGTGCACAATCGTGTGAATTCGGTGAGTTGACTGATGGTCTGATCAGAGATCAGATAATTTGTGGAATCACAGATGGTGGTTTGCGTGAACGTTTGCTCAGAGAGGATGATTTGACACTTCAAAAGGCATTGCAAATTTGTCGTGCTGCTGAAATTACCAGAGCTCAGGCACAAGAGCTTGGTTCAAAGGCAGATGTGTCAGTCCCTGTTGATGCTTTGAACAAAAAGAAAAAGGCAGTCAATCCCGGCAAAAGATTAGAACCTCCAAGGTGGAAGCAAAAAAAGTCAAAGTCAAAGTCAAGGTCAGAATTCCCAGGCTTGTGGCAGGTGTGGCAATCGACATGCCATTAATTCATGCCCTGCACAAGGAAAGGTGTGTAAAAAATGTAGAAAAATGAATCACTTCGCAAAGTGTTGCAAAAGTCGTGTTCAGGTAAATGAACTACAGAGTAATTCCAAGGATGAGAGTTTTCTTGCTGATGTCGTCAAGTCACAGGAGTCATGTGACGAATGGAAAGTGAATCTCATGGTGAATGAACGTCAAGTGCTGTACAAATTAGATACAGGCGCGCAAACGAATCTACTACCAGAGAGTGTGTATCAGACGTTGAAACCAAAACCAAAGTTGTCATCGGCGAATGTCAAGTTGACAGGGTATAGTGGAGTTGAAATTCCAGTGAAAGGTCGTTGCTTTGTACAGGTGAAACACAAGAATTTGACAGAGAGTATGTCGTTTCTAGTGACTCCCGGAAATCGTCAACCATTACTAGGTTTGCAAGCATGTGACAAGTTGAAACTGGTGAAACGTGTGTTGAATGTGGCACAAAACACACATGATGAAAAAATGTCGGTCGAAGACTATGAAGACGTGTTCGAAGGTCTAGGATGTGTGCCCGGTAAGCACCACATCACAGTGACAGAAAACGCGAGACCTGTCCAACACGCATGCCGAAAAGTACCGTTTCCGATGAGAGAAAAACTCAAAGAAGAGTTAGACAAAATGGAACGAATGAACATCATTGAGCCCGTAGATACGCTCACTGACTGGGTGTCGTCTCTCGTGATCGTACAGAAAAAGACCGGCCAACTCCGAGTTTGCTTAGATCCGCGAGATCTAAACCGCGCTTTAAAGCGAGAGCATTTTCAGCTACCGTCGAGAGCTGAAATAACCGTGCAGTTTGCCGGAGCGAAGTACTTCAGTAAACTAGATGCATCCAGTGGATTCTGGCAGATTCAGCTGGATGATGAAAGCTCAAGGTTGTGTACCTTCATCACGCCTTTCGGAAGGTACCGATTCCTGAGACTTCCGTTCGGAATATGCAGTGCTATAGAGGTGTATCACAAGATAGTGCACCAGCTCTTCGCACATATTCCAGGAGTGAACACAATGATGGACGATATCATTGTATGGGGAGCTACAAAGGAAGAGCATGACCTCAGGCTGAAAGAAGTTCTAGAGACAGCGAGAAAGAACAACTTGAAACTCAACCGAGAAAAATGTGAGTTCCGTGTCAACACGCTGACATTCATCGGAGATGTTATCAGTGATCAAGGAGTTCAGCCTGACCCCAAGAAAGTGGCAGCCATACAGAACATGGAAAGACCACAGTGCAAGCAGGATGTCCAGAGATTCCTCGGCATGATCAACTACCAAGGAAAGTTCATCGCTGATTTGTCAACCAAATCAGGGCCCCTCAGGAGCCTTTTAGAGAAAAGGAATGAGTGGGTGTGGACCGATGCACAGGAACATGCATGGCAAGAGCTGAAAAAAGCCTTGACAACAGAGCCAGTGCTGCATTTCTACGACTGTGCAAAACCAACCAAGCTGTCAGCTGATGCATCAAAGAATGGGCTCGGAGCAGTGTTGCTTCAGAAGCATGACCAAGATTGGGTCCCCATAGCGTATGCATCTAGAGCCATGACTGATGCAGAGACAAGATACGCGCAGATCGAGAAAGAACTGCTAGCTATCACGTACTCATGTGAAAGATTTCACCAGTACATATATGGACGACAGGTTGAGGTAGAGACGGATCACAAGCCGCTAATACCCCTGTTCGTCAAGCCCCTGTGTGACTGTCCCCTTCGCATCCAGCGACTCCTCATCAGAGTTCAAAGGTATGACTTAAAAGTGTCATACACACCAGGGAAGTACATGTACACAGCGGATACCCTCTCCAGAGCAGTCGACCCAGAGTCAAAACCAGATGTCATGAGAGAGGAAGACATCAAAGTCTATGTAGATGCTGTCGTGATGAACATGCCAGTCACGTCAAACAAACGAAGCCAGTTTGTAGATGAGACAAAGAAAGACACAGCACTACAAGAACTCTTAGCTGTCATCAGAGATGGATGGCCAGAGAGAAAACAACAGTGTCAGAGAATACTGGAACATCAGAAGTGAACTGTCAGAGGCAAAAGGCATCATCTTCAAAGGAAGTAAGATTGTTGTACCAGCTACAATGAGACGTGAGATGCTGCAAAAGATCCACGAAGGGCACTTGGGAATTGAAAAGTGCAAGAGACGTGCAAGAGATGTCCTGTACTGGCCCCGGATCAACCACGATGTAGCAGAAATGGTGCAAAACTGCAATGCCTGCCTCACGTACCAGCCAAAACAGCAGAAAGAGAGCCTTCAACCTCACATGGTACCCGATAGACCATGGCAAAAGGTGGCCGCAGATCTGCTTACGCTGGACAACAAGGAGTACCTGGTGATTGTGGATTATTTTTCACAGTACATAGAACTGTGTTCACTGTCGACCACAACAAGTAGAGCAGTGATCAACAGTATGAAAGCTGTATTTGCCCGCCACGGAACTCCGTGTGAACTCATCACAGACAATGGGCCACAGTTCTCAAGTCGTGAGTTCCAACAATTCACAGCAGAATGGGACTTTCGCCATACGACCACAAGTCCATATCACCCGCAGTCGAACGGACAAGCAGAGAATGCCGTCAAGATTGTCAAAAACCTGATGCGGAAGTCCAAGCACAGCGGACAAGAAGTCCTTCGAGCTCTGCAGGTCTACAGGATACAGGAGCTCACCACTAGAATGTGGAAAATCGCCAGCAGAACTGCTCTTCAACAGGCGAATCAGAACAAATCTGCCTATGGCCGAAAAACTACTTGACCCCCAGCACATCAATGCTCGCTCGGTGAAGGAAAGGAAAGAAAGGCAGAAACAGAAGCAAAAGGAGCATTTCGACAAACATGCTCGTGACCTACCCCACCTGAAAGTAGGAGATCATGTCAAACTCCAAGACATGAATACCGGCAGATGGTCACAAGGTGGTGTCATCAAGAAAACACTACCACATCGGTCATACCTGGTCCAGACAGAGACTGGCGAGATTCGTCGCAGAAATAGGCGTCATCTTCGACCTGATCCTAGACGAGGCCAAGACGAGCGACAACCAGCGCAGAGGTACGATAACGACGACGACAACGTCAATGCCCCGATGGTAGACGAGACTACACGAAACGCGACGTCTGTGAAATCTACCCGAAGTGGACGCATCGTGAAGCCTCCCATCCGCTTAGATTTGTAAATAGTGAAACCAGAGATGAAGAACTTTTCGCGAATTATTAAGACCGCTCGAGAAGAACTTTTCGCGAATTTGTTAGAGTTAATAGTTGAAACATGATGGACTCTAATGATAATGTAAAGACAGGATTTAGTTAAAATACGCGAATGATTAAATACGCGCACTAAGAAGCAGTGAAACCCGGTTGTCGCATATGAACTCTTATCATTGAACTCAAAGAACCCAGTTTTGAAACTACAGCAAAGATTTTGGATGTTTGAAACGCACATGCATGAAAGTCAAAAGAGTTAAAGTAAACTCTGAGAGGTTGTCATGAATGTGTATGTAAATAGTCGATAACAATGTTATCTCCTTTTAAAGAAAGGGAGATGTGTTGATATACATGTATTATGTTTATAAAGTCTTTGCAATGATGAGTCTGAGCAAAGACTAACTTGCCAGCTGTAGCTGGATGTAACATGATATGCCCCATGTGCAAAGGACACACTGGAAGAACCAGTTGAATAAAGGCACTCACACAGTTCACATCAACTCAACAATGTCTCCTCATTACTAAGAATCCTCCTTCCAACTAAAGGCATACAAATGCCAAGACACTTATATAAATGGAGATACACGTGTATAAGATTATTCTCCTCTCTTTGTTTGCAAAGTACTTGTACTTTGCATTGTAATGCAACTGTCAAAGTGAAAACAAGCTTGTTACAATTTATTCAAATGGAAGAGGAATATTTGATACTCAATGTACATAGATTTGGCATTATTTTCAACTGGGCACTTATGTGATACATTTGATAATCAAACACTTAGTAAGTTAGTATTTAAAAGATATTTCAAATTAGACCGCTATAATATATTTAAGACATTTACCGTTTCTTACTTTCTGGTTGTTCCGCACTTTGTTGCAGGTAGAAAGAGCTCAGTCTTTACAATTAGATTTTGGCAAGTCAGGATAGGCCTATGTCTCTCTCTCTGGCGAAGTTTGAAGACAAGACTCAGTCTGTCCACTTGTTGGTACATCTAGCTGAAAACAGAAATAAACATGACTCAAATAATTTTCTTTTGTCATCTTTAAAGCAGAGCATTATAAGCTAACAGTGAACAAAAAATAAAATCTATTTGAAATTTGATTGTTTTGAAAAGGCATCTTGACATTGACATAATTGAAGGGGTCGGTGCAATATAGTGCTAACCCACACTTTTGTCAAAATTGAGTTACATGCATTTTCATAACCCTTATCCTTCACTCTAACCTCCGTGAAAACGTTACATTTGAATTCAACCAATAAGATGATAAAAAATGCATGCATTCATGTTTTATCAATGTACAATGTATGGACTTTCCAAAGATTCAACAGCGATTATCTCAAAACGACTATTGTGTGGGTTAGCACTATATTGCACCGACCCCTTCAATTTTCTTTATTCCCCATGCAAATCAATTATAACTATAAATATCATGTCTTTTATTAAGATTTTTTTTTAGCTTTTTGAAAATTTAAAAAGAAGATGGAAGATATTTAGGTTTCAGTGAGACGGTATAAATAATCCATTAAAAGTGTAACATTTGCATTTTTTCTTCAAATGAACCTTTATTCTTTGAGACATGAACATAAGAAGTTGGTACTTACGAGTAAAGACGTTTCTAAATAGTTACCCTTTGACTAGATATATTAGTAAACAAGAAGAGTACATATTAAATGATTCACAGATTAGGAGAGGTTGGCAGTCAGGACTGAACACTTTCTCTCCCCCCCCCCTTCTCTCTCTCTCTCTCTCTTTCGGGCATATTCGAATGGCACGATCACTTGGTTGTAGACTCGCTTTTATATAAAACACCTAGGCCTAAATCCTAGACTCTTTCTCTGAACCCACAGGTCTACAATACCAGAAAGAGTGGAATCGACCTTAGACCTCTGCTCTAGAGACTAGTAAGTGCTAATTCATGTTAGAGCTAATGTTAGGATATTCTAATATTAGATCTAACATGAACTTTTTGATCAAAGTTAGCCTACATTTGTAGTATATGCATAGATTTTAGAACCTCTAGATGTCTAAACTTAGGTCTAGCTAGGCCTTGTTAGCAGGGTCTTTACAACAGAACTGCCTAGATATGAGGTAGGTATAGTAGGTTACTAGAAACCTCTAACGTTAGGTAACTATTAGAATCAGTGGCCCAGATCTTGACTAAGGTTAGACCTATATCCTAATTCCAGACGTCAGCTATTTATACTTGAGACCCCCGGCCCTAGATTTTATATTGTAGAGGTGTAGTATATTAGACTCTAAACGTTGGTAGATCTACATCTACACCTTCTGTATAGAATACAGCCCCCATGCCCTGGACCTGGCTCTAGTAGCCCTACAAAAACATCTAACCAGCGCAGTAACGTTAGTAGTAGTGGGCCTGTACTGTCTACGTTTAATATACAACTACTAATGTGCTAACGTTAGGTGTTAAGTTCATTGTGATTATACTATAGGGCCTAGCCCGATTGAATTGTTTTAGCATAATAACAGGCGTAGTCATACATTCTAACACTAAAGTCTAAACATAAACGTTTGAGTAACAGTAACTCCTATAAACGTTAGTCCTAGCTGGAATGTCTCAACACTAGTATAAACACTAACAGTTAGAGAGATCGAGTGTAACCGTTAGATAGACTAGACCTAACAGTAGACGAGGATTCAGTCTAAGTGCATGTGATGAGGCCATAGACTACAAACCTAGATCAAACGGACAAGACACCTAAATCTAGACGTAGACCTTATGTTTGTTAGGCCTCTTTTCGCACCGTGTCAAGACGTGCTTTATATACGGAATAATCGACTGGTGTTCCACTAACAAGCACCGCCGGCACGGTCGGGTGGCGGCCCGGGGGCGATTTTTTTTTTCCGTAACCCTAACGCGTCGAAATTGCCAATTGTGGCACTTGAGCAAAGACTATAACTCAGTGTACTGCATTGTAGTTGGTTGCAATACTTGTGTTGCTTTCTTGTATACAGTACCATGGTCGTCTGCTAACCACAGAATCAGATTAGAATGTGAGAATGGCACGCCGCCTTGTGAGTGTGTCATAACAACGGCTTTGTGTGTGTGTGTGTGTGTGTGTTGTGTGTGTGTGTGCGTGTTTCCACTTCGCCATCGGCATCGCGTTCTGCTTTGCCGTCTGCTTACACTACTGGTATTCCTGTGGTTTTGTTCGCCGTCTGCTGACATTTTTCCTTTGTCTCGCAAGACTTGCGTTGTTAATGATAATAATAAATATCATTTATAAAGCGCTTATTACAATGTTTCTAAGCGCTGAGTGTCTCGATGAAAACATTAGAAAAGAAAAATTCAGTCATGGAGTACATATTGTTGTTCAGATGCAAACTCGAAGTTTTCATCAATATCTTGCAAAAGTAAATTGGAAATCTAAGCTTGGAATGAATAATGATATAAGTAAACCCAAACCCAAATATGGATTGAGTGAAAGCAGCAACATTAGTAAAACACATCAGTGACAGTTAAAGGAAAATCGCACAATTGTAAAAGATGCAAAAGTTATGCATTTTTAACGTTTTGATGTTGGTACAACTGGATAAGGGGATACTATAAAAACCGCTTTCAGAAAGTAGGGGGAATGAATACTGCCTTTAACATAACTTATGTCAGTATCAATTAAGTTGATGGAATGTGTAATTTTCATGAAAAATGATTTCTTTGTGGAATTCTCTTCATGTTTTCTTTACATTGTTGTCCACACATGACGTCATGGACTCTAGTAGTCTCCTTATCCAGTGATTACAACACCAAAACTAAAAATGAATAATTTTTGCATCGACTGTCGGATTTTCCTCAAACTTTCACTAATGTTGCTGCGTTCACTCAATCCATATTGATCTTTTGGGTTTCCTTTAATATCAAGCAATCATCGCTACCGTCATTGCTTTAATTAGATTATAAAACTGAGGGATCGATCACAGAAAAGAGTTCTGTGGGATCGACCATAAACATCATTACTATCATTTCACAACTGGATATCATCTTATCATCATCATCATCATCACCATAATTGCTACTCGTATTACCATCGTATACAAATTACCACAAGCAATCTTCCTCCACCATATTGCACTTATCAATACTTTTTTTTTCATGTCACCAATCCATCAACAACTTCACGAAATCTCTTGCATATTTTCAGCTTCATCATTTTCATCAGTCTAAATAAGCATTGCGACTATCAATATATTACTACTCGATCCCTCCCTTCAATGCCCACATGGCCTAGCACCCTTATTGTAAGTCGATTCAATGAAATGATGAAGATAAATGATTGAATATTAAAACACCGATTTGTTTGTTTGTTTGTTTATAGGAACACTAGCCGCATTCACACGTGTTAGCTGGTTACCGAGCGCGCTCCAAAACTCGAGTTCTTGTTATACTCGTAACTTTTTATGAAACTTCATGATCGATATATTAGATATAGAAACAATCACCTGGCATAAACTGGTATCAGATTCCCAGGTGTGTTCATGAGTTTATGAGTAATACACATTTGTGGAAGCGATTTGAAACGATCGTTTTATAATGTGTTGTTATTTGGCACAAATTAATTTCATTTATTCTAATGGTGAAGGATAACCAAAAGAAAATTAATCTACCCGATATTAGCCAAATTTAAGGTCTTTTCATTAAGTTGGAACATCAAGCATCTGTGGAGAGTCACAGATGCTACTTACGCGTTTTTATAATATGCATTTATAGGAAACTGATATACGTTTAAACGATGTTAGCCATCATATTATGGTGTCCTATATAGCTCCATACCAAGCCTGGACAAAAGTACGGAATCTATCAGCAATGTTGCAATGTGTGTGTGTGTGTGTGTGTTTGTGTGTGTTTTCTTTGCACCGAAAACTCGACGGCGGACGCCTGAAAACCTTCCATGCACTTTGTGTGTGTGTCTTTGTGTGTATGTGCGAGTGCGTGCAATGTGTGTTGTGTGTTTGTGTGGATGTGGTAGGTGTGCAGTATATCGTTACTAACGTAAAAATCGTAATCAAGAGTTATTCTGAAAGAAAATGAAAGCGAAGTCACAGCTGGTCGTTGTTCACGTCTGAAAAAGTAAACATTCTGGTTATAATCATAAAAGTGTCAGAAATTGTGCACTCTATTGTTAAAAAATGTTTGTTATTCAAACTTCAGCGTGTTTTATGAACACATATTTATATATTATTTCAAGATTGAGCCTGCTGTGACCTAGTTTAGCAACCATGTCATAAAGCATTACAAATTTTTCCCCTTAAACGTGATACAACATTTGAACAATGCTAGCAACTATATATGAATAGGTGGTAGACGTAGATATAAGGCTTGGGACATTAGCAGGAGTAGGGTAGGTTAGATTTTTATCATGATTTGTACCTTGAGGTGCTCACAAGCGCTTTATTAGATCTTAAACTGAAATACTGATAAACCAACTGGCCACGACTTCAAAATGACGTCAAAATCACGTACATTTCCCTTGTTCTTGAAGAAAAGGCGTCTTTCAGATGTATTCCTTGTTTTCTTTTCCAATATACGTTAAAAAGTCATGAATTGACGTGCAAACGACGTGCTCATGACGTTCTGACGTACATCATGTCTTTAGAATTATTTACATGTCATTTAGAAGACTCTTGTATGACCACCAATGACGTCTTTTGGACAACTTCCATCTGAGCAAAAATACGACATATTGACGTCAGTTTGAAACGTTAATATGACGTCCAGTATCTTTGTTTATTTTCGTCTAAAAGATTTTTTTTTTTGACGCCAGTCTCGTCTTTAAATTAGTAATTTACACGTCTTTATGACGTCTTTGTATAACAACCCAGACGTCAGAAAGACGTGACAAATATGTCGTCTTTTAGACGTCATCCATTTGAGCAGAAAAACGACTTTCTGGCGTCAATTTAAGACGCCTAAATGATGTCTGCTTTCTTTGCTTATTTACGTTAAACAAACGACAATTATTGCGCCTTTCTGAAGTCTAAATAATGACGTCATTTTTATATCTTCCATTTCAACAAAAATTCGTCTTATTGTTGACAGTTTCGACGTCTTTCTGACGACAGTACTGACGTGATAATGTCGTCATTCTGACGACAGTATGTCACAAAGCAAACTTATATAACTCTATAAAACTCTATAATTAGTAGGCCTTATTATAATATGACGTTATAAAGACGTCGAAAAACTTACGTAAACATAACGTTAATATGTCGCTAATATAACGTCATAAATACATCGCAAAACAACGTAAATTTAACGTCATAATACGTCATTGATGTGACGTGATAAATACGTTGCAAAACAAACTGATATAACTCTACAAAACTATAATTCGTAGGCCTAATTATATGACGTCATGAAGACGTCGCAAAACTGACGTGAACATAACGTTCATATGTCGTTAATATAACGTCATAATACGTCGCAAAACAACGTAAATTTAACGTTATAATGCGTCATTAATATGACGTGATGAATACGTTGCAAAGCAAACCAATATAACTCTATAAAACTATTCATAGGCCTAATAAAATGACGTCATAAAGACGTCGCAAAATTGACGTGGACATAACGGTAATACGTTGCTAATGCAACGTTATAGATACGTCGCAAAAGAACGTATATTTAACGTTAAACACGTTGCAAAGCAAACTGATATAACTATAACACTCTATAGTTCGTAGGCCTAATTATATGACGTCACAAAGACGTCGCAAAACTGACGTGAACATAACGTTCATATGTCGCTAATATATCGTCATAAATACGTCCCAAAACAGTGTAGCCTAAAATTCACGTTATAATACGTCATTAATATGACGTGATAAATACGTTGCAAAACAAGCTGATATAACTCTTCAAAACTGTAATTCGTAGGCCTAATTATATGACGTCATAAAGACATCACAAAACTGACGTGAACATAGCGTTCACATGTCGTTAATATAACGTCATGAATACGTCCAAAATCAACGTAAATTTAACGTTATGATACGTCATTAATAGGACGTGATAAACACGTTGCAAAAAAACTGATATTACTATAAAACTATAATTCGTAGGCCTAATTATATGACGTCACAGAGACGTTGCAAAACTGGCGAGAACATAACGTTCACATGTCGCTAATATAACGTCATAAATACGTCCCAAAACAATGTAGCCTAAATTTCACGCTTTAATACGTCATTAATATGACGTAATAAATGCATTGCAAAGCAACGTAAATTTTACTTCACTTATTCGTCGTAAATACGACATGAATAATACGTCACAAAATTGACTTGAATTTTACGTCTTTAGTTCGTCGCTAATATGACGTCATAAATACGTCGCAAAACTGAAGAAAATTTCACGTTAATACGTCGCTCATATGACGTGATAAATGCGTTGTAAAACAAAGTATATATTACGGTATTAAGACGTCATTTAAATAACGCTATGAATACGTTGCAAACCAACGTAGATTGCGTCATTAATACGTGTTTATGACGTAATCTTTACGTTGCAAAATTGACGTAAATTTTACGTCATCAATATGTCACCAATATTAGGTAATAAATACGTCGCAAAACTGACGTAACACATCAAGAGGTCCATAACATGACGCGATAAATTCGTTTCAAAGAGACGTTGAAATCACGTAATTTTCTGGTCATTTTCAGACTTGCGACAACTTTGACCATGTACTTGCGACCAAATTGAGACGTCTTTTTGACCTTCGTCTGCTAGCTGGGATGTTCATAAATTTTGTTCCATCCCTTTCTGCCAATTCAACCGTTCATATGACTACTTTAGTATTAGTGATATATGTTTTTCCTCACCAATTTCTGTGCATTTTCTGCACGCATCCTAATGCATCCAGGCTGTAGAAATCGACAACTTTTGCTGATCTGAGATACAACGTCAAACGTTGAAATAGATGAATTTACAGGTCTGTATTTGAAACCTAAAGTAAGGGGAAGTCCAAACTAAAGATAACTTCTTAAAAAGAAAAAAAAAACCTCAAGTGGCAAATAAGAAATATTATTGGTTAAAGATTGAGAAAAACTTTCTTCAGCAAGGTATCATTGTAATTTTCAACAAATTATAATCGATCAAGAAAATCAGGCAATCTATGACGTTTCAGCGACTTCCTATACAAGAGAATAGAAAAGAAAGTACATGTATGCAAAATTTCATATTCTAACGTAAAGGCATCATTTACCTTTTGCATATGAAACAAAAACCCAGCATTGGTGCTTCAAAGTAGTTCTAGTTAGGGATAGAAACAACCAATGTAAATATTTGAACCATTATCATCGATGTTATGTATTTTTAGATATACAAAATGTGTACAATAGTTATAATAAAAAATTTTCCAGATTAAACCGTCTACAGTTATGGTTTAGTGAGAAAAATAGTGATATCTCCTTATATTTCATGCTTTATTGAAAACGCTTTATATGGTGGGATGTGGAATGACCTACACATGCATCAGAAGTGATATCTTGAACATTACCTTTTAAATCACTGTTCTCAACGGTAAACAGGACCTTTAAAATGCATGTTTGTATTCCATTTTAAATTCGTCCTCTTTAGTAATCACTCCAAATATTTTACAAAAAACCTCTGTGACATCAGTTCTATTACTTCATCAAAACATCATGGAAAATACATTTCAAATAAATTTCTCAATATCTTTACAAAAGCCTACGAAGGAGAAAATTATCAAAATACTCTTCATAAATTAAGTGACGAGCGCATCAAAACACCACTTTTCTGCGGGGGAGGGGGGCAGAATGAATTTTTGAACACTGTGTAGGTGATTAATTCCTAGTGGAGTCAACATCTTGGTTTTGAACCAATGTTGGCTCAACCTTATACATGCACGTAGTTATGTCGTGCCACGCTGGACTAATCATTCATATAAACGTCACACGGATGTTGACACAATGTTTCATTGAATACTGTCATTGCTTTTAATATCTTTAAACCGTCGATTTTTTATGTTATACAAATGCGATCCTATACACTAACCCTTCACAGACAGCTGTTAACGCCATCCTAACAGGTGACTAGCAAATTACTATTATCTCAGCTGTTGTAAAAAAAAAGAAAAAAAGAACCATCTAATGGATGTAATTTATACGGTTTTGTCAAAAAACATAGACTTACATTTTTGTACGTTCACACACGTATACACATATACACGCACACACACGCACGTAAATAGCCTTCGAGATATATACAATCACTTATTTAGACGTAAAATGTATTAATTTATATTGTTTAAAAGTTTTATCTAGTTATTATAAATCTGATACATATTTACACACTTGTACATGCTAATGCACACCACACCCAACACAACGTTGATTTATACAGATTAATATTTCTTTAATGTCATATATTTCTGACGATGACATTGACATAGTATTGCTGTATATCTCTTGTGTGTTTATCATGTCTAATGATGTATCCATGTTAAACGTGTGCTCTGTATATATTGTATGTATCAATGTAACTTGTGTGCATGCTAACAAAACAAATTTCCAGAAACGGACAATAAAATCGAATTGAATTGAATTGAAAAGAAATTTCTTTTACCTCACGGCCTATGTACACATCATTATATCAAGCAGCACTATTATCCTACCCCCCCCCCCCAAAAAAAAAAAAAAAATCATTCGTGGCTTGTCAACGGACACCACCTGACGCTCACTCCACTTTTGAGGCTGCCGCGTAAGGCATTGTACAGCCCATAAATAATCTGAACACAAGTGATCGCTGTCAGTGAAAGTGACCAGTGATTTGTAACTTTGATTGAAAAAGGCACCCTCCTGTGTACCAGGGAGGTGACAGAATTTTAGTCTCACCTCCCTGCTAATATACCAGCAAGGTGAGTCACCTCCCTGCTTATGTTGTACCCGATATACTGAGTGCTGAGTTTTGTAAAATGACATACTTGCTAAATGGCTTGCTCATGTGAAACGTCTTCGAATAAAGCTCCAATTTACCATGTACGACTTGTGTCCTCACTTCTCATTTTCCTCTGGAACTTCGATTAATGGGAACGTGTTACTGTTGAGTGTATACTTGCAGTACTATTTCGCCTTATATACAAAATATGTTTTCTTTGAACTCTGATGTACATAATTATTATACGAGATCCTCAACTCATTTTCGTCGATGGCGTTTTTTAAATGACAAATGTAAATACTCGTTACGTCATACTGGTCCTGTTCTTTGGAACACGCTAGATTTGAGCAAACTTAATGTGCAATTTAATAATACTTTTAAAAGACAGTATAAGAAGATGTTGATTAGTAAGTATTGATTTTTGAATATGGATAATTAGTCTTCTTTTTATTTGTATGTTGTTGAAAGTATATCCATTGCTGTTATTGATTTAAGGTACATATCATAATAACATTCGAGTTAGTTTATAACGAAGCAGTGCGAACAGAATAATACAGAAATGATATTCTTCATTAGAATTTCATCGATATTTCAGGCCCATGTTTACAATGAAATTAATTTGAACAAAAATAAGCAGCTGAATTCTTATCTCTTGTGCTTCTAAATCATATTTTTCTTACACACAGTACAATATAGGCCTATATATACACATCATACCATCTGTAGCGTATTACTTGACATAGAATTCTGCATGAATATCTCAGAAAAGGCTTTCTGATTACTTAGTAACTTCAAGCCAATCCATATCTGCCTTATGCACACACTTGTGCTGCTGAATCACCTTCTTTTTTATATACACACACACACACACACATACGCGCACACACATACACACACACGCACACACACACACACCTACACACAAACCCGTTGTTATGTTTGAAGGGCGTGCCATTCACATTCGAATCTGATTCTGTGTTAGCAGACGACCATGCCACTGGTATATGTGTATATACTGTACAGTAGTAAGTCCAAGCGCATGCGTACAAAACCAGCCAAGTACACTGATAGTCTTTGCTCAAGTGACACAATTGGCAATTTCGACGCGTTAGGGTTACGGAAAAAAAAAATCGCGGCCCGGGGGTTGGTAGGCATGCCCGCGGGATCGGTGCGAAATACAAAGACATCGGCCTAACGTTAGATTCTACTAGCGCTTGAACCTTGATATTAACCAAGTCTCAGATCAAAGTTGTATATCTATTACACTGTTATATCAAAACAGATTTTAAAGTTCCCTTACGCAGTGCAATAAAGAACTATGTATTTATTTGCTAAGTTACTTACATTCGAAGGAAATAGTCCCTTTTCAGTCACCACAGTTCCAACTCAACGACCGAAACATGCAGCTCTCTCGCGCGAGAGATTTTACCGTACCTACCTAGCTGTCTGTAGACTAGACGTACGCACACGTATCAAGTATTTGCGCGCACACAAGCAGCGCGGGGCTACTGGAAAATGCTCGAAAATGCAATTTCTGAGTTCCTGCATGTTCAGAGTTTTGATTAAAAGAAAATATTTCTTCAAGAAAACTAGAAATAATATTGACACATTCAATTAAAGAAGCATTTGTAGTTTTATAAAACATTAAGCTACTTTTGGAAGATCATCTAATTAGCTTGGAAAAACAAACTTTGCAGAACCTTAATCAATCTGTGAATATTATTTCGAGAAAACAACACCCAAACATTTGAGAGCCCCATATATGGCTGTACAAAATGACTTTTTAAAATGCTAAGGAAACACATTCAAATTGCAATTTCATTAAAAGGGACAACCAAAACTCATGATCTTTCAAATATCAATTGAACGCTAGCAAAACATCAAAATCGTGATTTTTGACATGCTTCTGAATTTTGTGCTAAAAATGACATTTTTCGGCAAAAACGCGCTTGACATCCGGCCGTACGCTATTCCTTAGTATTTTGCAAGACTTTCAGTATGAGAACGGAGCATTAACAAAAAATGCCGTCGAATCCTTATCTAGAGCCTTTTTTGAGGTTTGGCTGGTCTACTAATTCAGCGGAATTAGCACCTTCTGCCCATGATTATTATTTATTTTCAAAGCAGTGGGATCATCCTTTCAAAAGTCATTAGACTTGATAGTGTAAAGTGGGCAAAGGATTTCAAGACATGAAGAGCGGCCTGTAAGTCATACCTAATCATTCTACTCCCACCCCCCAAAAAAAAGGGTTGCAGAAAAACTGCTGAAAACACACTTTCCCATTCATGTTGAGATACCAAATTCGAGAATAAGAAGAATGATAGCGCTTTCAGAAAATATGAAAATCTCAAGATTGACTTGGTGGAACCATTTTACCTTTTGTAACGTAACCGTAAGCATCTTCTAGTTACTCTCTCTCTGAACATTCAGTAGACAGTATCTTATATATAATGTATTCTACGTAGGCTCTACGGTCACGGCCTTTACGTTAAAAATCACGCCAACACACCACGCCACATCATATTCGCAGAATTGATCACGCTAAATCACGCGAATCATAACGAATTCATGAAGATAAAGAAATTTATTACCGTATATGACGATCCAGTCGACACAAAATGGGTGCCTGAAGCCGACGCCTAGCACCAAACACCTACACACGTAGCCCTATGGTAACTCGTAGGTGACGATTAGTCTGCCGTAGAGAATTCAGACAGCACGTCCGTCCGCTGTAGTGAACGCTCAGCAACTCTCCTCAACTACGCGGACGCGCTCGCAGATATACCTATAGCATACTAGGAGCGCTAAGCGCGTCCGCCCTTTACACATGTACTATAATTAGTTGCCGAGCGCTCACGCCCTTCCAATACACGTACACGTAAGCTATATACACAACATACTTGTAGGCAATCTACTTAATCGTCATTTCATTACATTGCCCCTCCCTTAGAATAGTCAGTCCCTTGACTATCTATCATATGGCTTGTTTGAATAATAAAACGACCAACCCCGAACACCGTTTTTTTTTATTCTTTCATGCCATACAACTAAGTACACATGGATATAACAAAAAATTCTCTCCTTCAAGAAATTACTGAATACACGTATTTACACAAGCTAGTGTTTCAACATTTCAACATTTCAAACGTTATAGGAACTCCTCTGCTAACGAGGCACTTGCTACCAGCATGTATCGGGTTTCAGTCCCTCAAAAAGCAAAATTGATGAGGTATTAAAATGTTTCACTGTTCCGTACCAGTCCTCCTAATACGCATCATTGTTGGAACGCTATAGTGCAACAGTTCAGCAATGAAATCTTTTTGTCACCTTTACAATTGTCACCTTGACAACTATGGAAGACAATCAAAAATTTTAAAACATTAAAGACTTCATAACCTCACTTGCACTTCGTACATCATGAAATGACTTTTGACTCCATAGAACACTTTGTAAACATGTCATTCTCCATGTTAATTACATCTTAATGCCACATGAATACCACCGCCCTCTATAGGCCGGAAACGTTTCTCAACCTCAACTTTTAACTACAACTGTACTTACGAAATGTTCAGATACAAGTTCTCGCAGGAACTTTCGAGGTAAGAATGTTTACCTGAAACTTATAAAAATTGATGTGTATAAATTGTTACACAACAAGAAAGAAAAACAACAGCCTTTGCAACAAAAACTGAGTACAGCCACCCTTAAGGATCACATGTCCTTCTTTAATGCCAGTTAACAAGCTCCAAGGAATCCTGCGTCCAGACTAACGTCGTACACGGTGGTTAAGTCCTCCTGGAAGACGAGGTTTCCATCGTTGTAGGTCTGGCGTTTCGCAGTCTCTTTGATACGGTAGACTCGACCGACGCATGCCTCTTCAAGTTGGGAGGTGCTCATTGGAGATCCGACCTCTCCCCGTGTCAGCTTGCGGACCTTCGTGGGAGGAGACGACGTATGTACCGTAGCCCGTCGCAGCACTATCACTTGGTAGCACCGTTCCTTATGCTCCTCAAACACCTTATCGTCACCACTGTAGCTTGTACTGGAAGTTTGCACACTAACGTTGAGCAATTGACCGGGAGCCAGCTTGTGGACGCTTAGCTCCTGCAGTGGACGGCCAACCTGAGTCGCTCTCAAAATTGGCGCATTTCCGTTCCCAATCCCATCACCCTCAGCCTCTT
Source organism: Diadema setosum (assembly GCF_964275005.1). Taxonomy (NCBI): domain Eukaryota; kingdom Metazoa; phylum Echinodermata; class Echinoidea; order Diadematoida; family Diadematidae; genus Diadema; species Diadema setosum. The sequence goes on from NC_092687.1 coordinate 5,627,127, forward strand.
CCGTTTCCTCTTCCTCAGATGAGTCTGTGAATGCTGCTCCATCCTGAATGAGAGCCATCATTCCCCTCGGCTTTCCACTCAAAGGGGGACGAACAATTACGGAAGATGGACGGGCTGGCTGTACCTGGGCCTGATGCAGCTCAGCCTCTTCACCGACAGGCTCGGTTTCATCCAGATGAACTGCACGTTCCTCGCCATCAGAAATCTCTGCTGGGCCGTTCGCTGCCTCCTTCGATGGCAACGCTTCCGTCGGCTCTTCATCGACAGCCTTCCTAGTTGATGGTGATACAAGAATTTCAATTTCCGATTCTTCCTTCCTGCTCGCCACAGGCTCAGTCCGTCCCTGTCTAGCTGACGGGCGCTCTGGAAACATGCCGCCCTGACTCCTGCTCCCTTCCCCACGACGATCCCTTCCCTGGTGACGGTGTCTAATGTGGGCCTGAAGATTGTCCCTTCGATTGAATGCACACTCACACTGGTCGCATTGATAGGACATTGGCCTGCGGTGCTCCACATCTATTAAACTTCGTCGATGACGAAAGAAGCGTCGACAAGTGTAGCACTTCAAGGTGGCGCTCTCGTACCGAACCATAGTGAAATACCTGTACAATTAAGAACAAAAACAAACAAACAGGACACATCTTTACTGTCCTGAAGACCTGTGGTCAAGTCAAGTGTAATCCAATATAAACAGCAAATTACCACACATGCATCACATCGGCTTAGTGGCTCAGTATAAAAATGACTGAGCATTATATTTCTTGAATCAACCGCTTTGGTTCTCTTCTCTGTCTCTGTTGATTCCTACGAGCTGCTGATGCAGGAGTCTGACGCCCCATAGGTGATTGATTATGGTATTCCTGTTGGTGGTCCACAGCAGTGTTTACATCCATGGTGCTTAGACCAGGAACTTCTGACTCGATAAGTGGTGCTGCTGTTGGAATTACTAGTTCGCCCTCTGATGAATCGACGTCTTGTTGCTTTGGTATTGTGCCTGGTTCTTGGTTCCACGTTTTTAACTCCTCGCCCTGGTACGGTTTAAGGCGATCTGCATGGACAACCATCATCTTTCCCTGGGGTTTTGCTTGAAGTCTGTAAGTGACATCTGATAACTTGTGGATAAGGTAAGGTCTTTGCCATTTCCTCTGGAGTTTTGGTGACAAGCCCTTAGTTTTGGCTGCGTTAAAACACCAGACGAATGTCCCCACCTTTAGGTCTCTCTTATCAGCAGTCTTATTGTAAGTCATCTTTTGGTGTCTAGCGCTCTTTTGCAGATTCTTCCTTGCCCTTGCATGAGCTAAGCCCATGCGTTTTCGAAGATTTTCTGCATAGTCCGTCTGCAGTTCGTCCTCGGTCTGCTCGTCTTGAAGTACCTCTGTCGTGAGGTCTATCGGTAGACGTGTCTCACGCCCAAGCATCAGCATGTTAGGCGTCTCGCCTGTAGAGTCCTGAGGGGCAGACCTGTAAGCAAGCAGAGCTAATGGCAATTTTTCATCCCAGTCACGCTGCCTCTGAAGTGGATTGATCATTAACGATACCATGGTTGTTAGAGTTCGACTGAATCTCTCAATCAAACCGTCAAACTTCGGATTGTAAGGTGTCGTACGGGTCTTTTCGATGCCTAGAATCCGACACATCTCTTTGAACACCCGGGACTCAAAATTTCGGCCCTGATCAGAGTGTAACGTCAAGGGAACTCCAAATCGGCACACAAACTCTTGCACGAACTTGTTTGCTACCGTCTCTGCTGATTGGTCTGCTACTGGGTAAGCCTCCATCCACTTACTAAAGTAATCCCCAACGACAAGGATGTATCTATTCCCCCGTTCTGTCTCTGGGAGAGGTCCGACTATGTCCAGGGCAATTCTTTCCTTTGGCATTCCTACTGGCCTTTGTTGTAGCGGTGCTTTCTTGTGAGCATTGGGAGCTTTCTTGCTGGCACACACGTTGCATGTTCTAACCACTGACCTGATGTCCGCATCCATACTGGGCAAGTAGAATCTCATGCGCACCTTTGCGATGGTTTTATTCATGCCGAGATGGCCTCCTGTGGCACCATCATGCAGTTCTCTGACAACTGCTTTGCGGTGACTTTCTGGTAGGACTCTGTGCCATCTCACCTCGCCTCCATCGTCTGATTCCCATCTTCTGCACAATACACCACTCTTCAACTCCAACTGATCCCATATTCGCCAATATGTCTTCTCAGTTCCAGGTTTGCCTATCATCTCTGACCAGTCTGGTCTTGGGTCAGATTTCTCCTTACGTTCTATGATTCACTTCATGGCTGAGTCTTCCAACTGTGCAGCTTTTATGTCTGCGGTGGTAACATTCGGCTGAGCAGTCACAGCCTTTACTTCTATTGCAGGAACGTAGTTGCTGTCAGATACACCATCGGCTCTCAAGCTCGATTCAGGTTCTGAAGAACTATGACCCACTTGTCCTTTGTCACTTTCCGGTAAGGGGGGTGCTCTCAAGTGTGAAACTAGTCCAGTCGAGCCCTCGAGATTACGATCACATCGCCGGCAAGTCCCACATGGACGTCTGGAGAGACTATCAGCATTCGCGTGGGATCGACCTGCCCTATGGACAATGGGTAAATTGTATTCAGCTATGACCTGAAGCCAACGGGTCGTCTGTCCTTGTGGATCACGGAAGTTGAGAATCCATTTCAGCGCCCCGTGATCGGTCCTGACTGTGACCTTACTGCCGTACAGATATTGGCGGAATTGCTTAAGAAAGACAACTATGGCAAGCAACTCCCTCCTTGTCACACAGTAGTTTCTTTCTGCTTTTGTCAAAGTCTTGCTCGCGTATGCGATCACCCTTTCCTTCCCATCCACCTCTTGGGATAAGACCGCACAAATGCCGACATTGCTTGCGACCGTATCAAGGATGTACTCCTTTCCAGGGTCTGGATACGCCAAGATTGGAGCCGACACAAGGTGGTCTTGAAGGATCCTGAAGGCTTGCTCACAGTCATCTGTCCAAATGAAATCTCGTCCCTTCTCTGTCAACTGATGTAGAGGGCGAGCGATAGATGAGAATCCCTTGATGAATCTCCTATAGTACGAGGCAAGGCCAAGGAAACTCTGCACCTCTCTCACACAGGTAGGGGTTGGCCAATCCTTGATGACTCTTATCTTGTCTGGGTCTGTCGATACCCCTTCTGATGACACGGTATGCCCAAGATATAGAACACTTCGACGGAAGAGGAAACACTTCTTTGGTTTCAGTTTCAGACCAACATCCCGCATCCTTTGAAACACTGTAGCCAGACGTGCTAGCTCTTCATCAATAGTTCTCGCAAAGACTATGATGTCATCTAGATACACTAGTAAGATGTTCCAATGGAGTCCAGAGAGAACACGTTCCATGAGTCGTTCAAAGGTTGAAGGTGCATTGCACAAACCAAACGGCATGACTCGCCAAGAGTACAGCCCTCCTCTGACAACAAATGAAGATTTCTTCCTTGCGTCATCGTCCATACCAACTTGCCAGTATCCTGAAGCAAGATCCAAGGTTGAGAACCATGTTGAACCTGCCAAAGAATCTAGGGAGTCATCAATGCGTGGGATAGGATACGCATCTTTGATTGTCACATTGTTAAGTTTGCGATAATCCACGCAAAACCTCTTAGTCCCATCTTTCTTCCGCACTGGGACAATGTTCGATGCCCAAGGACTATCTGATGGTTCAATTCGACCTGTCTTTAGCAGATTCTGCACTTGTCGATCCACCTCATCTTGCTCCTTGGGGGGAAACCGTCTTGGGCGTTGTCGAATAGGTGATGTGGTGCCCGTTTCAATGTGGTGCTGAATTAGGTTTGTATACCCGATGTCTTCGTCAGACTTGGAGAAAATGTCTTGGTAATCACTCAACAGCTTCGCGATCTTAGAGTGAAATAGTGGATCAACCCCTTCCAAACTTTGTTTCAACAAATCGCTCAAGTGTTCAGGGACTTCGACTTCCTGTTGTCTCTCAAAACAGTCTGTGGTGACTTCCTCTACATCACTTGCTTCTAAAGGAGTGAAGTACCCAGCAGCTGTTCCCTTTCTGACCACACACACTCTCTCTCCTGGGTTGAAGACTCTAACAGGTACGATATTACCTTGTGCCGATGCTACTACTCGTGCCACAATTACTCCCTTGCTTACTATCTCACTCTTCTCATTTGGTTCCACCAGTCCGAGACCTAGCGCCTCAGGTCGCCCTCTCACTAACCCCGAAATCAAAGCTTCATGGCCAGGAGGTATGCTTGTCGTAGAACTAACAACCACTCTCCTGCAAATTCTGTCGCCATACTTGCTCTTGCACTGGATCTTCTCACCATTAAGTTCCAGATGCATATCTCGGATGTCTACGCGGGCTTGTATTTCCAACAGGAAATCCATCCCAAGGATTCCTTCTAGATTCCCTGTATCACCAAACACAACACGTGATGTACAAACACTGTGCCAACTTTCACTTCCATGATGGCACTGCTCATGGTTTCCATTTCTCTCCCATCGGCATTCCGTACATCAGCTTCAAATGAGCTCAAATTCGGCCTCTGTCCATGTGGTATCCTATAGTACATAGATGAGGACAGAATGGTGTCAGTTGCCCCAGTATCGACCAAGAGTAATGCTTTAACTCCTCGCACATGTACGTCGACATAGAGTCCACCTTTCGCACACCCTCTTGGAAGAAATATTTTTTGATCACCTCCTTTAGATGTCGTGGTATTCCTTTGTCCCGTTCTGATTGGCTGGAACCCTGTACCTCCTACAGCCTCCTCTCGGGTTCCAGAGTTGGCTGGTTGTCGTTTCCCGAGGAGGTTTTCTCAGCAGCCCGTTTAGGACAGCTTCTAGCAAAGTGTCCAAACTCGTGGCAGTTGTAACACTCTTGACTTCGACCTGAGTTCTTCTGTCCACTACGGTTGCTACCTTCCGATTTTTTCGCTGCGTGTTCTCTTGCTTGCTTTCCTATTGCGTCTTTTAGCTTCTTCATTTCTTCCCAAATCAGGGACATCGAATCCTCTCCTTGTCATCTGCAACTCGTGCATGCTTCAAATAACTTCGACCCCTGCCATTGCGTTGCTCCTCTAACCTCAAGAAGTTTTCTGTCGCTAAGGCAGCTTGAATGGCTTCGTCCATGGACACGGGCCTGGCCCGGAACACACCTTCTCTGATCGCCTGGTGCTCAATAGCCTCTGTGAAATGTGTTCTAGCCAGATGGTCCTGTGCTTCTTCAGAGAGCTCTGGGTAAGCTAAAGTTGACATTTCCCGTATCACTTGTCCGAGTTCTTGCAGTGATTCCTTAGGTCCTTGACGCTTGAACCATAATTCGAGCAGATAATTTTCTGCTAACTGCCCTGGTCCAAATCGTTTGTCCAGAAGCCGCACCAACTCCTTGTACTGCAAGGAAGAATCATCCCCAAGTACCTTCACTGCCTGACCCCGAAGACTCGCCGCCAAGAACACCTTAGCTTCCGCATCTTGCCAATTATTGGCTTCTTTGCACGCCTCAAAATGTTTGAAATAGTCCCTCCAAGATGTCTTCCAGTCGAATTTCTCTGGTAGAATACTGGGCTTGGAGAGATTCCTCAGTGGCATGCAATTCTGTCTAAATTGAGGTGATTCGGAACCATGTCTGGTATTATCATTTCGAGTGGTTGTAACAGCATCGAGATTCACTTCTTCCGTTGCTTTACCAAGCTCTGGGAATCCTCCCTGACCGACTCGCACTCCTCCATCTACATTTACCCTTCTCCGTGAACGATTATCTGTCGTTGAAGTTGCTTTAGGCATCCATCCTGAAAGCTGAATATCAGCGAGATCGTCTGTTACCCTTTTCACCGTGTTCTGAGAATCAGGAACGGAGAATGCCGATTGCGGCAAAGAGGTTGGGGGTGTCACTTTGCCATCTGCTGCCACTCCTAGTGTCAATTGTTCAATCTGCAGTCTGAGCAAACGGTTCTATTCTAGCAACAAATCGTTTTTCTCCTTCGACTGTTGTAGGTTGTCTTCACTTTGCTTCAAATCCGTTGTGAGAACGTCAAGCTCATCCTCAGCTGAGACTTTTCCTGTCGCCATTTTCTTCCACTTAGATTGTCTGAAAAGACTTAACTCAACTATTATTCTGTAGGCGCTGTAGAGTGATACAATAGCCGCTTGGTAGGCGCAGTGTCAAAAGGTATACCTATATGTAGGCGTCATGTAAATGCCATATACTGAAGAGCCATTTAACACGCTCTATCTATCAGTATCTATGAAAGTAAAAAGCTATAGTCGTATGTACGTTTTACTGTATCTAAATGACGTAGGCGCATAAGTCCTTCATTTGAGTACACATTGATGTATTGGGCATTTGAATACTGTTGAATTGCACTTTAAGGCGCTCTGGTTACAGGCGCTACTGAAACTGAGGCACCCACATCCGAAAATCTTTATGTGGAACTTTATGTAACGCTATACTACTATACCTTGAAGGCGCATTAAACAAATTTAGTGTCTGTATATTACAGGCGCTCTAAAGTCAGTGGCACTCTTTTTTTATAGCTTGCCTTAAGAGCCGTTCACATTATTTAACAATACAGTAGGCGCTTATCTCTCGAAATGTCCAATATGGCTGCTCTTCATATAGAAGGCGCCCTATTTCTCTTCAACCTGCATTCTATAGGCTCCACATAACTAGGCAACACACTAGAGAACCAGAACGAGGACTTACAAGAAGCCGTGGGGGCCTATAGCGCTCTACACAAAAGGCGCACTAAACTGAGAAGGCGTATGCAGCGCTCTACATAGGCGCTCTATATACCTCACTGGAATATACAAATATATGTGTGGCGAATATATCGTACATATACTACAGTAGTAGGTGTAACCTACTTCCACAGGCGCTCCTGCAGAAGGTGACACATGCGCTCTACTGGTAAGGCGCAATATAACCTATGCCAACACGTCACAATACTGGCAGGCGCACGTAACTAGGCGCCGTGTCATCTAGGCGCGTCTGGCAGGCGCCGTGTTGTACTCGCACTCTCCCGTTGTTAGGCGCTACTAGGTGCACTCTGTGTACATTGAGATATGGTAGGCGTTAGTGTAAACGTACTGCGGGCGACACAGGCGTCGATGTAGGCGATGTTGCCGACGTCTTTCTGACATCTTCGGCCGTAATCGTAGACTAATATAGATAATGAGTATCTGTATCCCGTTGTTCAATCCCACCGCTGCCGCCAAAATGTAACGTAACCGTAAGCATCTTCTAGTTTCTCTCTCTCTCTCTCTGAATATTCAGTAGACAGTATCTTAATATAATGTATTCTATGTAGGCTCTACGGTCACGGCCTTTACGTTAAAAAATCACGCCAACACACCACGCCACATCATATTCGCAGAATTGATCAAACTAAATCACGTGAATCATAACGTGTTCATGAAGATAAAGAACTTTATTACCGTATATGACGATCCAGTCGACACAAAGTGGGTGCCTGAAGCCGACGCTTAGCACCTAACACCTACACACGTAGCCCTATGGTAACTCGTAGGTGACGATTAGTCTGCCGGAGAGAATTCAGACAGCACGTCCGCCCGCTGTAGTGAACGCTCAGCAACTCTCCTCAACTACGCGGACGCGCTCGCAGATATACCCATAGCATACTAGGAGCGCTAAGCGCGTCCGCCCTTTACACATGTACTATAATTAGTTGCCGAGCGCGCATGCCCTTCCAATACACGTACACGTAAGCTATATACACAACATACTTGTAGGCAATCTACTTAATCGTCATTTAATTACACTTTTTTAAGTCCTCACTTAAAACTAAGGGGTGCGACTTTTTGTTTGTTTTGTGGTGCACGATCACATATTATAACCAAACAAATAACTGAAACCAATTCTTATATCACTCGATAACTGTACGAAGCTGCCGACCCGTTCGATGCAAGATCTTACACGGATCATGTCATGTCGAGCTGGTCTAAAAATTGCAGTAGCAATCGAGTATTGGCCGTGTAGTGATCGTGTATTGATTGTGTGTAGATCGGGATGTTCGAGTAGGGATCTGTGTGGTTGTCGAGGAGAGATTCTGGAGATGTCGAGAATGGTCGGGTGCGGATCGTAAAAGATCCAATAGCGGTCGGGAAGGGATCGTGTTGAAGGACGATCGAGCATTTTGTCGGGATTGCTCTGATAAAAATAGGTGACGGGATTGATCTCACTTGATCGAGTTGATCTGATCGGCAGTGAGAACGGGGTTGGATCGGGCAATTTTACAGATCGGGAAGAAATTTTGAACCTGTTCGAAATTTCTTCCCCATCTCCCCATCAAGATTAACTTATTTTGAGAGCGTAGTGACAGTGTAAATACCGTGTAGTAACAGAACGGCATAAGTACAGGAAGTAAACTATCATTATAGACACCGACGTGGTCCCGTTGCTGCACCGCTTTCTTGATCAAAGCACAACCTTCCCGCTCGACGCTCTCACTTAGTTCTCTACTCTCGTATAAAATCAAGGCCTGCTCCTACGACGCTCTTGTACGCTTTATTCCCGCTTTTATTACGCTGTTGGCCGCTTAAAGCGGGGTTCCCACTATCACGATTGGCGCCACGATTGAAATCGTGGTCTTAATCGTGCAGCAAGCGTGATGGTCTTATCTGATTGTATCAGATCTTAAGGTCAATCGTGGCAATCGCGTTAATCTTAGGGAAATTTTGGACGCTTCAAAAATTTTCTGCGATTAACACAATTAGTTTTTGATGGTGATCATCGCATTAGATCGTCTAGGTTCGTATCCAAACGCAGTAAATCTCTTCTAATCTTGCTTCCTAATCGTGTTGATCGGGATCGACTTTTTCACTTCACTTCCGCTTATTATCATTATTATTCTTTGCCCATTTGCCCTTATTTTACTCATAAATTGCGATCGGCGACAACGGTTTCAGGCAAAAGTCGGGAATTTTGAAAATTCATTTTTTCACTGAATCACATTGCCCATTTCCTAAGCTTTGCATTGATATAAAACACTTGTATTCTTCGGCACCATAAGTGGGCATAGAAAGAGAAATAAAATGCACTTTTTAAGTTGTTAGCCTGACAAAATTGCGAGAAAACAGGCTTTGAAGATTCACCTCTTTCTCAAAGACAATGTCCGAGCGGCGATGCGAGGGGAGAATCACCCGTCCGTACGATGGTGACAATCGATGTTAAGCTCCGCCTCTAGCAACCACATCGCCTTCTGATTGGATCACTGTGAGAGTCAAATTTCCCGGGCACCTTCCTCGGAGCTCAGCGTATGGAGCCGAAACACAATGCGTTTCGCTCGGGTTTGTTTACAGGACGTCTTTCAACATGGCGAATATGATAATTGCACGTACAGCTGTATGGTGTACATGTACATAATATTGAGCTTTCGATTGAGGACGCAATGAGATCTGCGACGTAAATTGTGCGTGTCGTGTGCAAATTTCAGCCGTTGGCATAGTTACAAGCTTGAAGTCCTGCGTCCATCTCGAATCTACTTCGGTAGTAGGCCAAAATAACGTCGTTCTAGAATCACGGACGTAAGCCACTTGGTAACTAGGGGAGTTAGCCAATCAGAGACAGACGGACCTTATTTGGCAAGTCCCCGTTTATGAATGGAACCATGCCCGCCCGCCTATTTTGCACACTTCACAGCTAGCTAAACAACAGCAAACGATTGAACCATTTCTGTATCGCTTGTAATGCCGCTAGCTAGCGCCCTTGTACAGTACCAGTGTACGCGCCCCGCGGAGTAGTGGGCTGTGATCATCCACTGCATCGGGGCCAGGGTGGAGGCTGCAGCTGCGCTGTCCCCCCCCCCCCCCCCCCGTGGGACTGCAGCGTTGCATAACATTCTTGGAGGGACCGATATGGATTCTGAAAACAACGACGCCATTTCGGTAAGTTTAAACTAGAATCTAGATTATAACTGTTAGTATTAGTGATACTGTCTAGTAATAGATAAATCAACATCTATCTAACGTTAAATTGACAGATCTAACGACCAACGTCAGCTATTTTTAACATGTTGTTAACAAAGCTAGACTTAGAATCTAGACTCTAAATAACGTTAAGTCTAACGTTAAAAAAAAATTAGGAGGTTGATATGACAAGACTTCACAAGAATCTCTCTAACAAGTAGGCCTAACGGTTAGGCCTAACGTTAGATCTAGAAATGAACTAGAACTAGGGTCTACTGACGTTTCTTTCTAACACGGTCACGGGTAACTACACGCAGCCGCTGTCGCGAAGGGGAGGTTTGCACAGCGGTCTGGTCAGGCTAGGTCACGGGTAGATTTCTACTTCGAGAAGTTCTAGTATCAATAGATACACTTTAGACCCACAGGTTAATAACTGGTTAGAATTAGATCTAGCCTACCTATACTATTCTAACAACGTTAATAATCTAACGTTGTTATGCCTAACGTTAACACGTAACTTTAGTCCTAACGTTAGATCTAACGTTAGATGTTCCAAGACTAACATGTCTGACCTCCTTGTCTAGACTTAGATAACGTCACTCACTACTAACTGTACTGATGTAGCCAGATCTAACGTGAGAGTCGTTAGATCTGGTTAGGGCCTAGGTGGTCTATTGTACTTGTAGTTGTAGTAGCCTACAGCTAGTATCTTTTCTACAGGTGTAGACTCTAACACGTACCAGGTAACGTTAGAACCTGTTTAACAAGGTTAGATCTAAACGTGTTAGGGCCTAGTGTTTTGCAACCCTAGCTAGATGATTATGAAAGACACGATTTAGGATAGATTCTAACGTTATAGGTCTAGGCCCTATAGCTAGCCAAGGAAGTAACGTTGGCTCTACGTCCATGTGTACCGTTTAAGTCGTTAGACATCTACATGTAAACGTTAAAGTTAACGTTGGTTATTAGGCCTATTAACGTAGGCCTTTGATGTCAAGATCTTGGCGTTAAGAACAGCACCATAACACTAATACGAACAGTATTAACACTGACACTACTACAGTTAGACCGTAACATTAAACCTCCTAACATTGAGTTAGATCTAACGTTAGGAGGTCTAAGTTAACGTTAGAAACAGGTTCTTAACGTTAACATTAGGCCTAGTTAGTTAGATCTAACGTTAATGTTTTAATCTGATCATGTTTATGAAGTGGTTGTAAACATGCATGTGTTTAGACCTCTAGATTAAAAGGGATCGTACAGTTCTGGTCGAGACCTAATTTCAGGTTTCTAACATTTTTGGTGAGATAATGAGAAACCTCTTATGAAATATGAAAGAGCATATAATTCTATGAGGAATTCAACGTTTATTTGATGAAAATTGGTTTTGAAATGTCTGAGATCCAAAAAAGAGCGATTCTAATGGAGTGTGGGACCCAGACTTTGTTACGATTGCTTTGTTTTACCTAACGTTTGGATGTTTCAGTCATTCCAAACCCGATTTTCATCAAATAAACTTTGAATTCCTCTTGAAATGGTATACTCTGTACTATTTCATAAGTGTTTTCTTGGTATCTCGCAAAAAGTTAAAAGCCCAATTCTCATCTCCACCAATACTGTAGTAGTGTATCATTCGTTTAAATGTGTTTGTTTGTGTGTGTGTGTGTGTGTGCGTCACGTGAGTATATGCGTGTGTGAATACAACATAAATTTCATTGTTTCATTCTTTATTTTATTTCGTGAGTTTACGCAAGAACTCACAGTGAGAGAGCCCGCTCAACGCGCGCGCAGTCATATCGCTTCTTCGCATGTTTTGCACGAGGGGCTAAGTTCCCTCATCGCAGTCTAAATCAAGTTTTATTCGTCCTTTTAACTGTGCATCGTCGCATTATCTTATCATATTGTGGATTGTTATTATTTATAGCTCAGTTAGAGCTGACTTTGCTTCAGAAGTGGATTTTTATTCACGAGATATCGCGGGATGGAAATTCCGCTTTCCGCTCCCCCACAGCATACAGCTAAGCCTGTCGTGGGTGGCACCACTAGTACGAGCGCCCTGCATACAGCTAAGTCTGTCGTGGCGATGGTGACTACAGCCGTGCATCATGAACCCAAGTGTTCGCCGGCTATTAAGGCTCCAACAAAGAAAGAAGGGAACGGGAAAACCCTTAAAAAACCCACCAAACCAGGCGTAAGTAAGAAGGCAGCTCCCCCTAAAGAGAAGACGGACGCGGAGGTGCTTTCCCGCCTTTCTAAACTCGAATCCATGTTTGAAAAGGTCATGGAAATACTGCCGTCTCAGCCTACTCGTATCCAACAACAGCAACTACGTGCCGGCCATGTTGGCACGGCTTGTACCGCAGAAAACCACGGTGGTGTGCCGTTTGGGGGCATGGATGTGTGTGCTACAGACGATAGTACGCAAGCACGCGGTACGCTGCACGACGACCACGGCGGCAGCAGCTACAGTGGGGATGAATGCGATTTCCCTGCGGCGGCAGCGAGTTACGCACCCGCAGAGCTCACGGGGCGGCCAGTACAAGTGCCATCTTTTGCTGCAAAATTTGCGGTCTCCGCCTGTGTGGGCGACCCTATCAATGACGAATTGGCAAATTCTACAAATTATCTCATCTCCCATTGTCTGGAGGAAAAATCTATGGAAGAGTCAGCGGCAAACTACCCAGCACCGAGCAATTGCCCCAACTTACTAGTCCCTAAAGTCAATCCAGTGATTTGGGATAATGTGACACAGACTACGCGCAGCAGAGACGTTAAGCTGCAGAGAGTACAGAGAGTACATCTGTGCAAGCCTACTACGCCCGTGACCGCGTTTCTATTCGGTGATGACTTGGGACAACGTGTAAAAGATCTCAAGGAGGAGAATAGGGCTGCCTTTAGTTTGGTTAAAGGCCAGGCTAAGAGATCTACTCATCAGCCGTACCACCCATACAAGCGCACGGCCAGCGGTGGATTCATCCGGAAGCAATATCGGAACGCAGGCTGGCTCGCAGCTGGCGATACATCCAGGCCTTTTTTAGGCCAGCAGCAGCGGGGATACAGACATTCAGCCCCGCACACGCAGACTCGCCCACCTCCAGCTCATGCGCACAACCGGGGGCAGAGCTACTCGACAGCAACCCTAGCCAAGCCAAACACTGTGTCACGGAGAAAGTAACTGCACTACCCAAGGAGGTAAGTTGCAGGCCTAGCTCTTGTTGTGGAAATACACAATCTACTCACACTGTACAGTCAGTTTTTGACAGTGAACATGTAGATGTTCCATTAGACCTGCCCGTTGGGGGTCGATTGAGGCATTTTAGCAAACAGTGGAATCACATTACCACTGATCCTTTCATACTTGATGCAATTAGCGGTTACAAGCTTGAATTTCAAGAGGCGTATAGCCCACCTCATAGAGGTAAACCGCCTTACCACTACAGAGTGGGTAATGCTGAGGAGAGCAAGATTGACATTGAAATTCGAAAACTGGTCGAGAAAGGCGTAATCGAAGAATGCCAGCATGTGGCTGGAGAATTTGTGTCCAATATCTTTACACGCCCAAAGAAAAATGGGGACATACGCCTAATTTTAGATTTATCGGACCTCAATGACAGTCTGAATGTACAGCATTTCAAAATGGATAACATCCATACGGCTACAACCCTAATTTCCCCTGGTTGTTACCTTGCCTCAATCGACCTTCGAGATGCCTACTACTCTGTCCCTGTTCACCCCTCATATCGCAAGTATTTGAGATTTGTCTGGCACGAGAAATGTTGGCAATTTAAGGTACTCCCCAATGGCCTTAGTACAGCGCCTAGGCTCTTCACAAAGCTTATGAAGCCGGTGTTCACAAAGCTGCGACAGGCAGGCCACCTGGTTGTGGGGTATTTAGATGACACTCTCATAATCGGTGAAACTGAATCACAAGCACTAGAAGCGGTGCTAGCAACCACAAAACTGCTCTCCGACCTTGGTTTTGTCATTCATTCAGAGAAATCTATCCTAGAGCCTCAGCAACGGCTCCAATTCTTGGGGTTTATCTTGGATTCGGAAAGCATGACTATAACGCTCCCGCATGAGAAATGTCAAAATATCAGGGCAGTATGTGTGGAATTGCTAGGGAAACAAAACCCTACTATCAGGCAGGTGGCGCAGGTCATTGGGAAACTGATTGCTACTTTCCCTGCTATTCAATATGGCCCCCTCTTCTATCGTAACCTAGAAAGAGACAAAATTCTTGCACTAAAATCTAGCAAAGGGCATTTTGATAGACCTATGAATTTGTCTGAAGCTTCTAAACAAGAGTTAATGTGGTGGTTCAATAACATTCACTGCCAGTCGGCACCAATTAGTCGAGATCGGCCAGCTTTAGAGCTACGTACTGACGCCAGTGGGCAAGGATGGGGTGCCACTGATTTAAGCAGTGAAACTGGCGGTAGATGGGATGATCAGGAGATAGTGCATGCTCAAAACAATGAAATCAACTATCTTGAAATCTTAGCTGCAGGGCTTGGTTTGAAGTCATTTTGCGGCCACCTGCATGATACACATGTGCTCATTAGAACTGACAACACAACAGCTGTAGCCTACCTGAACAATATGGGAGGCATTAAATCTCGAGCCTGCGACAGGGCAGCACGAGACATTTGGGTTTGGTGTAAGGAAAGGAATATCTGGATCACAGCAGCCTATTTACCAGGTCGTGACAATACAGAAGCAGACAGGAGATCTCGTCATTTTAATGACAGAACAGAATGGATGCTGAATAAGAAAGTTTTTACTGATATCACTAAGAAATGTGGTACTCCCCAAATTGATCTTTTCGCGTCCAGACTCAATAAGCAGCTGTCTGCGTACGTTACGTGGCTGCCTGACCCAGATGCGGTTTCTGTGGATGCATTCACTCTGAATTGGGGTGATCTGTATTTCTACGCATTCCCTCCTTTCTGCCTCATCCCCAAATGTCTCCACAAAATAGAAAACGACAAGGCACATGGTCTCTTGATTGTCCCAAACTGGCCTACGCAAGCGTGGTTTCCTCGCATGAGGAGAATGCTTAAAGATGAACCACTCTTAATTCCTAGACACAGGAATTTGATTACGCAACCAGTATCTGGGGAACCGCACCCTTTACACGCTTGCCTTGATCTGTTATGTTGCAGGTTTTGAAGCTGCCGTTCGAGAACTCTGGCATGAGCAGCAGAACGGTGGACATCTTGGCAGCATCTTGGAGGGCATCAACCCAAAGACAGTATTGTACATATATAAGGAAATGGAGAAAGTTTTGTACACTTAAGAAGGAAAGTCACCTTCATGCCAAGATTAATTTTGTTTTGGAGTTTTTTACACACATGTTTTATGAAGAGAACTTGAGCTATCCAGCTATTAACTCAGCACGGAGTGCACTTGCTACCTTTCTAGTGTTAGAGGATGAACAATTTACTGTCAGCACTCATCCGCTTCTCTCTCGTTTTATGAGAGGTGTGTTCCAGCTCAGGCCCCCAAGGCCGCGGTATTCGGAAATTTGGGACGTGAATATTGTTTTTAGATATTTGAGAAGTCTAGCTCCCGCTAACTCGCTTAGCTTGAAGCAATTAACGATGAAGCTGTGCATGTTACTGGCCTTGATATCCACCCAGAGGGTACAGACTTTGCATTGCCTGAATCTAGACAGCATGATTCTCAAACAATCTATGGTGTCATTCAAAGTTAATGAACATCTTAAGCAGTCTAGACCTGGGAATTTTGGACTGGACGTACTTTTGAAAGCGTACCCCCCAGACAGACGTTTGTGTGTAGTTACATACATTAAGGCCTACCTTCGGAGAACTAAAGAGATCCGAGGAGAGGAAAGTCATCTCTTCATTAGTTTTCGCAAGCCTTTCAAGAGAGTAACGGCACAGACAATTTCTCGATGGATCAAAGAAATCATGACTGGCGCTGGCATTGACACCACAATGTTCAGTGCACATTCAACCCGAGCAGCATCTAGCTCAGCAGCAAACAGGGCAGCAGCAAGCACCTATTCCTCTGATCCTCGCAAAAGCAGGCTGGTCAAAAGAACGAACATTCCGTAAATTCTACGACAAACCTCTACTAGAAGAGGAACAGTGCCTGTCACAGCTCATTGTGACTGAATAATGGCCTCAGACCCAGGTAATTTGAGCTTACATTTTGCTTGGCATTGTGCATGCTTGAGTTTGTTCAGTTGGAACAAATGTGACTTCTGTGCTACAAAATCTCACTGTGAGTTCTTGCGTAAACTCACGAAATAAAATAGAAAGATTAAACGAGAACTTACCTGTTTGAAGTTTGATCTTTATTTTATGAGGGAGTTGGAGAAAGAATTCACAGTCCCTCCTCTCCCTTCCCATGGCATGAATACTATTACAAATGTATAGATCAACTTCAAGTAAGTTCTCAATCTTTCCACTCTGACAGAAGTCACATCTTGTTGCTACGAAGTATGACTGCGCGCGCGTTGAGCGGGCTCTCTCACTGTGAATTCTTTCTCCAACTCCCTCATAAAATAAAGATCAAACTTCAAACAGGTAAGTTCTCGTTTAATCTTTCTATTCTTTCTTACTAACGTTAGTAGTAACAGCCGAATGGTACGAATATAGATCTAGTAATCATAAATCCTTATTGCAATGCAATAGCATTAACTCACGAACCGTCTGTAAAATGCAAAATCACTAACTAACTTCTGCTTCTAATACATAGAAATACGAGACTGTGAAGACAGAGTCTGAAAAATACCAGTGGTGCTAGGTAGTGATTGTTTTAGCAAGAAAAGAGTGGTGCTAGTGTATTGTTCCCTTCAGCTACGTCGGTGATTCTAGAACGACCTTATATTGACCTACTTTACGTAGTAGATTCGAGATGGACGCAGGACTTCAAGCTTTTTTGCACACGACACACAGAATTTACGTCACAGATCTCACTCCGTCCTCAATCGAAAGCTCCTTTTTAACCTTTTTGAATCACCGACGCAGGTGAAGCGAACAATAGCGTTGATGACGTGATACGCACATTTGACAATAGCAGCGCGCTCACACCACTCGAAACTACGCGTGAGAAAGTTCACTTGAGGCGGGGTTTCACTGACTGCATGCATACATTATTGACGTCAGCCATACATTCCCCAATCATGATGAAGCAAAATGCGCCCCACGCCCATTTGCATCTGGGACAGCCCACTCGGCTGAGCTGCTCCGTTGCAGATTTTCGAAAGCGCTTTTTAGGGTCAACGGAGTGATGTACGCGGACAGTCCGCGTGGGTTGCTTTGTGCGTCCCAGATTTCACTGCGTCCTCAATCGAAAGCTCCCTATTGGTGCACGCATTACGCAATGGCATCCACACGCCATGACCGTGTGCATGTAACAGGAGCGGTGGCGAATCCACACTTTTACAAATTGCGTTTTCATTGTGGTTGATTTGTCTATATCATTGGCGACCCTTTTGAAGGCAGAAAATTGCTAGTGCTGGCAAGGGTCACGCTTCCTGTTTGTTTTGCTTTTACAATACATGCATATGTTGCTTTGTTCGGTGGTGCTAATTAGATTAAAAGAAACAAACAAACAAACACGACTCGTTAGTTTGGTGCGATCTTGACGTGTAGTATTTGAATATAATTAGTCACATGTGACCGCTCCTTTCCTCTCATCTACCTTCAATTGAGTCAGTCTGCAGTCACAATTTTTACTACATGTACAAGTAGACAAATTTGAGAATATCTAGTTTTCTTTTCACACGGTTTTGTCATGTCATGCTACATGATTTTTGTTTCACTTCCCATGATTTTTGTTTCGCTTCCGTTGTCGAACATTGCGGTAGAATAGTTTGGATAGAAAGCCAAACGAAGAGCACGCACTGCAGAGCGAGCGTATATTTAAACCACTATAGCAAGATCAATGGAGCATGTAATCGTACACGCGTGGACAAAGCATTCCCCAAACGGTGCAACTGGTGTCTCCGAAAGCCGAATTATGTAAATGTATGCGACGCACCGGCCAATCGCATGC
The DNA here is from genome assembly GCF_964275005.1 of Diadema setosum. NCBI lineage: Eukaryota > Metazoa > Echinodermata > Echinoidea > Diadematoida > Diadematidae > Diadema > Diadema setosum. Next base: position 5,645,087 of record NC_092687.1, read on the forward strand.
GAGACCCTTCGCCGTAGCAACGCTGGGGATATTGGCGTGGCGTTCGAAAGAAGCTCGAAACTGACGAGTGCGATCCAACATAGGGTGCTTTAAATTCCATTTTCGATAGGGAAAACTTAGTCTTATGTTATGAAATTTAGTGTAGATGTAAAAAACATATCAAAGATTCGATTTCTGCAAAAAACCTAAATCGACAAAAATAAGGGTCAAAATCTTTGTACCCCGCCTAGGAGGGAATGTGCTCTTGTGACTTTTGCCTGAAACCGTTGTCGCGGGTCACAATTGAATTATTTTGTACTCTGATTGGTGATAGCCTGCATCTTTGAATTATTATTTCCAAACGGTAAATTGTATGACCGTGTGGGGTTTAATGTAATTTTGTAGGTACATTATCAAAATTATTTTTTTTTATGATTTCATAAAATGAAAATTGTATTACAGATTTTTAGATGTTTTCATACATTATGTTAACAATGTTTTCATTAATGAGTTGCTATTACCATTATACAGACTCACAAAACATGATATGGGATAACTTTTGCAACGAAAACAAAAAATGAGCAAAAATAAAATGGCAATTGTATGTTTGCACGTATTGACTAACGTCAGTACAAAGATGAGAATAATTTAATGAATCGTGCTTGAATGGGTACATATCAAAGGGAAATGGTTAATTTTTAAAAGTATATTACAGAGTATTTTTTGGGGGGGTGCAGTATCCTGCTGTTTGTGTATTGTACATAGTAATTAAGAGTTGTTGTTTCATCAGCCATCGTTTGACCCCTTTACATCTATTTTGACACTTTTTAATGTCTTTTTTATGTATCTTTGGTACAGTATAATTTTAGAGGAAAATGGTTATTTTCAACTCTCATTATTACTGCAAATGTAAAAGTGACCATTGTCGTGGATGTGAGATCAGTCGCATGATTATGACAATGAAGATCACTCTTAATATTTTTCATAATTAGTTATTCAATAAGTGTAGCAATATACCCCTGCGAAATAATTTTTGCGTAAGACCTCCTTTTTTTTTTGTTAAAAAGTGACATCATTTTGATTAGGAAGTCACTTTTCTGTTATGTGTGTGTATCAGTTATGTTAAACATTGTTAAGTAAAACACTAAATCAAGCCGAATAAACCAAACTTTTAATAACCCATGAGATAACGACATTTTGAAATAAAAAGGCATATGATACATACACTTTGCAAATATGAAATCGAACACATAAGCAATACTATCCGTTCGGCGAACTATCTTATATCGAGCGTATATAACAGATAATACTATGTTACATAACATTTAAAATGATCCCATCCTCTTTCTTAGCTTCCATTTCATCATATGATTATTTTCTTCATGTATTGGAGAGAAAGGTCATTTTGTCTTGTTTTGTTTTGTTTTTTTTCTGGGTAAGAGGGGCAATCATTTGATCTTATGTATTTTGGTTCGTTATTTCATTTTTTTTTTTGTGAGGGGGGAGGGTGAGCATGTCGATTTAATAATCTATTAATTTCTTTACGTTTAATATTAGACGAGGGAATATCTGAGGTTATGGCTGGCCTGGGTGCTACTTTCTCTCTGATAACATAATTGTCATTAGCAATACTGCAAAGGTTACGTTGTCATCATAGTCAACCTGTCAAGTCATGCCATCATGAATGGTTGTGGACAAAATTAATACCTAATCACTCTGCATAATTTAAGGGAAACAATGAAATCCATTGTCAGCCGGACTAAAATATTCCCATTCGGGTCCAATCGCGCCTTAAATGGGGGTCGCTTCTGATCCCGATCGTAAAAGATATCGTATCTTATCTCAGCAGCCCGTATTGGTTCGCGGTATTCGTATTGGAACATCAGTACGTTGCTGCACGTACCAGATCGGGGATCCTGATCGTAATGGTCATGTTAGATCGTTACCAATTGTGAACTCAATCAGGACAATCCTGTCGGATCGTATTTGAACGGCAGACCAAATCGTGACAGATCGTATTGCTTGAAATAGACCAATCGTGACCATATCGCATCCAAGCGTACCAACACGTATTGACTCGCATAACCTCGTATCCAAACGTGAAATTTCAGACGAGTTCAACAAATTTTCCACGATCAGTTACGAATGTCCAGTCGTGGCGTTCGCAATGGATCGCACGATAGTGGGAACCCCGCTTTAGCTACGCTGTTACTACGCTTTTCCAGACTCAATTACGCACGTCTTCCGCTCTCGCCGCCCTAAATCGAACGTAGGCGGCACGGTGGAAAAATGTCTGCCAGACGAAGATAAAAAATATCGAGACACAAGACTGATAATGAGGAGGAGAACGCTGTCGTTTTCGCGAAAATGAAGACGAAGGAGCTCATATTTAAGAAGAAGAAGGAGAAGAAGGAAAGATAAAGAAAAAGAAGAGAAGAAAGCAGCAAAGCAGCTACACACAAGGCGAAGGAAGAGGACACTTCTGGGCTTCTGATTGGGACCCCGTACAGGATGAAATAACTGGCTTTGGTGTTTTGGGGTATCTTTGGGGTATCTGGGGTGACACCAGGTCTCTTGCACGAGGATAACATGTGGGGGAGAAGGGGAAGAGTAGATGTGCTGAGTCAGCTCCGCGCCATTAGAGGGGAGCCCTCTGGCGTTCCACTGCCAGATAATGAGGTCCAGATCCATTATTGGTTCTGGTGTAGGAGTTCGTATATCTTTTCCTGGGAAACGACCGCATTGAAGTAAGTATTTGCAGATTGAACAACTAACATGATTCTCTTGTGGTCAGAATCAGCCGCTTGAAGATTGTTGATAACTGTAAGGAGTGGGAACACTTCAGTACTACATACTATGTAGGGTTACATGACTGGCTCTGGTGTTCCGGGTATCCCTGTTGAGTACTCTTTACATTGCAATAAAATTAGCCATTACACTTAAAGATGAATACTAGTAAACCATATGGGTTGAGCACCTTTGGGAAACTGTCTTTGGCCCCGTAGAACCTAAAAAAAAAACAAAACAAAACAAACAAACCAAAAAACAAACACCGGCTTTAGTGTGTATGGTATCAATCTTGTTTACAATTTCCATTGCAAAAGAAACTAGCCATGAATATCGTTAAAAATCATATTTATGTGGTTACTTCTTGTCTACTGTCTGGGGCCCCCGTATGCAGCATGTACTTGATAAAATGGCTGACTTTGGTGTTATGGGCATTTTTGTTGTGTACTTCTCCATTGAACAAGGAATTAGTAATGACTCTTTCCAGTTTGAAAAAACAACAACAAACAAACATATGGCATGAGGGTGCTTAATCGTGGGCTACTGTAAAAAGGGCCTCGTACAGGATGAACTACTAACTGGCCTTGATGTTTGGTGTATCCCAGCTGTACTAGTTCAATTGCCCCCAAAAAAGAATTAGTCATGACCCTTTTCAGCTGAACAAAATCATACGAGATGGCATTCTGGGCTACTGTGGGTTTCCGTTGAGACCATACTACTATAGTACAGGGCCTATTATACTTCCATCTCGAAAGAAATTAGCCATGGCTGTTTTCACTTAGATTGGATCGTATTAGGTCTACGTGCGGGGGGGGGGGGAGGGTAAATCTGGACCACAATACTGAGGCCCTATTATAAGATAAAAGAACTGGGTTTATTGTTCTCAGTACCTCCACTGTTGTGTACTAATTCTATTTCAAAAGAAATTAATCATGACTCTTTTCAGCTCTTTGAAAAAAAAATCGTATGAGATGGTAATCCTGGGCTACTGCATCATACATAGGGCCCCGCACAGGATGAGATTATTTGCTTTGGTGTTTGGGATATCTCTGTTCAGTAGGCAGTAATATTTCCATTGCAAAAATAATCTGTTAAGTCCATTTTGAACTGATTAACAGTTTATGGGTGGGGCAATTAAAATAACTGGTTTTTGGTGTTTTGGATATCTGTGATGGGTACTACCCGTGCAAAAGAAATTAGCCGTGACCCTTTTCAGCTGAATGAAATTAATGTGTGTGTGTGTGGGGGGGGAACTTTGGGGCTACTGTCTGGGCCCCGTACATGATAGAATAACTGGCTTTGGTGTTTCGGATATCTCTGATGGGTACTTCTTCCATTGCAAAAGAAATTAGCCGTGACCCTTGTCAGCTGAGCAAAATCAACGTGTTTGTGTGTGTGTGTGTTTGGGGGCACGTTGGGGCTACTGACTGGGGCCCCGCACAGGATAAAATAGCTGGCATTGGTGTTTTGGATATCTCTGATGGGTACTACTTCCATTGCAAAAGAAATTAGCCGTGACCCTTTTCAGCTGAATAAAATCAATATGTGTGTGTGTGTGTGTGTGGGGGGGGGGGCACTTTGGGGCTACTGTCTGAGGACCGTACTGGATAAAAGAGCTAACATTGGTGTTTTGGATATAATATCTCTGATGGGTACTGCTTCCATTGCAAAAGAAATTAGCCGTGACCCTTTTCAGCTGAATAACACCATATGGGTGGGGCCTTTGGGGCTACTCTCTGGGGCCCCGTACATGATATATACACCAAAACGAACAATATCCACCAACGTGAGCCCAAGGTCTTCGGCTGAATAAATGCATTTTTCGGGGCCCCTTTTTGTGGCCCCTAGGCTTACGGTGCAGGATGTGACTTGCCAGCAATTCATTTTATTGACCCTTGGCCATATCATAATATGATGAGACCATCAAATAGTATGACCCTTTTCAGCTGAATAAGTCTTCTGGCCCCCGGTCTAAAGAGGTTATACACTTGTATAATATGTAAAAGAGTAGGCGCTCACCATTCAGTGCGTACATAATATGAAAACGGGGCCAACTGAATAGTGGCGCGCGCGCACGAAAGAGGTCGACTACCAGAAGCCTGAACCTGGAAGTGCCTATAGTGATACACGTAAAGTACAGCTCCGAAGATGGAGTTGGATTGGAAAAATCATTATAATTTTAAGGAAAATCAATATTTGTCCATATGCATCCGGATTTTATAAGAGAGATACATTCTCAACACAGTATACGTGTTTTGATGAAAAAACAAAAAACAAACTTGCTCTAATGTGTCAAATATTATGTGCCTTAACATGAAGCCAAAATTGCCAAACAGACATTCATGCATTCATACCACATAAAAAGATTGAAGAAAGGTACAGTGTATACTCTTTGGTATGGGAGTCCTGATTTCACATATTATATGATTATGTCACTTAGAAACATCAGACACACAAACACACACATACAACACACACTCCTACACACACCCACACACCCACAACGGGTTTACGAACACTACCCCCTGGAAAACCACCATCCGGATAACTACCACACGGATAATAACCCCCCCCCCCCACGACAATTCCCCCGTATGGCAACTAATCCCCGGACAAATACCCTCCAAGGGCAATTACCCTCCAGGGTAATTACCCCCTAGGACAACAACCCCCCGGACAACTACCCTCCTAGGGCAATCACCCCCAAGGCAATCCCAGGTCACATATTATACACTATGCAATCAACTTTAAAGCCTCCAAGTTGATAGTGTACTGTATCCAACAGTATTTTTGCAATCCTTCCTGCTGTCTGCGTTTGAGTCATGCGCGTGGTCTGAACTCAAGACATGCATTGTGTGTGTGTGTGTGTGTGTGTGTGTGTGTGCGTGTTGAAATTAAAAAACAAAAAAGCGTTTGTGTGCGTGTGTCTTGTGTGTGTGTTGGAATTTGAAGACAAAAAATGTGATTTGGTGTGTACGTGTGTGTGCGTATATGTGTGGGTGTGTGAGTGTGTGTGTTTGTTGTGGGTCGTATCCGGACACTTACCCTCCGGATAACTACCACCAGGATAATTACTCCCCCCCCCCCCCTAGGTCTATTCCCCCTTAGGGCAACTACCCCCGGACAACTACCCTCCTAGGGCAATCACCCTTCAGGGCCATTACCCCCTAGGACAACTACCACCCGGTCATCTACCCTCCTAGGGCAACCACCCCCAAGGGCAATTACCCCTAGGACATCTACCCCCTGGGTAACTACCCCCTGGATGACTACCCCCGGGATAACTACCCCCACCCCCGGAGAACTACCCCCTGGGTAACTCCCCCCCGGATAACTCCCCCCAGGATAACTACCCCAAGGATAACTACCACCCGGATAATTACTTCCCGGATAACTACCCCCAGGATAACTACCACCCGGATTACTCCCCCCCCCCCCCCCCGCCGCCTCCTGATACTTACCTACTGGACAACCCTCCCTCCCCGCCCCCCGAAAGTTACCACCCGTTGTAATTTTTCCATAAGTTCATAACACCATATCAGAAGATGCACCTTTCTCTTACATAGTCATCATTTACTCTTTTGGCTTGTCCTTTTCTACCGTTATAACACATTAGACGATAAACATAAGAAAAGGAGAGTTGATTTCACTGCAATTCATATTCCCTTAACATTAGCGAGGGACCCTTCGATAAAAAGCCATAATTTCTGATAGGATCCGGGCACGGTTTTATGAAAGTTATCAGTCCTGACAAGCCAGTTCCACAATTCCACACATTTACCAATCGTTGTAGGTCGATCAAAGCAGGTCCATGGTAACAAGTTAGTGACTCAAGCTTGTCAATCAAGCAGAACCCATGGTTTTATTGAAATTATTAGAGACTGACAAGATGTCATAACTGGCAACTTTTATCAAACGGTGCCGTAATATGTCATAAGAGTAAAATTACAGCTTGTTTTACATACAAGTAGAATTGTGCTAGTTTTCAAATTAAATATTCTCGACACTTTAAGGGGAAATCCAGTTCAAATATGAGTTAGTCTGATTAGAAATAGTAAAAAATTACGAGTTTAACGGTATCTTCTTTTTACAAAACACCCCTAATTGTTAACGAAGTCTTTTGTCCTGCACCCTCTTTTTGAATAGATCAATAGAGAGTTGTAGTTGACTGAATCCTTTTTACATTATAGGGCTGCTCTGTTTTATCCCTGCCATTTCAAGAGTATTTTTTTTTTCCACAAAAACTTGAATCCTTCTTGGAATAACATGCTCTTTAATATTTCGTAAGGGGTTTCCAAACATCTCACCCAAAAGATGTTTAAAACCTGAAGTTAGGTCTCGACCAAAACCAGACGATATGAAAAAAATGTTGTTTTTTTTCTTTTCAATTCAAATAGCAAACGTTGTTCGAAAATGACAATGAGAGACGTAATTTTCTGGGGGAGAGTTATTGTAAGTAAAGAGGGGTGATTGTTTGGAGCCTAATTTTAATAAGGAGTAATTGTCAAGGGAGGTAATGCTCTACGGTGATCATACCAGGGAGGTGACAATCTCTTCCCACATCCTTGATATACTAGTTGTTAATGCCCAATGATGCAGTAGGGCAATTCTGAAATGAGCGTTAACGGTATATCAGTGAAATAGTTACAAAATTGTTGAAACAATGCAAAGAAAGCAAATTAAGACAGAGACGAAGTACACAAGTAGAGATGCACTCCCGTTACAACGAACACGGTTACAACGAAATTTCGTTATAAGGAAGCAAAACTTCTGGTCCCAAAATTATCGCCTTTAAAGTCGATGGTACAAAATTCGCTTATAACGAAGACGGTTATAACAAAATTTTCGTTATAACGATGTCTTTTCTGAGCGCCACTGACAAAGAAAAACCAAAGAAATGTGCTCCGTTATAACGAAATGCGGATCGCATTCGAAAATGCGTAGCGGAACAAGCATTTTTAAAGCGTCTCTGCATGAGCGAACGCATCATTGAATGTTCACTCCGTGTATCACGAACAGGGAACTTGCGTTATTGTAATACAATAATCTGAATTCATATAAGGTTTCTTTCATTGTTCCGAAGTCCTTTAATACAAAACACACAGATTCTGATACAACTAAATGTCCGTTAGTTCGGGAATGAAATAGGGTTTGTTATTAAGCAAATTTTGGCTATATTCCAAAGGTTCGTTTATCCAATAATAAAATATGGTCCTCATTCTTATGCTTATACGGTTCGTTAGTCCGAAAAAGATAGGAATTCAAAACGTTCGTTAATCGGAACATTACAAAATAGTATCGTTAGTCCATGGTGGAAAAAGGAGAGTACACTAACAAAACTTAAGAATTGCAATCCTTGTAATCGTCTTAAGATAAATAAATCTTCAAAATAACTAACCTTTCTCATTTTTTTTTTTCCATTAAGAAAATTTCTTCGGAATAACGAACCTTATTTCATTTTCGGATGAAAAAGCCTTCGGAACAACGTACTTTCTGAATAGTGAACCTTTCTCATTTTTTGATTTATAAACCTTCAGAATGACGAACCTCATTTCATTTTCAGATCAACGAGCCCTATGAACAATATAGTATTTTGATCTAAATTATGAACTTTCGGAATAATGATTCTTCGGAAATGCGAACCTTCAGATAAACAAAACATCGGAATCCCGGGAATGGCGAAACTTCGGAATAAGGAGCCTTCGGAGTAACGTACTTTAGTAAGAAAAGAACCTTTGGAATAGCGAACTGTAACCAAATCCTACACCGTCATTTTCTACACATGTGTGACAACACAAACAACTTTATGCTCTTTTTAAAATGTAATATTTAAACGAAATTAAAAAGGTATTTTTCCATTTCACATAGCTTTCCAGCATATGATGAGGACTACACAAACATAATGTTTTTATGCGTGGTTTCCTTCTTTTCGTTATACATTGCATAATAAAATTATCATATTTGTTCGGTTATAACGAAATTTCGTTAAAACGAAAAAACAAAACAAAAACAAAACAACAACAACAACAAACTGCCGGTCCTGAGCATTTCGTTTTAACGGGAATGCACTGCACATGAACACACACGAGATAAATCCCTTGTATTGAGAGAAAGAGGAAAGGTGAGTCATGAATGACAGGAATAGACTACCTTCACGGTGGACAGAGAAAAGCGAGAGGGAAGAGGAAGATGATGGGTCAAAACCAGGGCACGTGAGGCATGAGATATAAGCTCCTCAAAATAAAAAAAAAGTGTTACATGGAGTTGTGGTAAACGATAGACGATTTTGGTTTTAAAAAAAATATTGCACAAGGTATAACTCATTCTGAAGTGTAACATCTATTCAAAATGTCTTTGGTTCAATGGTAAAGTCATTCAAACTTAAAACTTCTTTTATACTACTATCAAGAGAAATCCGAAATTTCGGAAAAGTAAAAAAAAAAAAAATATAGATTTACCGAAAATAGTTTTGGTTAAAGGCATTGACATTTACTGGATTACCGGGTAGGATATGAAGGGACAGCTTCGTTTTTTATAAACATAGATTCAAAATACAGAGGGAAAAATTAAGCTTGTACAAAAATCGTCCTAAATGCAAACGATACAAATCGTAAATCCTTAAGATGTTCTTTTCATAAGATGATGTATTAGTATGGCATGTCCGTGATTCCTGGCAAATAATACAAAGAACTTCGTTTCCTTTAGTAATGATATTCTTTCTATTAAAAGTAAGAGGGGGGGGGGGCAATGACCCGGGAGGCAGTTACCGAGGGGGTAATTGACGTTGTGCACTGTCCTGGGGGTAATTTTCCTTTTGATATTTATAGGGGAGGGGGAGTTGTAGGCCTACTTATCCGGGGTAATCATCCATGGGAAGTTATCGGAGGGGGTAGTTATCGGGTGGAAGTTATCTGGGGTCTAGTTATCGGAGGAGGGATTAATTAACCTGGGGATAATTATCCTGGTGGTAATTATCTGGGGGTAGGTATTTGGAGGGTAATTATCCGGGGGGTAATTATCAGGGAGGTAATTATCCGGGGGGTAATTATCCGGGGGTAATTGTCCGGGGGGTAATTATCCAGGGGGTAGTTATCCAGGGGGCAGTTATACTGGGGGTAGTCACAACCGGCAGAGTTACCCAAGGGGTAGTTCTCCGGGGGTAGTTACCCAGGGGGTAGTTCTCCGGGGGGTAGTTATTCAGGGGGTAGTTCTCCGGGGGATAGTTACCCAGGGGGTAGTTTTCCGGGGGGTTGTTATCTAGGGGGTAGTTATCGGGTGAGGGGGGGGGGTAGTTATCCAGGGGTAGTTTTCCGAGGGGTAGTTATCCAGGGGGTAGTTTTCCTAAGGGGGAAATCCGGAGGCATATGGACAAATATTGATTTACTTAGAATTAAAATGATTTTTCCCAACCTCATCTTCGAAGCTGTACTTTACGTGTATTACTACAGGCACTTCCGGGTTCAGGCTTCTGGTAGTCGACCTCTTTGCTAAATGGCGGCGGGTCGTTCAATTAGCCCCGCTTCTATACGCGAGCGCGCGCTCTATTACATATATTACAGAACTTCTTTGACTCACAAGAAAATCCCTGCGGAGGACGTGGACGCGGCGCATCGATACCAAATCCATAGTATCCTCCGAACTCTATTCGGGGGATACAATCATGTGATAAGCTATCTGTCAGGATTTAACATAAGGCTTTATTACTTTATCAGAGAATTCAACGCGTAATCCAAAAAAGATTAATAAATCATACAAGTGTAAGATGAAAGAATATTTGTGTAATTGCATACAGGATAATTGTGAGGCTATTAATGTTTCGTCTTGTCGATTTTCATTAGAGACTACCAAGAACAAAAATGGATTAGAATTGTAACAGGAAGAACCCACAGCTTGTAATGCCTTACTGTCAAAGAAACTTTCAGCTTCTGTTGGAAAGACTAAAAAAAGTATCTGTGCTAAGGACAACCTTATGGAACATTTCTCTTTTTTCTACAATAAAAAAACGATAACACATAAATCTGCTCTTTTGCTCGGTGGATGGCATTACATTGGAGGTATTAACATGTAATGCAATGTGGGATACCCTTGCTCTTGATGCTGATTCGGCGAGGGCGATAAAGAACTCGTCTGCTATCCTCACATCACTTAGCTCCAAAGTCGTAAGGTTTGGCATGGTACAGATACTCGTGGCGTAGGCTTGGGATGCATCAGGCGAAATTGCAGGTCCTTCAACGTGTATCATTGATTCCAGCTACGCCGTACAGTAAGAGGGTGAAAAAAGATACAAGTAAGAAATCATTTCCGTCCCTCCAAAGTAGAGAATACCCCCCAAAAAAAACCAAACAAACAAAAAACAAACAAACCCAAAAAAAATATATCACATGTTCATGTGATTAGTAATCTCTTAGGTTTTAACATATACAAGCTTTATTACTTTTTCAGAATTTTTCACATGTTAAGCATAGCGAATTATCAAAATTGATACAAATGAAAGATAAAGGAATTATTGTGTAATGGCATAGAGGATAATTGTGAGTCAGTTAATGTTTCGTCTGGTCGATTTTCCTAAGAAACAACCACGCAAAAAGTGTTTTTTAGTAACAGGTAGAACAACATCCCTCTTGCCTTTATGTCAAAGAAACTTTCAGCTTCTGTTGAAAATACTAAAAAAGTCTTTGCACCACATGCAGACAACCTTATCAAACATTGGATTTTCTCTACTATGAACATAAGAAAACATAGATAACTGCTATTTTGTTCTGTGTATGACATTTCATTGGAGATAAACAAACTGTAATGCTGTGTGAGATACATTTGTTCCTGATGCTGATTCGGCGAGGGCGATAAAGAACTCGTCTGCTATCCTGACATTACGTAGCTCCAAAGTCTTAAGGTTTGGCATGGCACAGATACTTTTGGCGTAGGCCTGTGATGCAGCAGCCGATATGTCAGGTCCTGCAACGTGTTTTATTGATTCCAGCTATGTAGTATAGTAAGAGGGTGAAAAAAGACACACGTAAGAAATCATTTCCGGGCCTCCAAAGAAAAGCCAAAAAAAAAAAATATATGTCACATAATCATGTAATAAACAATCTGTCAAATTTTAACAACAAGCTTTATTATTTTATCTGAGCATGCCACACGTAAAGCATAGCAGATTATCAAATGACACACACAAAAAATATAGATGAAGGAATTATTGTGTAATGGCATTCAGGATAATTGTGAGTCTATACATGTTTCGTCTTGTCGATTTTCTTAAGAAACAACCACTGATAAAAAGTTGATTCGATTTTGATTTGTTTTGATTTTATATATTGGTTCCTGCATTATATCATTTCTCTTGCAGATATACATTTACATAATTATAATATTGTTGGTGCCGTACACATATATGGGTCAGAATTTTGAACGATGTACAATTGAGCTAAAACAAGGCAAAATTTAAAAAGTAGGAAATTCTCCAAATCATTTATCTTACCTAAAAGAGTATAACTCAAGCTTTAATATGAACCCAATTATACTAGGATTTTCCCAGAGGAACAAGTTTTTATTCACCGCGGAAGTTTACCATGCCCAAAGCAGCGAACGTCCGTGAGGAATAGTACTGCACATACATTTGAATACCATTTAACATAGTTTGCAAAGATCTGATTCAGTTCAAAATCGTAACGAAATATCTTAAGGGACATGTGTACCTGTTTGCAGAATATTAAGCTTGTACTCTTAACCTGTACGTAATGGTAGACAAGTGATGATTTAACCAAATTCGTCATTTCTGTTGAAATATTACTCTTCCTCTAAACACTTTCTCCACTTTACGCGCATTTTACAGAAACTCAATATTTTGACCTCTTATTTCACTATCCCATACTTTAATCCTCACTCCCAAATAATAACATACCTTTTTAAGATGCATCTGATCTAGGTAGTCTCTATAACCCAACAAACATATCATCGTTTTCATCACGGAGGTTCGCATATAGCTCACGGACGTTCGGAACAAATAAGATATTGAACAATGCAGCTCTCTTGAGTTGGAAACGCATTCTACTCACAACAAACAACAATTTCATGTCGAAAACAAACTCCTCTGCAAAATCCGGAATAAACATTACCAATTCTCAATTATAAAAGCTTGTTTATCTTCTCATACTGAGGAATCAAAGAAAACAATTTTTTTACATCTGTCGTAAATGAACGTACAAACGTACGTGTAATCTCAGTGACGTAGTCCATCCTTGAGAACGAAAATATTTATCAAAATTTCGTTATCAAGAAGTAAAGATTCAGGTCCTAAATTTGTTATCTAAAGTCTACAATGCAAACTTTGCTTATAACGAACATGGTCACAGCTAGAATTATGACAAAGAATTAACATAGAAAAACAAAAGAAATGTGCTCCGTTATAGAAATACGAAGTTTAGCTGGGAAGGGCAAACGAATACGTCAGGAAGAAATCCCTCTGCGTTTGCTCCTTGTGTTACATACTGAGACCGAGGAGAATTTGTGTTATTATATTAGTCAGAAATGATATTAGGTTCGATACTGAGAAGTTTCGTCATAACAAGACACAATAAGTCCATATAACTTGGATGGATGTTTGTGACTTTGATATTATACAATATGGTTTGTTATAACTGTATAACAAACATTTTGTAGCGCGTCATTTTGGAGGCTCGTTATTCATGCAGTTTGTCGATGCGAAAATTGATAGAGTTCCTATAATTATGAAACTTTTTTATTCGGTAAATGATAGGAATCTCCGAAGGTTAATCGAAAGGTTTAATAATTGGAACATGGAAAATCAGGTTCGCTTATCCAAATGTGGAGAAACAAGTTAACAACTAAAATCTTCCAAATTTCAAAACCTCATGAGAACCGTTTTCACCTAAACGAATATCAGGCCCATTCCACTTTTAGAAGATCGGACCTAAAAATAATGAACCTTAATATTTATTTTTCGGACTAACAAACTTTCGGAATAAGAAAATTGTTAATAAGAAACCTGAGTCAACTACAAACATTTTTTTTTTTTCATTTTCCAAATGACAAACAGAGCGAACGTATCAAATTGCAACCATAAACCTATTCTTAATCTTTACTTTTTTTAACATGTGTTTTCAAAGTAAGCACAAAAGCATAAACAAATTGACGATTTCTCTGTCTCTTAAATGTGGAATGAAAAAAAATCTTGGAAAAAATTACAAATGAACATTGCTTTTCGTTGATGAGCATAAAAAAAAAACACAATGTGATGATAAGCGGAGGATTTGCGTGTTTTTATCAGACAATAATTGTATACTGCATTATTTTTGTTCACCTGTGACGGCATTTCGATGAATAAAAAAATAAACAAACGAACAAAAACTTCTCCAGAGGAATTTGGTATAACGGGAGTGCACTGGCAATTCTTTTCTCTGTGTGTTGGAGCTCGATCCCTTCTCTGTTTCTCAGTCATTTTCATTGAACTTCTTAAACGTCCTTTTGAAACTTTTCCGTTTCTTCTTCAACACATGCCCATTACATATTTCTTCCGTCATTATTCTGAATGTGATTGCGAAGCACTTTTCGGATTTGTTTTGTTTTGTTTTGTTTTGTTTTGTATTGTTTTTGTTTTCTGTTTGGTCGCAGCATGTCCAGGCTACTTATGGAATGAGAAAAAAAATCGTCGTGAAGAGAAAAATAAGAATGAATTAAGGCACTTAATATCATGACAATTACAGCGAACGTCCGTTATGGAGACCAAAACTGGATGTGTTCTGTTTGAGACGGCAGCTACCATACTCAAAAAGATAAACACTTGGAGCATCTGTCACTAAAAAGTGGCACTGTTTTTCTTTCTCTTACTATGTAATCCGTTGACATATTCTACCAACGAACATCCGTGACCAAAACGTTTTCCGTTTGTTATTACAGGTAAATTGAGTGCTGAACGTTATTTACTTCTGGGTATGAGCGGCTCGGTGATTTGGTAATATTTTCAACTAACATTAACTTTATGTGCAGTGATATATTTGTAATTATCAGAAATTTCCTTTCTCGGACAGAACGTCCGTGAGCGAAACTTTCAGAACCTGTAACAGTACAAATTGTCTCCAGAACCTCATTAGAAAGAACTTTAAATGCACAGAAATCGCAGATTACGCAAAATTCCATTTCCTATAACTTTGTTTTCAGTGTTAAGCTGTTTTTGTATAATTAGAGGGAAAACAAGTGTAAAATTGTAGCAAATTTTCAACTGTTTTTTCATCATGATTATATAACACCTTAAAATTCTGAAACTACTGCTCTAAACTCATTGTTTACTTTGTAAGACTTTATTTGTCGCTATTGGAGCAAAAAGTTTTAAAGAATACAGGACACTTTCGGGACAAGTTATCCCTATCGGAAGGATTGCATACGTCACGGACGTTCGTTCTACTACTAGGGTCATGTTCCAGGACGGATAACTAATCGGCAGAGAGTACCTAGCCTTCCTAACTCTCTCAAAAATTTGAAAGGGTATTGTCAATGCAAATTATAAGAAATTTGACATCCTTACAACATATGTATTGCTCAGAGGGGGATCAGGAGGTGAATTTTCAGAGAAAATATTAATTATTTGCTTGGTTTTCGGTGAATTGCATGATTCAAAAACTGCGGACAAGCCTTAGTCCGCTCCAAAAATGACATGCAGCCCCTCGGCTAGACAGCCAAAGGTAAAATACACCTTCGCCATCAAAGCAAGACGGTGTCCCACTCGAAAACGTTTTAATCATCACGGACGTTCTTTTTTTTCTCGGAGGTTCGTCTAGAAATGAAGAGTTTGTTTGCAAAAACCAATAAGTCCATTTTTGAAGATTTTGAAGTACGGTCTTTGTCATAAAGTACAAAATAATACCTTTTAAATGATATATTGGTCACTACATATAAAGGTATATTTTTGAAGTTATGGTCAAAAGAAGCGAAAATTTTCTTATTGTTCTCTTTATTTTTCTTGACCTTTTATCGCAAATATCTCCATTTGACAAATATGGACTTATCGGTTTTTGCAAACAAACTCTTCAAATATAATTTCGGTTCCTATTTGACAAAAGATGGAAAGGACATTCTTTTTTTTTTTCTCGGAGGTTCGTCTAGAAATATAATTTCGGTTCCTATTTGACAAAGGATGGAAAGAAACTCAAAACAAACATATTATCATGTGGCTAGATCTCAGTTGATTACGACTGAGAACAATATCGCCAAAAACGTTTAATGGGCTACGATCTGTATTAGAAAATAGCGGAAGCACGTCCGTGACGAAAACTGAGTATAATTTTGCATAAAAGAATGTTACGTCCCATGTACAGCCAGCAGACGTACAATTTTTGCAGGATATGTTCATTAGGTGGAACACCAAATTTTCGTATACATTACAGTTGGGACAACAAAGTAGAATTTGCAGCAGCGTTAGAAATAAGAGCATCACGGACGTTCGTCTGTTTAGGGCTTTGATATTTCAATTGTTCTCTGTAATTTTATACGTGCTCATAAGTTCTTATAATTTTGTGGTACATACCCATGATAAGTCAGATCCAAAACATGGTCAGATATTAGATGCCACGTACGATAAAAAATGCACATCATTAGTTTGAAAAACAAAAATTATTGTGAAAATAGCGTTTTTACCGTATTTTTACGCTTTAAGTCCTTGTCAAATGAAGAATATCAGGCAAAAGTCAACCAAACCATACATTTCCTGAAAGGAAATTTACTAATCTTTGAGATGACATGAAAAAAAAATCTGGTTTCTTAGATCATCCTGGCGTGTTCTAAGGGAAAGAATGTCATAAGGTGCGAAAATTGGCAATTGTACATCGTTCAAAATTCTCACCCATATACATAAACATTAATTTTTCACATAGTAAGTTTCTTCATTGCCTTTTAAATGTACTACAAAACATATCAGTGATGCAATGAACAAACACAGAAGGGCTACAGATGAAGCATTGCTTGATTTGCATGCAGCCCTCGTACATAATACATAACAGATAGGAAAATAGGAGGGGGATGACTTGCATAGAGAGAGGACAGAAGAAAGGAGAGAGGAGAGATCTGTCTGCTTTCGCTAAAACACAAAAGTTAGAACACCTGGATCACTGAATAGTAAAGCATAGCGAAGTATTTTCTAACCGACGTAGAGGTGAACAGTTACAGGTCGTGGTTGGTTACATATCATTACGCAATTAATTCAGAAGGGCGATGATATTTCCATGAAGGAATTTTATACAATACAATATTTACAAAGACATTATAAGATCACTGATATCCAGAGTGCCTTTTTAAAAGAATAGATAGACATTAAACTTCGAATTTCAGAAGGAAGAAAGTGTGAAATATCAGGTCCAGTGTGTCTTATAGATTTCAGAGCCATCACCGTTTTAGGATTTTGCATATGACATTTATCAGATTGCCTAGTGGGATGAGCATGTATGTCCTTGTTTTACTAAAATAATAAGAAATTTTTACTTGTAACAGGAAGAACCACAACCCGTCACACCTTTATGTCAAAGAAACGTTCAGCTTCTGTTGGAAAAACTAAAAAGAAATCTTTGTAGCACGGACAACCTTATCAAACTTGCTTTTTCTCTACTACGAACAAAAGCTTACACAGAACTCTGCTCTTTTGTTCAGTGTATGGTATTACATTGGAGATAAACAAACTGTAATGCAATGCAGGATACCTTTGCTCCTGACGCTGTTTCGGCGAGGGCCGCAAAGAATTGGTCTGCTATCCTGACATGACGTAGCTCCAGAGACATAAGGTTTGGCATGGTACAGATACTCATGGCGTAGGCTTGTGATGCAGCAGCCGATATGTAAGGCCCTCCATCGTGTTTTATTGATTCCAGCTATGTAGTACAGTAAGAGGGTGTAAAGAAGACACAGGTAAGATAATAAACAAAAAACAAACACACAAATGACATACATGTAATTATGAGATAAGCAATCTATGAGGATTTAACTACAAACTTTATCTTTCTATCAAAGTATGTCACATGTAAACCATATTAGATTTACAAATGAAACAAAATAATGTAAGATGAAAGAATCATAATGTAATGCCATGCGGGATGATTGTGAGGCTGTACATGATTCGCCTTGTAATTTTCATAACGTTACTGGGGCGAGAAGACGTTGTATCTAAAAAATGTCAAATGTTAGGGAGAGCAAGAAAACATGGCAGCCAAAGCACTGTATCAAATAGGATAGACATTCCTTTGACATGCTGTTGTGGCTTCATTATTTGGGTAAAACATCTAGGATTTGGAGAGGACATCACTTAAGTGATTATCTGAGTATAAATAAAGAAAAGTTATT
Source organism: Diadema setosum (assembly GCF_964275005.1). Taxonomy (NCBI): domain Eukaryota; kingdom Metazoa; phylum Echinodermata; class Echinoidea; order Diadematoida; family Diadematidae; genus Diadema; species Diadema setosum. Next base: position 5,663,198 of record NC_092687.1, read on the forward strand.
TTCATTAAAATTGCAGATACAAGGTCTTGTCACCCCAGCAACAAAAAGAGACTACCACGGACAAAAATGGATTACTTGTAACTGGAAGAACCCACAGCCTGTAATGCCTTAATGTCAAATAAACTTTCAGCTTCTGTTGGAAAGACTAAAAGTCTTTGTGCCAAGAACAACCTTATCAAATATTGTATTTTCTCTGCTATGAACAAACGATAACACAGAAGCCTGCTCTTTTGCTCAGCGATGGCATTACGTTGGAGGTATTAACGTGTAATGCAATGTGGGATACCCTTGCTCTTGATGCTGATTCGACGAGGGCGATAAAGAACTCGTCTGCTATCCTCACATCACTTAGCTCCAGACTCTTAAGATTTTGCATGGTACAGATACTCTTGGCATAGTGTTGTGATGCAGCAGCCGAGATGTCAGGTCTTTCATCGTGTTTTATTGATTCCAACTATGCAGTACAGTAAGAGCGTGAAAAAACACACAAGTAAAATCCCATTTCCGTGCCTCCAAAGAAAAAAAAAAAACCAACAAAAACAAAATAAAACATCCCATCTTCATGTGATTAGCATTTTTTTTTTTTTAGGTTTTAACATATACAAGCTTTATCACTTTTTCAGACTATTTCACATGTAAAGCATGATAGATTATCAAATAATAAAAATGAAGGATGAAGGACTTATTGTGTAATGGCAGAGAGGATAATTGTGAGTCTATAAATGTTTCGTACAGTCGATTTTACTTAGAAACAACCACGCAAAAAAGTTGTTTTTTTTTTTTTTTTTTTTTTTTTTTTTTTTTTTTAGTAACAGGAAGAACCACAGCCCGTCATGCCTTGATGTCAACGAAACTTTCAGCTTCTGTTGAAAATACTACAAACGTCTTCGAATCACGGAAAACCTTATCAAACATTGGATTTTCTCTACCATAAACATAAGAAAGCACAGATCTCTGGTCTTTTGTTCAGTGCATGACATTTCATTGGAGATATTTGATATTTTTCATATTTTTTGGGAGAAATTCTACAGGCATTTTGATAAGCACATTCCGTATGAAAAGCCAAAACCTAAGGAACAGGGATTGCATCCTTGAATTACTAGTGGTATACTCCGATCAATGAAAAGAAGAAATGCTCTCTATAAAAGAAGTATAAAGAAACCATCTCTGGAAAACATTGAAAAATACAAAAAATATCGGAATAGATTAACATCAATTATTCGATCCTCTCGTAAACTGTTTTACTCTACACAATTTGAAAAAAAAACAAACAAAAAACAAAAAACTACAGGCAACATTGCCTCCACTTAGAGGGTCATAAAGAGCGTTTTAGGCAATCAAGGCAATACTTCTGCCCCAGAGAAAATATTAGAAAATGGACAAGAAAATACTTCTCCTGATGACGTTGCAAACTCTTTCAATACCTATTTTGCAAATGTTGGACCTAACCAGGCTAAAAAGATTAATAGGAATTGCTTGAATTCTAGGGAATATCTGAAAGGCCTTTCAGAATTTTCAGTCTCCTTGCAGCCTACTGACTGCATTGAAATTCTTGAAATAGTTACTACATTCAAATCTAGTCACTCTTGTGGATATGATGAAATAAGTACATATTTATTGAAACGAATCATTGGCTCAATCATCACCCCACTTGTTCATATTTGTAATCTCTCTCTGGTGACTTTAGTATTTCCTTCCTCATTTAAGCTAGCCAAAGTAATCCCTATCCACAAAAAAAGATGACAGAATGTTAATCTCGAATTACAGACCAATTTCAATTTTACCTGCCTTTTCTAAAATCTTAGAGAGAATTGTATATAACAGGCTCTATGATTTCTTGGAGAAACATAACTCTCTAAATCCTGAACAGTATGGATTTCGGAGGTCTCATTGAACTGACCATGCCCTTTTGAAATTTTATGATTGTGTCTCTAGTGCTCTAGCTGCACGTGAGCATGTTATTGGTGTGTTTATGGATCTTAGTAAGGCATTTGACACACTTGACCATTCGATCCTCCTGTCTAAGATCTGTCACTATGGTGTAAGGGGTGTGGCTTATCAGTGGTTTTCTAGCTACTTGTCAATAAGAAGACAGTTTACTCACTGCAACTCTGTTAATTCTGACATTCTGTATCTGAAATGTGGTGTTCCACAGGGATCCATTCTAGGCCCACTTTTATTTCTCATCTACATAAATGACATTTGTGATGTTTCAACAATCTTGACCTACACCCTATTTGCTGATGATACCAATGTTTTCTTATCTCATCGTGATGTTCGAACCCTTGAACTCTATTCAGAATTACCAAAGCTAACATCATGGTTCAGAAGTAACATACTATCTCTGAATGTGCAGAAAACTAATTTCATTCACTTTAAAGGGAGGAAATGCTCAAGTGCTCAACAAATTAATGTCAATCTAGATGGTACCCGCATTGAAAGGAAAACATGTACAAAGTTCCTTGGCGTATATATTAATGATAAACTTAATTGGAGTGACCATGTGAATCATATCGCTACACCGATATCCCGCAATATTGGTATATTATAATATAAAGTAAAAAGTTTTGTTTCTGACAAAGTGTTTTTGATGTTATATAACACTCTTATCTTACCTTATATTTCGTATTGTAATATTCTGTGGGCAACGTCAAAGAGTTTGACAGATAATATCCTTTTGTTGCAAAAGAAAGCTGTTCGCATATGTACATGTTCTGGTTTCCTCGAACATGCAGACCCATTGTTCTTGAAATTAAAATGTTAAAAAGTAGATGATATACATTTCCTACAGACTGCCCTCTTCATGTTTCGTTCTAAGCAAGACCTATTACCTGTCTCTTTTTCGACAATATTTCAACTTAACAGTGCAGTTCACTCGTATCCCACGAGACAAGCATCAGATATACATTTAGTGAACCCCGGTACTGCACTAGCCTATAAATCAGTCAGACATAACGGTCCTGATGTCTGGAATGCGCCACCTCAGCATGTTCGCAATTTACAAAAAAATAGTTACTTTCAAAAGGTCGATCAAACATATCATATTATCAGCTTCACGCTGAACTCCTGGATACTATTAACTATTAAACTTGCTGTGATCATATATTTCCTCTAAAATCAACATTTGAATGGGATTTATGAGAAATCTAATCAATTTAATCAGTATGATTTGCATATAATGACTTGACAGTTTAAACTTTTTTTTTTGCTCTCTCTTGTCAATGTTCGACAGGACAAATAGGTACCACACATGCATTTCTTCTTTCCCCCTCATGTTCCCATGCTCTCTTTGTAAATACCCCCCCCCCCCCAACTCCTATCAAGTATCATTTAAACTATTTGCAAGCATATATAGATTGTGTGCACGGGGGTTGCAACGATTTTCAAGTTTTAAGCTTATGTTGCAATTCCTTTGCGTGTTCGTTACCTTGATAATGTAGCTCTCTTAGTGGAGTTGTATACTATCCTGTAACTGCTTCTTATCAATGTATACTATTAATTGTAAATATTCTGTCTTGGCTATATGAGATGTACTTGCATACATTTGTATGCATTCCTATTTTGTGAACACGCATGAAATCTTGAATAAATAAACAAAAAATAAACAAACTGTCATGTAATGTGAGATACCGTTGCTCTTGATGCTGATTCGGCGAGGGCCACAAAGAACTCGTCTGCTATCGTGACACGATATAACACCAGAGTCTCAAGGTTTGGCATGGTACAGATACTCGTGGCGTAGGCTTGTGATGCAGCAGGCGAGATTGCAGGTCCTTCAGCGTGTATCATTGATTCCAGCTATGTAGTACAGTAAGAGGGTGAAAAAAGACACAAATAAGAAATCATTTCCCCACAGACTCCAACCCGAAGCACCTTTTGATCTGGAGATTCTCCCGCCTGAAACCCCTAGCAAACGGGAGACTTCAAGTTGATGTGCGCGAAGCGCACGTCACGAGCGCGAAGTTTCATGCGGCTGGGGTCCAAGGCCTGCTTAAGGGTCCTGGAAGCTTTAGGGTTATAATAGATGATGTCGCATGCTATCGAATGCTTATTTTTCAATATAGGATGGCAATAAGTAGGAAATCCTTTCCAACGGGAGACACAGAGCCAGGACGGGAGAAATTAAGTCAAAAATGGGCTTTCGACGGGAGATCTCCCGTCGAAAGCGGGAGGGTTGGATACCTGCCTCCAAAGGAAAAAAAAAAATGTCACATAATAATGTGATAAGCAATCTGTTAGGGTTTAACTATACAAGCTTTCTTTATAGATAAAGAGTTCTCTTAACACATCCAAAAGTTGTATTTACCTCAGACAGTTCCGACGACGAGCTGTCATCTCAAACGATGGCTAATCGGCAACTGGTGATTTGGCGGCAATCAGCAATCACCCAGGTGTGGCATCCGAGTGATTGCGCCATCGTAAATGTCAGACAGTTGGTATGCCCCCCATCCCGGTTCATATTGTGAGGGGTTCTTTTAATCCAAATGGCCTCCCTGACGCGAGAGAGAGCCAGGACCTGAGCAGACGCATCAGGGAGGCCAATTAGCCATCGTTTGAGAAAGATGACAGCCCGTCGTCGAAACTGTCACAGGTAAATACAACTCTTGGATGTGTTTAGAGAACTCTTTATCTATACCTATCAATCATCCTTATGATCTTATTTCGCAATTTACAAGCTTTATTACTTTTTCAGTTTATGTCACATGTAAAGCAAGCATATTATGAAATGATACAAATGTAAGATGAAGGAATTATTGTGCAATGGCATACAGGATAATTGTGAGTCTATAAATGTTTCGTCTAGTAACAGGACGAACCATAGCCTGTCATGCCTTTATGTCAAAGAAACTTTCAGCTTCTGCTGAAAAGACTAAAAAAGTCTTTGTACCACGGACAACCTTATCAAACATTGGATTTTCTCTACTATGAACATAAGAAAACATAGATCTCTGCTTTTTTGTTCTGCGTATGACATTTCGTTATGGCGCCTCGTCATTGGTAGACACGCGAATCGTCCTCTCCACTTTTAGATTCCATTTCCTGAATTTAGCCTATTTCTCGGAATACTTACCTGGATTTATTATCATATCATCATTTGCTAATTCCACCATGAGCAAGGACGGACGCAAAGGGTATCCAAAACGTGGGAAACTGCTGGATTTGGAAGATGTCGGCACCTGTAGCGACGACAGTTCGTCTGGGACAGGATTTGGCGCCACTGCTGTCGGGGAAGCTGCCCGTTCTGATGTTGATGAGATCCCCGATATGCCTGAGCAGCAGAAAGCACCTGACTCTCTCTCTACACAGTCTATTAACGACTACTTTAAAGCTGCAACCGCCGATTTCGAACGAGTGATCAAGAGAGCGGTCGACTCACTCATTGATCGCATACAGAATGTGGAAAAGGCTGTGGAATATCAGAGTGCTAGAGCCGACGAACTGGAAAAGAGAAACAAACACCTGGAGGAAAGGGTAGCAGCAACGGAAAAGGAAGTTTCATCCATGAAGGATCAGCTCAGCCGCCATGCAGTTGAGGTAAACAAAGCCGAACGCTTCTCCAGGAGGAACAACTTCCGCATCGTCGACGTCCCTGAAGCCAAGGATAACGCCCGGGAGGATTGCCCTAAGATTGTGGAGAAAATCATGAAGGAGAAGTTTGGCATGGATACGAAATTTGAGCGAGCTCATCGCGACGGCAGGAAAGCTGATGATCGACCAAGGCACATTCTGGTGAAAATGTTGTATCGTGAGAAAGCTGAGATCATGAAAAATGCACGGAAAAATCTCGCAAGGGAGTCGTTCTACGTCATCGACGATCTCACGAAGCCTGACCTGGAGGAGAAGAAAAAGTGGGGGGGGGGGGGAGAAGAAAAAGTGGGGGAGAGAAGTGAAGGAGTTGTACGCGAAAGGGACAAGATTACGTTTCTTTGCAGGGAAATGGCGCACCTACAACGGTATCCCCTATGACTTTTGACTCATTAGTGCAATGTAGCTTTAAGCCACCTCAATTTCCCAATGCTCTTGTTATGCATTATTGAGTAGAACGTGCATTCCTTCGTAACATCTGTATGCTTGTCTGCCCTTCTTTGCCTGTGTCTTGCATTCACACTGTTGCTCTTTTCAGCCCTTTTGCATTCTTTGTACGCTTTACTCTGAATTGCTTCTATTCTGCATAACCCAACATGGAGTAGCCACACAGTCCTTGTACTTGTCTTTACGCTGCTTCTGTACAACGTGGAGATGAACAATTCATTCTATCATACTTTATAATTACAGGTTGACGATATATTCTGTTTCTATTTGTATTGTAAGTCTAGTTCATGTGTCTTGTGATGCATCCTTTTCCTATCCCTCTTACTTCCTCCTCGTTCGATTCTCTGTAGCAAAGCCATGCTTTCGCTACATCTGTACTTCGATAACTGATAAGTCATTGATATCCCATGTTCACTATGTTTAATGATAACACAAATGATCAACAATTTGATATAGATGGCAACTGCAGATATTTTCTACCTCACGAATTTTATCATCAAATGTCAGATTATAGTGCATCTTCCGATTTAAGCTTATTACATGTTAATACTCGCAGCATAGTAAAAAACTTTGATGATTTTTCTCATTTTCTGTCCTCCATACAGTTAAATTTTTCTATTATTGGGGTAACAGAAACGTGGTTGAATGATACATCTCCTGGGCCCTGTTTTATCAAGATAAAATTAGCGTTGATTGTGAAATCAACGCTAACTTTATCCAACTTGAAGTCTGCTATAACTTTAAATCAACGACAAGTTTCCGTTTTACGAAGAGACTTAATAGTCGATTATAGTTATAGCTCATCACCATGACTTAATTACTGATTTAGTCAAAACTAAAAACACGGGACGAGGCTGGTTTCCGGTACTGTCTGCTTAAAAACAAAACAATACATTAAGCAAAACAAACAATAAAAACATGATTGTTTGCCATTGCTACGGATTCGTAGTCTGCTAGTGCGACGCAGTATTATTAGCGCTATACAGCCGCTGAATTAGAAGTATTAAGTTTGCAACAAAACCGCAAAATTTGCGTTGTATTGAAATAAAGTAGGTCGATAGATCTAGCACATCCCGAGCTCAACGAAAATCTGCGTACGCGTGTACCGTAAAGAGTCCGCACGTACGTAGGATTACTTCAAGTCTTTAATAGGCTGAAGTCCTGTGTGTTTACGTGTAGGATTATGGAAACTTGTGAGAGTGTGGTGATTACAGTAGCTTGTTTCTACCTCTACGGCGCAGATCGGCATTGTAAAGAATAGACCGCAAGTCTACATCATCAACATGTCGAAATCCTAGAAAGACGCACTAATCAGCAGTACGCCACTACGTGTTACGGTAAGTACAAACGACTCGCTGAACGTTATCTATAACCAGTTGGGCCTAACGTTAAGCTGGATCTCAAGTTACTGTCGTACTCGGTGCTATATAGAATTAAACTCTTTATTTTCTGTATATGCCTACTAAACTCTTAATTAGTATCTATTGCCGAACTAGCTCTACGTTGGCTTACGCACGTCAGAAATCACTGGTTTCCTCGCATATGGGTTCTTTACTTTGGCAAGATATGCATTACACACAGACGCGGTTCCACTTCCAGTACTGTACTCGGTTATTTGCTTGCTGGCGATAGCTTGATTGGCGGGCGGACGGCGTGCCGAGGCGCCGGGCGCGCAGGCTGGGATTGCGACTGCTGTCGAGGGTGTTTGCGTGCAGCAGTCGCGTAAGCAATGCGTGCCGATCGTGAATTTCATGCAAGGAAAAGACCATAATTACATGAAAGAAACGCAACAAAATATGAGAGAAAGGTTAGCATTTAACAGACAAACATTTGTGACAAGACCCCAGCTAGACTAGGAAAGTGTGACAGTAATCTTTCTTCTGTAAATTGCCTTACAATTGAGTCTACCTAGACTGTTTCTACTTAAAGTTGATATTTATCACCTGTTAAGTTAATCATAGATTTGGAGCGGTTGAGAAAACTTATGGATTGGTTTTTTAGGAAGTTGGAGTTGATGTCAACTCTGGGTGTCTTGATAAGACGGACTTCAAGTGGACTTGGAAGTTAATCATAGATTAAGTGGACTTAGAGTTGATTTGAGAGGTTAATCATAGATTATTTTGACTTAACGTTAAATTTATCTTTTGATAAAACAGGGCCCAGGTGAATTGCATAACGATTAAATGCGAGCGAGTGGAGATAGCGAGCTTGAAATTTTTACATTTTACAGTCCAAAAACTGCCGTTCTTAGCCATGTTTTTTCGCTTTGGAAATCAAGGGGGGGGGGGCGCACCGGGCGCAACTGCTGGCAATTACTGGCAGCCACATCAGGTGAACTGCATAATGATTCAATGCGAACGAGCGAAGAGAGCGAGCTTGAAAATTTTGACATTTTACAGTAAAAAACTGCCGTTTGTAGCTATATTTTTTCGCTTTGGGAATTAAGGGGGGGGGGGCGCACCGGTCGCAACTGTTGACAATTACTGGCAGTAACATCAGAAGAATTTCATAAAGATTATATTCGAGCGAGCTTGAAAATTTTGACATTTTACAGTCCAAAAACTGCCGTTTGAAGCTATATCTGTTTTTAGCTTTAGAAATTAAGGGGGGCGCACCGGGCGCAACTGTTGGCAATTACTGGCAGCAATATCGTCGGTGTTTTCACGAACCGACGCTATTTCGTTATTGAGCGAAAATGCAATTCTGAGAAAATCGCGTTTAAAGATCTCACAAGTTTTAGACAACGTTTTCAATGACTTTTCCTGTCTTGTGTGTGAAAATTTTGACAGGGTGATGAGAGTGGAAGTTGTTCTTCCTATTCATAGTGTAATTTTAGTGTGAATAAAAAAAAAAACAAAAACAAACGATATTTCTGTCTTCAAACTCACTGCGTCGGTTCGTAAATCCATCGTTTCTTGCGCGCACCATAGGTTATGTACTTAAGCGCGGGTCTCACGAACCGACGTAAGTTGTATTACGCCGGTTCGTGAGACCCGCGCTGTGGGCCTGTACAATAGGTAACGTGCGATACGCGTGTATTTCCGAACCGTCGCTATTTCATTTTGTATGTGTTTACATAAAAATACTATTAGGGCTATACCTGCTTATCAACAATAACCTTATTAATTGAAATTAATTGTCATGTAATGATTGTTGTGATGATTATAATACATTTAGTGATAATTAAGATGATAATACAAGCCAGTTTCTCTTAATTGTTCTAAAAAGCGTGTTGTCATTGTTTTCATCTTCATTTAGTATTGTTATTAGAGCTGTCGTTGATCGTTCCAAAGATTTCTCTGCCCTCCCCCTTTTTTTGTGGATATATTATTCAACACTTTTGCATGTGGACATTTATCATTTTGGTAATTAACATGTACTCGGTATACTGTGTTTCATATTTTTCACTTTTTACTGTTTTTTATAACTTTTTTAACTTACTTTCTTATTTTTTCACATTATTTTTAATTCAAATTCAGTTCACTTCTTTCATAATAATTTTGAATGTTTGTTCCAAGATGAAGGATACCGCTAAATATAGGGAAAAAGACGTGCCAGACAGTAATAATTACTTGCATTTACTCATCTTTCATACTCACACACTCTGTTATTTCTTTCTCTGAAAAATCTATTAATTTCTTTATTTCTTGTTATTCCACATATTTGTGACTTTTACTTTTTCACAATTTTTATCGGTGTCATTATTGTCATTTGGCTCGCATGCGAATTCACTCATAATTCCTCATTTTCCATCTTTCCCTTTCCTGCTCAACAGATTCTTTGATAGCTGCACTTGATCATATAAAAACATAAAACTCATCCTGCATGCACTCTTCGAAACTGATAAACTCCTGAAAATACATAAATATCAAAATTGTCAGAATTTCAAGCTTCATTTTAAATACATAATAATGGTCATGTTTTATTATGCCTTTTGCAGCAATATATTGAAGAGGTACATTATGTAATCGAAGAAACATAGGTCCTCAATAAAATATCAAATTTGAATTATTCAGAGATGAGTAATGACAATGGGAAGGATAACAATTGTGGAAGAGCTCCATAAATCAATAAATATCTAATGGCAAATGGAGATGGAATCGAGATTAAAGAATATGCGTGATTCAAGTTCATTATTATATCAGTTCTTGTGTGTTCACAAAAAGAGAAACACAGTTCGAACATGCGCACCAAATCTTACAATGTGCATTTACATCTATAGAGTGCGGACGGAACATATACAAGATAAAGAATAACATTCTCAAATTAATATATCAAGCATAATTATGTATATGAACATACAAAGATGTTGCTGCATATGCATTAAGCTTGAGAGTGCTGCAACACCCATATGCTCAGATGGAAACTTGATGTATATCATACAAAAGAGAAGAGGTACTGCATGTACATGTAGTTACACTATTCACAGGACAGTAGAGACAAAGCAAGAGAGAGAGAGAGAGAAGGAAATGGGTGTCTAAAATAGGTCGATGTAAGGAGTGCCAAGCCAATTAAGTCTCTAATAGAAGTCATACATAATTATATGAAAAGGAAACAAATTAATCACAACATAAATGATCGTGCTCATGTTAACCAATATGTAGCATCTAAAAATGTGTGTAGAAAGCCCATAATATCAGCCTTTCGCCCCGTAGGCTTGTTACATATGAGAAAAGAGAAATTTTGGCCGACCCCCCCCCCCCCTCCCTGTGAATTCTTAATCCACCAGTACTATAAACACATTCTGAGAATGTTTTAGTACATGTACAAGCAAATTCACAAGACGGGTGGGGAAATTCGGCAAAAATTGTGTGTGGTTAAAATAATTAAAAAGAAAGGTCATCAGCAAAACTACGGGGTGGATGCAGACTAATTTTCATGTGATGACATGTACAGATTTAACAAGAGCAGTAAACTTCGAAGCGCCCCAAGCCCTTCTATATTTAGTTATTCATGTCTAAAGGTAGTGCTTGGGCATCCCAGTGGTCTAGTGGTTATGGCGCTGGTCTAGTAATCCAGAGGTCGTGGGTTCGAATCCCGCTTGGGCTGGCTGTGATTTTTTTTTTTTTTTTTCAGAGCAGCCCACAAACTGCACACTGCAGTTGCATGTGTTACTACGGATGGAGACAAATGAATAATCTATTATTTTGATATACACGTACAATGTTTGACACCCTTTTTGTAATCACTTTCTTTAATTGTACATTTAGAGACATAATGAATTATTATTAAAAGAAATCATATTTCTGTATTTTGTCGTGAGTTTGCATGGGAACATACACGTATCATAATTTACAATTTTAGTTAAATAAAGAACATCTCATAACAGAACTGTCTAGTGATGGTTGAATGATTATGTCAATTTGTTATAAGTCCTATCAGTTATATGGAGTGCATGTTCCCATGTTTATAAGAATCATACGTAACACATTCAAAGTGGGTTAAAGACAACAAAATAATAAATAAAAGAATAAAGGAGAATAGAATGAATTACAGTTTGAGGTGAGTTTGGCATGTCATTAACTGGATTTATAATATCATCTAGCAGAGATGCATATTTGATTATTTGTTGCATTAATTTCATAAAAATACATACATGTATAACATGTCTCAATCAACATTCAGAATGTTTGCAAAATGTAGATGAACATGTATCATGAACATGGTTGAAGATGAAGTTGGAACTTTTTGTTAATGGGTCTAAGCTACCATTTGTGACTCTCATAAATCTGTTTTCTGTGAAAATTCGTACAGTGAGCGAAAAGTTTCTGATATACACATTTTGACAGTGTGACACATTTGGTTATGCCCCCGACAATTTAAATTGACTCTCGCAATTATCACTGTTTACGAAAAATAAATCAATGAAGGGCATGTTAATCCTCAGTCGATAACTATTACAACTATGCAATGATTATTCAACCGTCTAACTTCATCTGATTACAGCATCATCTAAATATTGCCAATGTGCACTTAGAAATCTATCAAGATGTATCACAAGGTTATGATTACCACACAAAACCATCAAGATTTATTATCATGAAATACATACCAATGAACACTTAACCCGTTTAGGACGGTTTGCTTTGGCGAGCGAACACCCCCACAGACGGAAAGGTTTTCCAAAATCGAGCCCGAAGTGAGGGTTACTAAGGGGGTGTGACTTACGGTCACGCTTTACCCAATCATCAAATTGCCGTGTATGCGGTGTAGGAATCCGCTTTCTGATTGGATGAATAACGACCGCTCATGAATAATAATGTCGCTTCCCTTCGCTATCTGGGTTCGCGCGCGCGGTTTGAACTTCACGTACTGTACGAACGCCAATTTACGTTCCTCGTCAACTCCAATGAATAGCGTCTTTTATTATTGGGCACCAGGATATGCCGAGGGTGTCGCAAATTTCTACTACATTATTGTCTTGAATTTACTGATTCATGGAGGCAATCTTTTATTGAAACTGTAATCCGTTGATCACAAGCCTTCAAAGTCTTTCAATGAAAAGCGATCGATCGGAGGATTATGTGTACAGGCTTGCGTATTTCCATTTACACGACTATAAGTCACGGCGAGTAAATATCGTATTGTGGCGATATCAAAAGCACACGAACCCACTCTTGACTAACTGTTGTTCACAAAATTCCTTACCATAGCTAGTCAAGAAAATTTTGGAAAGAGAAGGAAGTTTATTCATTGTATACAACGTTTGAAAATCTGTAACACCTTGTTTGTCCCCGCTACTTGTATCCATATACAAAGCTCGCATGTCTGTAACAGAAGCACGTGGCTTTATTTCAACACTAGGCAAACCATCAACAATGTAATATCACAAGTAGAATTGGTGGTACTGATTTATCAAAGTCGAATTTCGTAATAGAATAACGTCCGCTTGAGTTTATTTCTTGGTTCTGTTTCAGTAATTCCCATAAAGTTGACAAGAGCCTGGAATGTTTAATATTCAAATAAATCTTTGCATCTTTCCAACTCTTTGAGACGACTAAATATGCATAATCCACGCTTGCGCGGTACCTGTCATCCCCTGAAGAAGTCTGTATAAAGAAGTTTGCTTCCTGAAATTATCAATCGTGACTACCTACAAATTTCGATTATGCGACTTATAATAGGTTTTCATGGGATGCATAAAAGAGATCACCGAGTGGATTTGTGAGTTTATTATCGGGGTTTGATGCTGCCATTTTTCTGTGCGATCTTACGATTCCCTTACAACTTCAACGTAATGTCGGGAAAATGTTATTCACTATGGCCGGAATTCTCAAAGGTGGAATAACTTTATTACACCCTTATTCCGCCGATTTATTACGCCTCTTATGCAAATCAGTCGCTCGTGACGTAATTGACGCGATTTATTCCCCGGAATCTATTGTCAAAGGTGGAATAACTTATTCCCCGGAATAACTATTCCGCGGAATAGTTATTCCAGCTTTGAGAATTCGGGCCACTGTATCAAGTGAAATGAGATTTCACACAGTGATACAAGACATATATTTAATTATTATAAAAAGTAATCACCAACCTAAATGAGTATCGCTATTTCTTACATAGGAAAAAAAAAAAACTAAGAATAAAACACCGGTCCGGTTCAAGCCAGTTGACAGAACATGTATGAACTCTTCAGATGAAACATGGGAGTCTATACGGTGAGAAGAAAAAAAAAAAAAGGAGAGAAAATTAGGCTGGTCATCTAAATTTTGTTTGATGGACGGTAGATAATCTGAAAAGATTTTTGCAAACGTAATGTAAAATTATACAAGATGAGGTTTGCCTAAAACCTGTGTTTTGGTAATATCTTTCTATGTTTTATATAATATGTATACATATGTATATATATATGTGTATATATATATATATATAATTGAAAGAAATTGGACTGAGGCGGGACGTTGCTCTCGATATGACATATAATATATATATATGCTGATAAGGTAGTCCACGTGTCGGCAAGATAAAAAGATAAGTAACAAAGCTGCTGCAACAATGTTCATGCTGTATTCACCAACGGTTTATTTCTTCACACAAATTTTCGAGCGTCTCGCCGCCCTTTCTCAAGGGTTGATACTATATATATATATATATATATATATATATATATATATATATACACATATATAAATTTTATGGGCAGAGTATCTTGGAGAAGAGATCATCACCATCAATGATAATATTGAATCTACAGGTTTGTATATGGGAATGAAGAAGGGGATAGCTGGAAATGAAGGTGATCAGATGTAATGAGATAAAATGAAGGAGCACTAATTGAGACAAAAATGTATTACAAAGGAAGAGCAAAACAGCAAAAAAGGGCAAAAGGGTACAACATTATGCAAAGATTTTGCAGTCATTTTTTGTGTACGTTTGCCTTCCAATTTCGTAGTTACGTAATTCAAAATAGCCTACAAAAAAGAAAAAAAGATAGCGCCATGAAGATGTTCATTCAACCTCGTTTGCCTTTCACTATGTCCTATCACTTCAAAAAATGTAGCATTAGCACAATTCAAATTAGAATGCCCATCGAGAATTCAGATTCGCATCAATGTGAGAGAGCGTCTTTTCAAACAGGGTCGCAGGTGAGCATTTCCGAGTTCGTCGGAGAAGTTCATTCATATGAGAAACAAAAAGGTTGGCCACCCGGCAGCTGATAGAAGAAGGCGACATGACCATGGGAGAACGGCGAGCAGATGCCACCGAAGCTTGAAGATCTAAAATCATGACATCACTTCAGAAAATAACGAAAAGACGATATGTTTGTTGAAATAAACGACATTTCTCCCGACATTCTTCGATCTCTCATAACAGACGGTTAATTTTGCTGAAATGATCTTCTCTTATGTCATGAGTGCAAATCAATAAGCATAATGCATAAAGGAAACGAGCATTTGCTGCAATCGTTTATGAATATGAAAATGCTGCAATGCGATTTCACGAAGTCTAAAGGAATGAATGCAAGTAGGTCTACCTAAATACAGAGATGTATAATGTAATTATTAAAAAAAAAAAATACGCAGCCACGATAAGTGCATAAACCACTTCAAAAGCAGCATGAAAATATTTGATCACATCAGTATATGAGATGGACAAGAACATTTCATGCTTTTATTGCTCGAAATTCCTTGCTCCTAAACAAAGTAGAATGTTCAATTGAAGCGACGGGTTATCACATCTCCGTCTCTCGCAAAACCGAATCACCACTTCACAAATTTGGAGTGCTTTCTACAAATGTAAATAAAAAAGTTTATTTTTTTAAGGTATGAGTTACCATATTCTACTGATTATAAATCGATTGAGCTACAAAACGGTAGTGTGTTGCTAAAACCATTGTAACTCAATGATCGCGAAATCATTTGACTTGTGAACTTCCGAAAGAGATGGACTGAAAAATCCAGACTTCTAAACGTATAAATAATTGTCTGAGCGACTATAGCCGAAAATTAGCATATTATGAAGAATTCATACAAAACTAGAACCAAAAAAGACTAAACAGTCGACATCACCATTGTCGGTATCGTCGTAATACGGGATGTAATTTTATTTTGACTGCCTCTTTGAAATGCTGCAAACATCAAATACTGAACATCATAATTTTTATTTGTGAATTCTAAGCGTATGAGAGAGAGAAAAAAACAAACTTCTGCCGTATGTCTTGTTTCTCGCTTTATTGCAGCGTATGTCATTGTCGAAGTTTAAATTCTGTAATACATGTTCGTAACATGTACATGAGAACTTGCACATTCGATTCCCAACAACCATAAAATCATTGGGGTCCGTAAAAGCGGTTACGTAATACATACGAAGCACATCACTATAATGCATTCTATGGACCGGTGCAGAAAAAAGAGACTGTCTGTAATCGGCCTTTGAACTTCTCTATTATGCTCATAATCCCCGACTTTTCAGATGGCGTCTACGAGTGCGTCTAGGAATGTTTTTGTATCAACATCCTGTCTATTCATGGAGGTACAATGTAACCTGATACTCTGGCCACCTGGTCTATTCAAAGCGTTCTTGCCTATAAAACGCGCACATGTTACGCTGTGTTTCACCATGATGAATATAATAGACCCCATAGTGGCAATATCGGTTCTTGCATTGTATCAAAATGATGACTATGATACAGTATATCCTCTATTTGGTTCGTTGGCCGAGTAGATTTTTTAAACGATCTTATAACATAATCACGCTGTCATTCATAAGTATGAAAGAGAGAAAAAAAGCTTCAAGCAACATCGAAGTTGAGTTTCTCAAACGAATCTTCCATTTGAGTTTGTTTCTTGGTTTTGTTTCAACAATTTTCATAATGTTGACAAGAGCCTGATGGGATGTTCAATATTCAATTGCATCTTTCTTGCAATCTTTGACAGCTAATGGTGACTAAACCTGCGAACTCATGCATTTTTGTATAAAGACGTTTGCTTTCTGAAATTATCCATCATGACTGCCTCCAGATTTCGACCATAATTATATGACTTAGGTTTCCATGGGATGAATAAAGGAGATCAACGAGCGCATTTGTAAGTTTACTGTCGGGTTTTATGTTGCAAATTTTATGTGCAATCATGATTCCCTTACAACTCTACCGTAATAGCGGGAAGGTATTGTTCACTGCACATCACTTGACATTAAATGTTACACAGTGATATGATAATCATCAGCAAACGGGATAGATTATTGTTGCATATATATATATATATATAATTCTATAAAACACCTGTTCAAGTCAGTTGATGGAACATTTATGAGCTCTTTCGATCTGCAAACGAAACATCGGAGTCTATGCGATAAGAAGAAAGATTGAGAGATAGAGAGAGAAAAAAATAGGCTGGTCTTCTAAAATTAGTTCCATGGGCGGTAATCTGAACACACTCTTGCAAACGAAATGAAATATTATACACGGCTAGGTTTGCCTATAATCTGTGTTATGGTGATATTTTATTAGATTATATATAATAATACGGGCAAAGTATCTTGGAAAAGTGATCGCCACCATCAATGGGGATATTCAATCTAGACGATTAATTGTAGATGATGGGAATGAAGAAGTAGATATTTGAAAGGAAAGTAATGAGATACAATGAGATAAAACGAAGGAGCACTAATCGAGGCAAATATATTACAAACGAAGAGCAAAACGGCATATTCGAGTGTTCAAAATGGTTCAACATTATGCAAAGATTTTGCAGTCATTTTTTTGTGTGTGAACGTTTGTCTTCTAATTTCACAGTTAGGTAATTCAAAATCGCCTACAAAAAAAGAAAAAAAAAAGATAGCGCAGTGAAGATGTTCATTCAATCTCAGTTTCCTTTCACTATATCCTATCACTTCAAAAAACGTAGCCTTAACACAATTCAAATTAGAATGTCCACTGAGAATTCAGATTCGTCTCAATGTGAGAGAGCGTCTTTTCAAACAGGGTCGCAGGTGAGCATTCCCGAGTTCGACGGAGAAGTTCATTCAATTTAGCAACAAAAAAGGTTGGCCATCCGGCAGCTGTAGATGAAGCCGACATGATCATGGAAGTATGGCAAGCACATGCCACACAGGCTTGAAGGCCTAAAGTATTACATCACTTCAGAAAATAAGGAAAAGACGATATTTTTTTGTTGAAATAAACGACATTTCTCCCGGCATTCTTTGATATCTCATAACAGACGGCTAATTTTGCTAAAATGGTCTTCTCTTATGTCATGAGTGTAAATCAATATTTGTTTTATTGTGTATACCAGTTATCCCCCGATAAAAGACAAAAACAAAAATGAAGTACTAACAATCTCATTCAATAAGCATAATGTATAAAGGAAGCGAGCATTTGCTGCAATCGTTTATGAATATGAAAATGCCGCAATGCGATTTTACGAAGTCTAATGGCATGAATGAATGTAGGCATACCTAAATGCAGAGATATACGTAGATATATTAAAATATACACAGGCACGATAAGTGCATAAATTACTTCAATAGCAGCATGAAAAAAAGTGATTACATCGATAAACATGAGATAAGACAAGAACATTTCATGCTTTTATTGTCCGAAATACCTTGCTCCTAAACAAAGTGTTCATTTGAAGCGATGTGGTTATCACATCTCCGTCTGTCGCAAAATTGAATCACCACTTCGCAAATTTGGAGCGCTTTCTACAAAGAAAAAAAAAAGAAAAAAAATCGGTTTTTTCGGTATAAGTTGTCATATTTGACAGATTATAAATGGATTGAACTCAATGATCGAAAAAAAAAATTGACTCGTGAACTTACGAAAAAAGTGGACTGAAAACACCTCAGACTTCTACATGTATAAATAATTGACAGAGCGACTATAGCCGAAAATTAGCATATTATGAGGAATTCATACAGAACTAGAACAAAAAAGACTAAACAGTCGACATCAACATCGTCGGTATCATTGTAATATGGGATATTATTTTATTTTGACTGCTTCTTTGAAATGCTGCAAACATCAAATACCGAACATCATAATTATATCTACAATTTTTGGCGAATGCTAAGCGTATAAGAGAAAAAAAGTATGCCATATGTCTTGTTTACTCGCTTTATTGCAGCGTATTTCGTTGTCGAAGTTTAAATTCTATACATATATGTTGGTAACAATCACATGAGAACTTGCACATTCGCTTCCCAACAACCATAAAATCATTGGGGTCCGTAAAAGCGGTTACGTAATACATACGAAGCACATCACTATAATGCATTCTATGGACCGGTGCAGAAAAAAGAGACTGTCTGTAATCGGCCTTTGAACTTCTCTATTATGCTCATAATCCCCCACTTTTCAGATGGCGTCTACGAGCGCGTCTAGGAATGTTTTTGTATCAACATCCCGTCTATTCAAGGAGGTACAATGTAACCTGATACTCTGGCCACCTGGTCTATTCAAAGTATTCTTGCCTAAAACACGCGCATATATTAGGCTGTGTTTTACCATGATGAACATATAGGACCCCATAGTGGCAATATCAGCTCTTGCGTTGTATGAATATTATACAGTAAATCCTCTATTTGGTTCGTTGGCCAAGTAGATTTTTTGAACGATCTTATAGCATAATCAGGCTGTCATTCATAGGTATGACAGAAAAGAAAAGAAAAAACTTCAAGCATCATCAAAGTTGAGTTTCGCAGACCAATCTTTCATTTGAGTTTGTTTCTTGGTTTTGTTTCAGCAATTATATTTTTCGTAATATTGACAAGAGCCTGATGGGATGTACAATATTCAAATAAATCACTGCATCTTTCTTGCTGTTTTTGACAACTATTGATGACTAAATCTGAAAAATCCATGCTCTTGCGGTACCTGCCATCCACACTGAAGTTTTTGTGTATAAAGAAGTTTGCTTTCTGAAATTATCCATCATGACTGCCTACAGATATGACTTAGGTTTCCATGAGATGAATAAAAGATATCAACGAGCGCATTTGTGATTTTACTGTTGGGGTTTAACTGCTGCCAATTTTACTAGTGCAATCTTACGATTGACTTATAACTCTATCGTACTACCGGGAAGATATTGCTCATTACGACTCACATGAAATAAGATTTCACACAGTGATATG
This sequence comes from Diadema setosum, assembly GCF_964275005.1. Taxonomy (NCBI): domain Eukaryota; kingdom Metazoa; phylum Echinodermata; class Echinoidea; order Diadematoida; family Diadematidae; genus Diadema; species Diadema setosum. The sequence continues at coordinate 5,682,809 of NC_092687.1, forward strand.
ACATAAGTTATTCATCATATGATAAAAAGTCATCACTAACAGGAAAGATGATAGTTTTGATGAATATGTATATTTGATATAACATTTATGAGGTCTTCCGGTCTTCAGGCGAAACATTGGAGTCTATGCGAAAAGAAGAAAGATTGAGAGATAGAGAGAGAAAAAAAAATAGGCTGGTCTTCTAAATTACGTTTGATGGATGTAATCCGAACACTCTTTTGCAAACGAAATGTAATATTATACACAGCTTGGTTTGCCTGTAAAATTTGTGTTATGGTAACATCTTTTTAGGTTGTGTGTATATATATTCGTAATACAGGCAAAGTATCTTCGAGAAGTGATCGTCACCATCAATGATAATATTCCATCCACACATTTGTAGTTATGATAATGAAGAATTGGATTACGCATCTTTTTAGGTTGTGTGTATATATTCATAATACAGGCAAAGCATCTTCGAGAAGTGATCGTCACCATCAATGATAATATTCCATCCACACATTTGTAGATGATAATGAAGAATTGGATTACGGGAAAGAGAGGGAGAAAGGTGGAAAGGGGGGGGGGGGGAGAGAAATATGGTGGTCTTCTAAATTTTGTTTGGTGGATGGCAATCCGATCACACTTTTGTAATTGAAATGTAATGTTACACACGGCTAGGTTTGCCTGTCTGTGTTATGAATGGTAATATCTAACGGGCAAAATATCTGAGAAGTGACCGCCACCATCACTGATAATAACCAATCTATACGTTTGTAGACGGGAATGAAGTGGATAGCTGGAAAGGAAAGTAATGAAATATAATGAGATAGAATGAAGGAGCACTAATCGAAGCAAATGTATCATAAAGGAAAAGCAAAATGGCAAACTTGAGTTTACAAAATGGTACATTATGCAAAGATTTTGCAGAGGGTTTTTTTTTTTTTGCATATGTTTGTCTTTCAATTTCATAGTTAGGTAATTCATAATCGCCAACAAAAATATAGTTTCATGAAGATGATCATTCGGCTTTGTTTTCCTTTCGGTATATCCTATCACTTCAAAAATGTAGCATGAACATACTTCAATTTAGAATGCTAATCGAGAACTCACATTCGTCTCTATGTGAGAGAGGGTTTTTTTTTTTTTTTCAAACAGAGTCGCAGGGAGCATTTCCGAGTTCGTCGGAGAAGTTCATTCAATTTAGCAACAAAAGGTTGGCCACATGGAAGCTGAAGAAGTCGGCATGACCATGGAAGAATGGCAAGCACATGCCACACAGACTTGAAGGCCTAACATCGTTACATCACTTCAAAAAATAAGGAAAAGACAACATGTTTGTTGAAATTACACCATTTCTCCCGACATTCTTCGATCTCTCATAGCAGAGGGCTAATTCCCCTGAAATGATCTTCTCTTCTGTCAAGAGTGTAAATCAATATTAATTTCATTGTGTATACCAATGATCCCCCGATAAAAGACAGAAAATAAAGTACTTTTCTCATTCAATATGCATGATGCATAAGGCAAACGAGCATTTGCTGCAATCGTTTATAAATATGAAAATGCTTCAACGCGATTTCATGAAGTCTATAATTCGATTGAAAGCATGTACCTAAATGCAGAGGTAGATAGAGAGAAGACACATGCACAATAAGTGCTTAAACCACTTTGGTGATAGCATTAAAACATTAATTACATAAAATAAAGAGAAGAGCATTTCGTACTTTTATTGCTCGAAATACCTTACTCCCAAAAGTCGAGTGCTACAATTGAAGCGCTCCATAATCACATCTCCGTCATTCGCAGAATTGAATGACCGCTTGGCAAATTTTGAGCGTTTTCTACAAATTTGAATGAAAAATAGATTTTTTTCTCGGCATGAGTTGTCATATCCGATTGACTGAAAATGGATTGAACTACAACCAGTGGCGTTTGGCTAAAATCCTTGCAACTCAATGATAGCAAAATCATTTTGACTTATGAACTTACTAAAGAAATGGACTAAAAAACCAAGATTTCTAAACGTTTAAATAATTTGTCGAGCGACTGCAGGCAAAAATAAGCATATCATAAAGAATTCATACAAAAAATAGAATACAGACTAAACAGTCGAAATCACCATTGTCACTATCAACGTAATATGGGATATAATTTTATCTAATATACTTTTTTGAACTGCTGCAAATACCAAACACCGATTTTTTTTTTTTTCACAGACAATTTCTCGCAAATGCTATAAACGTATTTCTCGCAAATGCTATAAACGTATGAGAGAAAACTTGTGCCATGTGTCTTGTTTATTCGCTTTATTGCAGCGCATTTCGTTGTTGTATTTTAATTTTTTATAATAAATTGATGTTTGGAACATGTCCATGAGAACTTGCACATTCAATTCCCAACAACCATAAAGTTATGGTTCCATATACATACGAAGCACATCGCTAACATCCATTCTATATGGACCGGTACAGAAGCGAAAAGACTGTCGGTAATCGACGTTTGACCTTCTCTATTAGTATGCTCATAATCCCCTGCCCTTTTAGATTGCGTCTATAATACGAGAGGGTCTATCTAGGAATGTTTTTGTATCTGCATCCTGTCTATTCATAAATATACAATGTAACCTGATACTCTTGCCAGCTGGTCTATTTAAAATATTCTCGCCCATAACACGTGCACATGTGACGCTGTGTTACGCCATGATGAATATACGACTTCGATGAAGTAGCACAATCGACAGCGTTGTTTGCAGTACATCCCCTATATACTCGGTTTGTTCTTGGCCAAGTGGTTTCTTTTTTTAAACGATTTTATAACATAATCAGAATATTATTCATGACGGTAAAACTCTTCAAACAACTACAAGTAACATCGCTGTCATGATAACAAACAGACACAAAAACATTCACACACATCACATGCAGGGACACGCAAAAGATTTACTTTTGAATTTATTCAATTTGCCGAGTTTTGGTAAATCCCAGGACTCGGTAGCGGAAGAAGAAGGCCAATATTTCATGCCAATAATGGTAAGCAGGTTGCCATGCCGAGATGGCTTTCATAGAAAATCCATAAGTACGACATTACATTACTGATATAACACGAAGTAGTATGCCACAATACTTTATCATGTAAATGTGTGCTAATAAGGTAGGTGCGTGCACGCAACGGTCTTGACCGCCGCACGCACGCTTTTCACTTGAGTGTGGCAATTTGCATACCGATGCAAATGAGATCGCCAGAGCGTGCGGCTGGTCGCTCGTCATTGGTCAGTTTCCCGACCGTTGCGAAGGTCTGAATGTCGTGAAAATTGCACTCATGTTTGTCAATATTTTGCTTGTTTATAGACATAAGATATGACCAATCATCACAAAATGTACGCAGATGGCAACTTTGATGTATGTAGTCCCACAAAATATAAATCATTTTTAACATAGGCATCGTATTGTTGGTGAAATTCTAAGTTTAAAAATGCGTGTTCATTTCACTCTCTCAGCCCGAGTATACTCGGGACCAGTCCACAGCCTGGAAAACGTCAGCCCGAGTATACTCGGGACACGTCCTAAACGGGTTAAAGAAAATCTAACATTCCATATCCACATGTAGCTTGCCTTGATATAAATGTCTCTCTGTAGTGTTATTAAAGTGTAGCAAAATTGTAATTACGACATCACAGAATGGAATGCATGTTTTCACCTTCAATCTTAGAGTCTTCTTTCATGTTTCCACTTTACAATCACATTTTACTGTAGATATACCGTCCTTATGTTGTCGCCCTTCATCCCAATTTCTCCCTTCTATCCTTCTTCTTTCCTAAGCCATTGTATTCACATTCCTTGATGATAAGCACGATGATGTAAGTGTACTTTTTTTCTTCTCTGAAACAGTCCAGCTCTTCGCTACTGCATGGCATCAGTCATCTGAAAGAAAAGACAGAAATTAAGAACTTTCGATTAAAATCAAACATCATGATACAAGATACAACTTTCATTTTGAGAAAAAGAAATCAGCCAACTAAGCTGTAGTTGAAATTATTTTGCTCTATTTATATTAAACATAAAACAAAATGGTATACAGGCTCAAAGAATGTCAAAAAAAATACTGCTGTCCGTCTTTGGTGCATATTCAAATTGTCTCGCCTTTTACATATTTTAACTCTTTATGTGCCATGGTGGAAACCCCCTGTGTGCCACGTTATTCTGAGACACGAAGGTAGTCATGCTTTGAGAAAGAATTCTGTTTTTCCAATCTGTATAACTTCTACAAATTTCTGTTAGGATGGGCATAATAGTAGGCAAAGTTAAAGAGGAATGCCAAGCTTCGTTTCGATATAAAATGTATGACGAATCTATTTTCAATTTTTCTTTTGAATGACCAGTTACTACATTAGTATAAAGGCATGACTTTTGCATATAAAACCGTGACAGAAACTTAGAATGTACGAGCAAATCAAGTTGGGAACATCGCTTGATAGTCGATCTCCACATAGAATGCAAGGCGTATATAAGAGGTACAAAAGCACGAGAAACGCTTTCATTGTGGCGCGGGATTAGCAGTAATTAGCGGTTTATCCATCGGTCTTGGCGGCTTTGTTTGTTGAGCAGAATATGCGAAGTTGGCAAGCCGTCGACTGAGTCGGACGTGCGAACGTGGCATATAAAGAGTTAATGATGCAAGATCTTATGTCTAGGACTTAGTAAGTCTCATGTAGAAATTAAATTAACATTCACATGAATAAATCTACATGTCGTTGTAAACAAGGCATTGCTTTGAAAAAGCTGAATATTACTAACTGCATTTGGGAAACAGTCTACGACAATCAAACTTCTTTATTATCAGAGACTTTAACATCTTGATTAGACCTAGACTCTACATTACCATTGTATTCACATCCGTTGATGATGTACACGACCCTGTACTTTTTCTTTTCTTTTCTGAGACAGTCCAGTTCTTCGCTACTACATGGCACCAGTCGTCTGAAAGAAAAGAAAGAAATTAAGAAGTTTTGATTAAAATCAAACATCATGGTACAAGATACAACTTTAATTTTGAGAAGAAAAAAAATCAGCCAACAAAACTGAAGTTGAAATTATTTTGCTCTATTTATATTAAACATAAAACAAAATGGCAGGCCTATGCAGGATCAAAGAATGTCAAAATATACTGCTGTTCGTCTTTGATGCATATTCAAATTGTCTCGTCATTTACACATTTTAATGATGCAAGATCTTATGTCTAGCACTTAGTATGTCTCATGTAGAAATTGAATTATCATTCACATGAATATAAATCTACATGTACTTGTAAACATGGCATTGCATTGAAGTAGCTGAATATTACTACCTGCATTTGGGAAACAGTCTACGACAATCAAACCTGTTTCTTATCAGAGACTGTAACATCTTAATTAGACCTAGACTCTACATTATCATCCAGCTTTTAAAGGTATTAACCATTCACCTGTAAAACAGTGGCATTGTCATGTGCATCATATTTCTTTGATACTGTACATATTTTCATGACGTCTGTGCAAGAGTGCAAATGAAACACGTCTGCTGTTTGGTATTTATCAAAAAAAAAAAAAAATAACTAACCCGGAAGTCCTTGGCCTTAGGAATAACACGTGGCGAGTTAGCAGGAATTGACATTAAAATAGAATAAGAATAGATCTACTAAATAGGTCTTTGCCTCATGACTGTCTGGTCTAATTATAGACTAAGTGAAGTCTAGACCTTTCACTTTTACGTTACACAGATTTCATATTACTTACATCTAGACTACATCTAAATTTAGACATCTAATACTATTAGATCTTGGCAACATTTGTCTTTGTGACACGAAATTAACACGTCACGGATGATATTTCGGCGATGTCCAACAGGATGACAGTACCACTATTACTAAATCAGTAAGTTGACATAGATAACTAACATCAACTTGTTAAAGTACGTAAGAGATGGCACCATATACAATAACCGGTGACACTGACACTGACAGATCTAACGACTACGTTTAGACTAACGTTAAAGAGTTAGACTCGCCATCTCAGTAAGTCGGCCAAAGACAAAGTCAATACAGGGCTAAGTCAGTGTTACTGTTATGTTAGGCCTAACAAACGTTAACGGTTACTCGGTAAGGTTAGGTTTACCAGGACTCAAGAGTCCTGGTTAAATCAGTCGAGGGACATTTCTTAGGAAGTCCTTCGATTCCAAGAATAAAAAGAGTGAAAGAACAAAGGGAAAAAAGGAAAGAAGAAAGGACAAAAGATTATGTACGGCTGCTGTGGAAATCGACAGCGCCACTGTATCACTATCAATCAAGCGTAAATATATAAACGCCATTTGGTTGGGCCGCATTCACAAGTTTTAGGGGAAAAAAAAGCCCCACCGCTGTGCTTTATAGGTGCTCCACTCGAACTAACGTTAGACATACACTACACACAGTACGGTACTAGGGCTGGATTTAGTATGCTTTAACACTGAACTGTACAGGAAAGCCACCTAACCTGTACAGTACTCGTAGTGTTTAGGTAGTATCACTAGACCACATACTGTCAAAGATGACATCTACACCAACGCTGCACACTGGCACTGGTCCGACGGTCCCTGACCAGGAAAAATCACTGTTGGACACTGACCAGTAACTTTTTCAGGAATGGACCAGTAAAAATTGGGGGGGGGGGGGAAATGGGTGGACTCTACCTACTATTACCACTAGTCTAGATGTAGATCTAGAGCTAGACTATAGACTCTGAACTGTGTTAATTTGACTTCGTCTGAATAGACTTCAGCTGATCATAGTTTTAGTAACTGGTATTACAAGTAAAGTCTTAACTTAGACTTAATAGTTAGACTTGAAAGTAAAAGTCTAACATGTCTAACTTTATTCTTTACTCTTCCTTTGAGTTTTACTTCTAGACTCTTGATTTTTTTCTTTAGTTTAGTAGGCCTACTTTGTCAATCTCATGATTTCATTTTCAACTCAAAAGTCACGGCTTAGCCATGAGTGTCTTCGAGACTTTGACATCCTGCAATCTGCATGTCTTGCACACAGACGTTACGACTACAGTACTCAGTAGTCTCAGAAGTAACGACATAAGTTGAAAAGAAACAATAAATAATATGATTTGGGATCTAATTTGAAATTGGATGGCGTTTACAGACTAGGCTTCACAAGCATCACGCGATTGAATACATGGGACTACACACTACCGCAATTAATGGTTATGGTAGTCCAACTGAAACTGTTATTTTGAGCATGATTTTAATAGGATTATAGCTTACCATTCACTTCACTCGTGGACAGTGGGCTGGCTTAGGCCGTCATCCATCTTTCAGAAGGTTTGGTTCTCACTCTGAGATCTGGATTAGGGCCAAAACCTAATTCTAGGCCAGTAAGTTGAACAAAGCTCAAAGTAATGCAACTGCGACGGTTCGTAAAACCCGCATTGCTCTTCACCGTAGCAATTCGGGTTTTACGAACCGCCGTATCTTTCGTGCGTCGGTTCGTGAAACCCCTTTTTCTCAATTTCTCGATACAATTGTATTTCGAGTACCGTCGTTTTTTTCTTTCTTTGATAAAATTAAGAATAATTAATTTTGTGATCTAAAATTTTGGGATTTGGTAGAGTTTTGAAAGCACTTTCATTTGGTACCAATATCTCGATTTTGAAAATTTTGACCAAAATCGAAATAGCGTCGTTTCGTGAAATCACCAACGATATGTGATGCGCTCCGTCGGAATGAGTCAAAAGTCGCAAAAAACGAAATCGTAGTTATGCCTATATGTGAATTATACAGACTCTAAACTTTACACTGATATGTAATGCAACTCATTTCGACATCCCTATAGATCATAAAAACGAATATTAACTACGTTTATGATGTCAGTCCATTTTCAAAATAACGGAGAAAATCGCTCTCAAAGTTCAAGCTATGTTCAAGCTCACAACCTGTTTCTCTCACGGTACGTGTAGAGTTGAGTGGTTAGTGTTAGAGGCTGACAGATCTACTGACTACCAGCTGGGACGACCCAAATAAAGAGAATATCACGGCGGATCTGGCGTTTCACTTGTAGCTGTTTAATCTGTCATTTCTGGTGTGTTCACAGTACATTCCAACAACAGGGGGCGCTAGACCACATTAGTGGTCTACAACACTACATCACCCTTTTCCTTTTTTTTTTATTTTAACTTCAAACATCCTATCAATTTTTTTTGTATGAAAACTTATACAAAACCATTCTTTCAGAAACGTATGAAATCTGTGCTGTGTCTGTACAATGCACATTATCAGAAATATGGTTTCTTGTTCATCATTTTTTTTCAAAAGGTTTCTTTCGAAATAACTCCAGAATTCCAGAAGTTTTGGCTTGAAACACTTGAAACAATTAAAACACGATAACTCTTAAAACACCGAAGTGCTTAAAACACTTGACAGCATAAGGGTGAACTTCACGTTCCAAAAGCTTCACAGTCTGGTAATTGTCTAATATAAGCGCCATATCTTGAGAGTGTAAAATATGTATAACAATCTGGTGAATAAAACAGATTGTTGGGTTCACAAAAAAAGAGTTCAGAGTTCAATGTTCAATGTTCAGAGTTCAGAGTTCAGAGTTCAGAGTTCAGAGTTCAGAGTTCAGAGTTCAATATTGTGGTGTACCGAGCAGGATACTTGCAACCGGATCAGCATAGCGTAAAATGACCGCGGATTGTGGAGTCCAAAGTTCATATCATGCAATCATAAATAAGTCCAGCATGAACTTTCATGTAGTGTCCATTCAATCTTCCTGAATGTTCAAACTCTTTAGTTCACCAAATCTTTCCTTTTGTTTCTTTTCTTTTTCTTTTTTTTTCTTTTTCTTTTTTTTTTTTGAAAAAACTAAACAAGTAAAACCAAAAGGTCTAAAATCTACAAAAATAATACAGCAACCGCTCAACGTTCATGGTCGTAGGATCGAACCGGCAGTCGACGTCATCTACCGGATCGTCGCGCTCACATCTCGTAGTCCTGGAATCGAACTGGCATTCGACGTCGCCTACCAGATCGTCGCACTGGGGTCCTCCGGAACGGTCGTTGGGTTGGTTGACATCGCCTGCGTTGTCATCTGCAGGTAGAGCATCGATGTCGACGTCTCGTCGGTTTGCGATGTCGTCGACATCAGAGTCAGGAGGGTCGTCATCATGGCGTACCTCAGCATTCACCTTCTTGAAGAACGAAATGTTCCTCTTTGTGACGTAGTTACCTCTCCTGGCTACGACAGAGTTGCCTTTTCTGCTGACAACGATCAGTGGTCTGTGGTCAAATGGAGAGCTAGCCTTTGACGACTTTGGCTGCCTGACCAGTACAACATCACCTGCTTTCACCTCACTGTGTTTGCTGTTCATATCTTTGTCAGCATACTGTTTCATCCTTTCCTTTTGGATGTTGTCTCTGTTTCTCATGTTGCTCTCTGCGTCCACTTCATGCAGGGGAAGCGTGATTTGTGGCAGCTCACACTTCATCTCTCGTCTGTTCAGGGCTTGGCACGGTGATGAATTCGTTGTCGAATGGGGTTTGGCTCGATATGCTCTGAGAAACTTGAAGAGTCGCTGCTTCCAGCTTCGTCTCTCAGTATGAGCTGTTCTGATGACTTTCACAAGGGCTCTGTTAAACCGTTCAACAGCTCCATTAGCTCTAGGCCAATATGGCGTCACCTTCCTATGGTTGAACCCGAGGTGATCTCAAATGCACTGAACTCATGGCCACTGAATGGAGGTCCGTTGTCACTTTTGACGGTAACCGGCACACCTTGTCGAGCAAATATAGCGTCGAGGGCAGGAAGAGTTGCTTTGGCTGATGTCGAAGAAACTATTTCCACTTCCGGGTATCTGCTGTACTCGTCGATTACAACTAGCAGGTATTCACCTGATGGTAGTGGACCGAGAAAATCAGCCGAGACTTCTTGCCATGGTCCATCTGGGAGGTCCGTCATTCTGAGGGGTTCTGGTCTCTCAGCTCCATCTGATACGGCAGCTTGGCAAGGTATGCATGACCTCACCTTTCTTCCACCATCTGATCCAGCCTTGGGAACCAAACCTTTTCTCTGAGGAGGCTCTTTGTTTTCACTATTCCTTGGTGTGAGGCATGGGCTAGGTCTACTGCCTTGTTGACCAATTTTGTTGGGAGTACTAGTCTGTTTCCCCTGAGGATCACACCTTCATGCACCGAAAATTGCTCTTTGCTTGACTGGTATGGCTTCAGTTCTGGCCTGTTCCAATGTTCATGTCTCTGTGTCTCGATGGCTGTCATCAGAAGTTGGAGATTCTCGTCTTCCAGTGTGGCTTGCGTCACTTCAGCCAATGTCATAGCTTTGGGTACTGCATGGCTGCAGACATAGTTCAGGTACTGGCTATCTCTGTCTGGCGAGCATGCTTCTGCTTTGTCTGGATGTCTGCTCAAGTAGTCGACTGGGTTTTCCTCATCTCTGCCAGGTCTGTACACCAATTTGCAGTTATATGGCATCAGTCTCAGTCTCCACTGTTCGATTCTGGCAGACATCGGGGTTTGCTTCTCAAAGATCCTGAGCAGAGGTTTATGGTCTGTGATGACCTGGAATTGAGCACCGTACAAGTAGCGGTGGAATCGTTCCACTGCCCACACAACAGCAAGCATCTCTCTCTCCGTCTGGGAGTATCTGGTCTCCGTGTCTGTCAGAGATCTACTTGCATACGAAATTGGTTGGTTGTTTTGACAGAGCATCGCACCAAGGCCTTTGGGGCTCGCATCCACCAGCAGTAGTGTGGGTTTGGTTGGATCAAAGTATGACATTGTCTGTGCGTTTGTCAGTACCTCTTTCAGTTTCTCAAATGCTCTGATTTCCGGCTCTCCCCAAGTCCACTGTACATCCTGATGAGTCAATGCTCGAAGGGGTGCTGTAAGTGCAGCATAGTCCGGGATGAATCTGGATATGTAGGATGCCAGGCCTAGTAGTGACTTCATCTCTTTGGCATTCTGAGGGGCGTCAGCATTGATTATGGCCTCGATTTTCCTTGCGTCTGGGCTCAATCCTTGCCTGCTGAAGACATGGCCATAAAATGTCACAGAGGGTTGTGAGAATTGACACTTTTCTCTCTTGAGTCTGACATTGTGAGAGTTGAGTCGATCTAGCACTGCTTTCAGTCGGGAATCATGTTCAGCCTGATTTTTCCCGTAGATGATTATGTCGTCTGACACATTTTTCACACCATCTAGTCCACTCAGGAGTTCAGCCACGGCAGCCTGGAAAATTTCACTAGCCGAATTGACCCCAAACAGCAATCTCTTGTATCTCCTGAGGCCAACATGAGTGCTGAATGTTGTGATGTATCTGCTGCATTCATGTAACTCAAACTGGTGGTAGCCTGCTGTGAGATCGAGAGTGCTGAAGACTGTTGCACCATTCATATCCTCGATGAGTTCATCCAGTGTTGGCATTGGGTGTCTCTCTCGTTCTATGACACGATTGGCTTCTCTCATGTCAATACAAATGCGTACCTGACCGTCAGATTTCGGTACGACAACAATGGGGCTGATCCAGGGTGTAGGTCCATCAATTTTCTCAATTATGTCCTCTTTCTCTAGTCTCTCCAGTTCCTTCTCCACGTCCTTTCTTGTGTGGAACGGGATACGACGATGCTTCTGTTGCTTTGGTCTCACCTCGTGATTGATGTGTAGCTTGATTTGCTTTCCCTTCACCTTTCCTGTGCCCTGGAAAAGAGTGGCATACTTCGTGAAGATTTCGTCAGTCAGAGTGGTACTTGTAGATACCTGGTTGATGGTGATCAATTGGAGCACGGATGCAGTCTCAAAGCTCAGCAAGTTGCCTGCGTTGGACTTCACAACAAAAAATTCTGCATCACAGCGTGTGTGTTGTTTTGTCTGGAGAGGCACATTTACAACACCAATGACTGGAATGGGCTCATCTGATCCATACGGAAAAATGTGCGAATGGGCCTTATGCAGTATGAACTTGTGCGTAGTTTTCAGGTCATGGAATGTAGGCGCGTCCATGATATTCACTGTTGCCCCAGAATCGATGATCACCTCCATTCCTTTGTCACCAACCATCAGCTGTATAGTGGGTAAGTGCTTGTGTCCGTTCTAAGCACTGTAGATTTTGTCTCGAATGGTGAATGAATACTCATCGTCTGGTTGGGTGACACTGGTTCCAGTCACATCATCACCATCCTTTACATTGTTGATTTTCCCTCTCCGTGATGAGGAACGGCATACTTTGGCGAAATGACCCATCTTGTTGCACGCCTTGCACTGCTTTCCTGCTGCTGGGCAGGACGTTTGATGAGGGTATGGGCCTCCACAGTAATAACATGTCCCAGAAGGCTTTGGCGTCGTTTGAGGACGTGTGGCGTTTTGGTTATGGACATGTTGCTTCTGGCCGTCCTGTTTGTAACTTCTGAATTGGGATGACTTATTCGCCCTTGGGGGTCTGCGGCCCCTATTCCGCTGAAGACTGCGACCTCTTGTAGCATTGACAGCGTTGTGAGTGGTGTCAGATGATTCAAAAGCTCTGGCCTGGGCCTCACTGGCTTCCAAAGCCCGCCCAATATCCAACAATTTAGTCAGTGTTAGGTCGTCCCCCTTACTGAGGGCTTGCCGACGGAGCTCAGGAGATTGACAGTGGGCGATGACTTGAGCCATTATCTCCCTATCAGTATCCGGAAACTTGCAGTTTTTCGCCAGCATGCGAAGGCGAATGACATACTGATCAAGGGACTCGGTTTGTTCTTGCTTTCCCTGCCTGAAGATGTACACTTCATACATCGAATTGGACTTCGGCTGAAAGTACTTGTTTAAGGCATCTACCGCTTTGTCATAGTCATCATCGTCACCAATGTTTTGGAGAGTATCAAAGATTTCGTCCACCTTCGGTCCAGCATAGTGGAGCAAAAGGGCTCGTTTTCGTTTGACTGAAGAGATGTCTAGTGCCACCATTAAACGTTCAAAGCGACTAAGCCACTTGGTCCATTGAGGGCCAGGATTATTGTCAGTCTCAACAAATGGTGGAAAAGCTGGTAAGGCACTCATTTTACTTGTGTACTCGTATTCAAACAAACGAAGGCTACGATTACTGGTACTCACTCAGCTCACTGTAATGTGACGACGTCATGCACACGTTGACACCATGGAAGACAATGCATGGGACTACAGGGATGAATTACTGCATCGCTATCACGTAGTGGAAGCATTCGTTGGGGCCCGCTGATCTACAGCAAACATGGGCTCGTAAGCACATTACAAACTTCTCGTCGCCATTGTAGAGTTGAGTGGTTAGTGTTAGAGGCTGACAGATCTACTGACTACCAGCTGGGACGACCCAAATAAAGAGAATATCACGGCGGATCTGGCGTTTCACTTGTAGCTGTTTAATCTGTCATTTCTGGTGTGTTCCAACAATTCCAACAACAGGGGGCGCTAGACCACATTAGTGGTCTACAACACTACAGTACGAAACAATACAACAGTCCTGCTTAGCGACGGCGTTTACGCTCCATCGCACGCACTACCGTATAAGGCGATAGCTTGGGTATGTAAGATAATTAACCAATCGCAGGACAGGTCTATCATTAACGATTCTGACCAATACGGCAGCCCGAATGTAAACTTCGGCGCGCTTGTGTCCGTGCCGCTGCCGCCGCATGAATGAGTCGGTACGCGTTGTGGGTCGGCTGCGTTGTGGTTTGCTGTAAGTTTTTAACTCACAAACAATAGGAAACAGTAGAAAGAAAAAAAGGCAACGCAATGCGTCTTACGAGAAGCGTCTTTTAGCGAGGGCGTTCATCGCTTCCATTCTCCTCCCATGTTGTTGTCAATAGAAACTAAAGAGGATGCGTTTAGCAAGTACCAATACCTAAATAGAACCTGAGAACCTACTGTAGGCGGGCACGCAATGCGTCTTACGAGAAGCGTCTTTTAGCGAGGGCGTTCATCGCTTCCATTCTCCTCCAATGTTGTTGTCAATGGAAACTAAAGAGGATGCGTTTAGCAAGTACCAATACCTTGATAGAATCTGAGAACCTATTGTAGGCGGGGGTTCAAAAGAGAGCATCGGTAGAAAAAATCAATGAAGTTAATTAACGATAGTCGTCTTTTGAGATCGTGTTCTTTGCGTGTACTTAAAACCCTCAAATTACGCACATGCATGGTCGTAATGTTGCAGAGCTGAATTCCCGCCATATTAGGCACATTTCCTTTATAGGCGTTGCATGCATAGTAATTATCGCTTGTAGGTATTATGGTACGGGCCTATAATGTAATACCTAACAATTACCGAGTGGCTAACGGGACTTGAAGCTGAAGGCACCACCAGCAGGAATGGTAGGCGACCGTATCAGTAGTGGAATGCACTAGGGCACCAGAAGAGGTGTATAGTGTCCTTGTAGGTTGTATTGCAATTCCCGAACTGATATTAAATAATATGGACTGGGTTAACTCCGAATGCACTTAGGGTGTCCGAAGACGACAGTGTCCCATAGAAATATGTACAAAAGATCCAGCGGCAGCGTGGAGTAGCCTCCGAGTCCGCGGCTAGCACAAGCGAGGGTAGAGTCGATCCACCCGTACGCTGCAGCGCTGGATAGAAGAACTGCGCGGTCCCTGGTTGTGGCAGAGTCTGCACACCACAGACAGCTCGCTAGCAGGACCGAAGCAGCGATGTGACGGGACGCGAATCGCGTTGAATGCAGCGATGTTTACGAGGCGCCGATCGCGTTGAATGTAGCGATGTAAAGATCCCCAGGTTGGAGTGTAGCCTGAAGAAAGGGCGAGCCGCGATGTGAAAAGCCGCGAATGCCGCGACGTACGAAATTCGGGAAAGTGTGATATTCCGTATGGTGGAGTATAATCCGTATGAAATGACCGTCCACGGCGCGAGGTATCGTCAGCGCGAGAAGACGTGGGAAGTACATACGGACGTAGTATGCGGACGTGAGTGACTCCAACGATTAGAACGTGCTCTCGGGATGAAAGCTAATCGTAAAGTGAGGAAGCGTGGAAAATGAAACAGCGTGGTCGGAGAAAACGTGTCACGGACAGGAGCTTTGAGAGTGGTAATTGGCTGGTGAAGGTGTACAGCTCGCCACTAATTGGTAGGTTGTTTCCGTGACAGCAAAACAAGGGGTGTGTTTATGAAAATCCGATTACTGTTGGAATGCGAAATACGCGTACCTCGGCACGATGACAAAGGCGGAGAATGTAGTGCGCACCTGTCATGTGTCGGCGCACAAAGAAAGTTCGCGTGGATGTTGACAAAATACTGGGGTCGCCAGACAGCGTAATTTGCAACAGCCAGAATGCCAGACAATATGATACATAGTAGAAAACCGCTACACGCTTATCACGCTTGCCAATGCTGCACATATACGTATCAGAAGCAAAGGTTGATGTAGGCTTGACAGCTTCACGTTGGGTTTACAATGATTGTATCATGAATATACTTCTTATTCTCAGTCACTTTTGTACTACCATAGCATATAAAAAAACCATTACCTTGTAGCTTAAGCTGAATGTTTTTTTTTTTTTTCATCACGTTTGCAGTTACAATCTTCTGCATTTGAGAAGTGGAGTATAGATAATAATATTGACAAATATTCGGAATTAATACTTAGGCCTTCTTCACTTCGTTTTGTATTCACAAACCTTATTAGAAAAAAAAATGCTTGATTACTTTCGTGTGAAGGAACCACCGGAAAGGAACCGCATTTAGTTTTCTTGTTAACGAACCTAAGCTAATAGCGAACCATATTTCATTGTGTGATTAACGAACCTTCAGAATAATCAATTGTATCCCCCCCCCCTCCAACAAGGAAATAAAAAGTATTTCAATGTCATGCGTTGTCAATAGTGATAAAAGGCCCGTTTTTTTTTTTTATTTCGTAGTGTGTCTCAGTACTCCTGACTTACTTTTAAGGATATGCCTCTCATAATGATTGCGATTGATGTTCAACTATTTCTTTCACGCAAGCTTAACAGGAAGAAGCTCAAATTCAGGCGAGGAGACGAGTTTTCTTCCATGAGATACAATCATTAAGGATAATATAAAGTTTTGGTATTACCTATACCAAAAGTTTCCCTGAATTTCCTTGTCTTAGTTTGTGTTTCAGGTTAAAGTACCTTTCATGTAACTAACACTGTGAGATTTACTCGCCCCAAAGTGCTCTCATGTCTTAGTAATCATGCAAAAATGGTTTCGTACCAGAGCCGTCGCCGTACGGCGGCGAGGTAGTACACGTATTGTACGAAACCATTATTGCATGATAACTGCGACCAGCAGCGTGCAGCCCCATACGCATAGCTAAATGGGGCTTCGCATTGTAGCTTACAGGATCATGACAGATTTAGTATCGCGGGTAAATATCACGCGATAAATATCAACGTAAAATCCACAAATTTCTTCAATTTGAAGACTTACCAATTAAGTTGAAGTCTTGAAAACAGGCTTCGGGCAACGTTTGGTTCTGCCAATAGTCCCTTTCTGTTCGAATTGATGACTGAATGTGACTCGGTCGAGAGGACCTTGGGAGAGCTACACTGAATTGACGGCCAGCGCATGCGCGCACACAAACATCTTATCCGTTCGTGGCTTTGAAATTTGTTCGCATGTGATGTGTGCGTATTGCGCTGGCCGTAGTAATCAGTGTATGTAGCTCTCCCAAGGTCCTCTCGACAGAGTCACATTCAGTCATCAATTCGAACAGAAAGAGACTGTTGGCAGAACCAAACGTTATCCGAAGCCTGTTTTCAAGACTTCAACTTAATTGGTAAGTCTTCAAATTGAAGAATTTTTTGGATTTTAAGTTGATATTTACCCGCGATACTACCTCTGTCATGATCCTGTTTGTTACAATGCGAAGTCCCATTACGCTATGCGTATGGGGCTGCTGGTCGCTATGCGTATGAGGCTGCTGGTCGCAGTTAATTGCATGATTACTAAGAAATGAGAGCACTTTGGGGCGAGTAAGTCTCACAGTGTTAGTTATTTGAAAGGTACTTTAACCTGAAACACGGAAATTCAGGGAAACTTTTGAGGTACCAACACTTTTTATTATCTTTAAGACATACATCTATTCCCGAAAGTTGTGTGATTGCTTATGTGCTAAAGAATTGTGTCCATTACATGAATCAGGCACTATACAAAACGGTTGAAATCTACTGAAAGTCGAACTTCGTGTTTTTTTTTTTCTTATTTCATTTCTATTTCAAGCGGGGATAGGCTAGAAATTAGTTTGTCTATACTGGCAGGAGACATTACAGTTTTCCAGTACATGCTCCGCATGTAAACAGTTGCCATTTAATTAATGGACACATGATATATTATAAAAATGAACAACGAACACGCCATATGTATAAACATTATGAACTCCAATGAATTATACTTACCTGTGATATTCTGCATAAAAAAACAAGCACGCCGATTGAATAGTTTAATAGAATTAATAGAACACACAGCGATATCATGCATGGCAGATCAAATCAAGTTCAATTGGTGAGAAAGCTAAATGAAGTTAAAAAGTTGACTTCTTTTCGTTTATCTTTCAATTCATGAAAACAGAATTACATTGTATATCTATTGAAGAGGATTGTCTCTGTTTCGAACGATCGCCATATGATATAGCACTGTTAGTCTTCTGCGCATATCCGAATCCCTAAATACTTTAATTTGTGCTTGATAATGTAATGACCCTGCATGCTTGTAACTTTATAAAGGACTCGCAAATTCAAAGTTTCAAACCTTATATAAAACATTATATTGTACACGATGTATTTAAAAAACTATTTTGAATGCGTTGTGTGTTAGCATGTTAATAGCATCAATCTGCCTTTTATTTTCAGTACGTAAAGCGCACAGAAACGTAACCAAACGATACCGAATAGGGCCTACAGTGAAATGCATTGTACGGCATGGTACTATCATTAGAGGTATATCACATTCCTTTTTCTTTTATTTGCTTGAAGCAGTCGTCAAACCACGTGTCATTTTCGTAGCGACATCACTTAGGAATTAGAATGTATGAAGATAATCGTTACTCATTTATTTTGCGCTACTATTATAGCATTTACATTTTCCAACTTTTATTGACATGCAGTATTATGTTACTGTATGGTTACGATTACGAATGTTGGTTATGAATTCAAAAGACTGGTTTATTAGTCGAACTTTAAAGGTAATAGCTGTTTTGAAAGTAGTTCAATACAAGTTCAAAACGCAATCGAAGTCATCGTCATAGGGGGAACTGATAGCTTTAGAAAACTTGTTAAGGCTAGTAAAGATTGCCGTATGCAATCTTTGTAGAAAGTTTTGGCTTAGGCCATCTGTTGAGTATTTTGAGAAATTATGATGAATTATATGTTTTGATTATGTCAAGAATTAGTTTGAACTATATATAAGGCGCGGTTACCCAAACAATGTTGTAGTTCGATTAGACATGATGGGTAAAGTGAATTCATCACTTGACTAATCCTTACTAAATTGATGATCACTTCTGTAAACCATCAGTTATGTCTTGTAGATGATACCTCTGTAATCGTAGCCAAAATTCTTTTGAGCGATGAGACAAAACCATCAAACAAAATGCCGTGTATCATCGCTCGAGATTCCAACATTTGGCGTCACCCGACCGACAATAAGTGACGAATCAAATGGAATATTATGTTGTGGGATAGCAGACTGTGTTACGATTTTTAAATGTTTTGAGCAATTGTTTAAAAAAAAGAGAAAATGAGGCAAAGTTCAAGAAATTAGAAAAAAGCACGTAAATGCAGGCGATCATGTTTGATAATCAAAGTAAGAGATTACAATTGGCCGTGCAGATGTATGATTGCCTTATTTACATGTCTGATTTCTGTATGCTATGTTATATTCAAATTTAAGTTCCCTTCCCTCCTTGACAAAAGTTGTGTTGGGTTTTCGCTATAGGCATTTATTAGGAAACGCTGTAAAAACGACAACAAATGCCTACTATACATCAAGAGATGACTTATACATACATGAAACACAAAAATTCTGTACGTTCTGATATAATGCAACTGCTTGTTTGTTTGTTTGTTTGTTTTGAATTACCATGGTTTTTGTCGGGGGAAAGATGAAGAAAAGTAGTAGAGTGTATTACTCTCAAATACGGATGATTGCGATAAGTGTGTATCCTCGCCTTTTCTATACAGGTAAACGATTTAAGCTTGGTATGCTATTATAAAAGCCTGCATGTGTCACGCAGAAGAACTGATTCCGCGATTACTTTTAACCTTTCATAAAATTCACGTTTTAAGGTAGTAACGATAGCTTGTTGGAGATAGAGTAAGTCAGCGTTCCTGACTGTGGTTCTGAACACAAAATGATACTGAAAACTTCTTTTACAAATTAGCAGACATAATGCCGATCCTCCAACACTGTTGCTCCATTCCGTCACTGATTCTGCTATCAATGGCGAAAAAAAGAATACTGGTTACGTGATTATCCACCCCTTGATAGCAGGAAGTTTACCTTTCATTGTTTAAGGCTTCGTTGATGCGGGGTTTACTCGGATACAAGGCGTGAACAGTGTCGTCCGAGTTCTTTCATTCGAAATTCCTCAGAATACGCAATTCAATGGGCAATTAACGCTGCTACTTCGCAAAGCTGTTACCCAATTTTTTTGCAGACTTGACCACTCACATGTCAGCTACACGCAATACACGATAAACAGCTATCATTACAAACATTCTGAATAAAAAACAAAACAAAATGAAGAAGCACACTTTTGAGTAGCGACACAGCTTTCTGTCCCTTTCTCAAATAGGTCCTACTTCTAAAAAATACACAGATGACAAGAGTCAGAATATCCTCCAAAGGGAACACGAGCTATTTGGGCATTAATAATGTTTGTCTTCCGATTTCTCTCCATGCCGTCACGGCCCAAACCATCATAAGAAATATTGCAATAAGTTTTATTAACCAGGGAAATAATAGTACGCATTACATACATTAGGCGAATTATCACACGAATTGTCGACTTTATGAAAACGAGAATAATTGACAACTTAGGCCCTACTATATCTACAGAGATGAACTTTAAACAGCAAGTCACATACCAGGGAAGGAAAGTTATGATTATTTGAATGAATTCATTAATGAGGCCAATTAATAACCGTTGCAAAAGTATACACACGCATAAAGAGGTTTCAAGTTCGATATGTGATAATTGTATTAGCTCATAGATAAAGTATCATAAATTTTGCGTGATCGTTCGTTGGAATTATCTTTTTTTTTTCAGCGCGATTTGTGCGTCACATCAATCACCACTTCATGAAATGGATTGCATGTATCAAACGAAACTCGCTGGTCATGCAATCGATAGCCTTGGTCAGCTCACTATTATTGCATAATTCTAAAGCCCTCGCCGCTTGGCCGACGACGCCTCCGCGCGCACCATGCTTTGTTTTGTCTTCAATGGGGTCAAGAGCAATGCCTCATTAGCATACACCCTAGCAACGGAGGCGGAGTCTCGATCGGGCAAGAACAATAGGTGCGAAACGCAACGCAAAGGCGAGCGTTCGAAAAAAATGCAACCGAAAAAAATTGTCTCAGAAAAACTGTGATTTGGGACACTTGTACTCATTTTTACACACTTAAATGTTCTGTACAAACAGATAAAACACCAAGGAATCAAAATCCGTCATAAAAAAAAAAAAAAAAAAAAAAAAAAATCGACCCGAGCAGTGCTTCCCCTTCATTTTCGGCTCATTACGGGAAAACTCCCCGTGCGACTTATGACTCATTTTGTCGGAGCGCCAAACATTTAGAGTATTTAAAAAAAAAAAAAAATCGACGGACGCGTACGGCGCGCACATATACGCACACACAGCTCATATGTGTGGCGCTCCGACAAAATGAGTCATAAGTCGAACGGGGAGATTTCCCGTAATGAGCCGAAAATGAAGGGGAATCACTGCTCGGGTCGATTTTTTTTTTTTTTACGACGGATTTTGATTCCTTGATGTTTTATCTGTTTGTACATAAAATTTCAGCGTGTAAAAATGAGTACAAGTGTCCCAAATCACAGTTTTTCTGAGACAATTTTTTCGGTTACATTTTCTTCGAACGCTCGCCTTTGCGTTGCGTTTCGCACCTATTATTCTTGCCCGATCGAGACTCCGCCTCCGTTGCTAGGGTTTATGCTAATGAGGCATTGCTCTCGACCCCGTTAAAAAAAAAAAAAAAAAAAAAAAAAAAAAAAAAAAAAAAAAAAAAACAAGGCATGGTGCGCGCGGCGTCGTCGGCTTCCAAGCGGCGAGGGCTTTAGAATTACGCAATAATAGTGAGCTGACCAAGGCTATCGATTGCATGACCAGCGAGTTTCGTTTGATACATGCACTCCATTTCATGAAGTGGCGATTAATGTGACGCACAAATCCCACTGAAAAAAATTGTTTCCAACGAACGATCACGCAACATTTATGAGCTAATACAATGATCACAACAAATCGAACTTGAAACCTCTTTATGCGTGTGTGTACTTTCACAACGGTTATTAATTGGCCTCATTTATGAATTCATTCAAATAATCATAACTTTCGTTCCCTGGTATGTGACTTGCTGTTTAAAGTTCATCTCTGGAGATATAGTAAGGCCTAAGTTGTCAATTATTCTCGTTTTTATAAAGTCGACAATGCGTGTGATTATTCGCCAAATGTATGTGACGCGTACTATTATTTCCCTGGTTAATAAAACTTATTGCCCTATTTCTTATGATGGTTTGGGCCGTGACGGCATGGAGAGAAATCGGAAGACAAACATTATTAATGCCCAAATAGCTCGTGTTCCCTTTGGAGGATATTCTGACTCTTGTCATCTGTGTATTTTTTAGAAGTAGGACCTATTTGAGAAAGGGACAGAAAGCTGTGTCGCTACTCAAAAATGTGCTCCTTCATTTTGTTTTGTTTTTTAATCAGAATGTTTGTAATGACAGCCGTTTGTCGTGTATTTCGTGTAGCTCACATGACGTGAGAGATCAAGTCTGCAAAGAATTTGGCCAACAGCTTTGCGAAGAAGCAGCGCTAATTGCCCATTGAATTTCGTATTCTGAGGAATTTCGAATGTGAGAACTCGGACGACACTGCTCACGCCTTGTAAACCCCGCATCAACGAAGCCTTAAACAATGAAAGGTTAACTTCCTGCTATATCAAGGGGTGGATAATCACGCAACCAGTATTCTTTCTTCGCCATTGATAGCAGAATCAGTGACGGAATGGAGCAACAGTGTTGGAGGATCGGCATCATATCCGCTAATATGTAAAATAATTTTTCAGTCCCCTTTTGTGTTCAGAACCACATTCAGGGACGCTAACTTATATTTCCTACAACCTATCGTTACTATCTTAAAACGTGAATTTTATGAAAGGTTAAAAGTGATCGCGGAATCAGTTCTTCTGCGTGACACATGCAGGCTTTTATCATAGGATACCAAGCTTACCTGTATAGAAAGGGCGGGGATACACACTTATCGCAATCATCCGGATTTGAGAGTAATACACTTTACTACTTTTCTTCATCTTTCCCTCGACAAAGACCATGGTAATTCAAAACAAACAAACAAACAGAATTTTTGTTTCATGTATGTATAGGTCATCTCTTGATGTATAGTAAGCATTTGTTGTTTTTACAGCGTTTCCTAATAAATGCCTGTAGCGAAAACCCAACACAACTTTTATCTGTATACGGCTGTATACAGATGCAGCAGAACAGATGCGAAAGCGTAATGTGATATGCGTAATTTGAGGGTTTTTAGTACACGCAAAGAACAGATCTCAAATGATGATTATCGCTAATTCGTTGACTTTTTTCTACCGATGGTGTCTATTGAACCCCCGCCTGCAATAGGTTCGCAAGTTATTTTAGGTATTGGTACTTGCTAAACGCATCCTCTTTAGTTTCCATTGACAACAACATGGGAGGAGAATGGAAGCGATGAACGCCCTCGCTAAAAGACGCTTCTCGTAAGCCCGCTTACAATAGGTTCTCAGGTTCTATTTAGGTATTGGTACTTGCTAAAGGCATCTTCTTTAGTTTCCATTGACAACAACACGGGGGGAGAATAGAAGCGATGAACGCCCTCGCTAAAAGACGCTCTCGTAAGACGCATTGCGTGCCTTTTTCTTTCTTTCTACTGTTTCCTATTGTTTGTGAGTTAAAGACTTGCGGCAAACCACAACGCAGACGACACACAACGCGTACCGACTCATTCATGCGGCGGCAGCGGCATGGACACAAACGCGCCGAATTTTACATTCGGGCTGCCGTATTGGTCAGAATCGTTAATGACAGACCTGTCCTGCGATTGGTTAATTATCTTACATACCCAAGTTTTGCCTTATACGGTAGTGCGTGCGATGGAGCGTAAAAGCCGTCGCTAAGCAGGACTGTTGTATTGTTTGGTCCGGTGAAAGAAACAGGTTATGAGCTTGAACATAGCCTGAACTTTGAGAGCGATTTTCTCCGTTATTTAGAAAATGGACTGACAACATAAACGTAGTTAATATTCGTTTTTATGATCTATAGGGAAGTCGAAATGAATTGTATTACATATCAGTGTAAAGCTTAGAGTCTATAGAAGTCACATATAGGCATAACTACGATTTCACTTTTGGCGACTTTTGACTCATTCCGACGGATCGCATCACATATGCAATAGAAATTGCCCATTTTTTTTATCACACGGATCGGATGTCTGAAATGTCAAGGAATATTTCTATCAAGTTTCAAGTCAATCCGACTCAATATGACGTCATTCGGGCCCGTCAATGTTGAAATTCCGCGCGCGCGTCAATGGCGATATACAGTGCGACTATGCAAAACACCGGCAATTTTAAATCCGATTTTACTCGTCAGGATGGACGATGACCCCCCCCCCCCATTTTCTTTATATATTTTGAAAGCTGATGAGTTGTTCATGTCATTTCATTGGTTGGCAATGCTGGCAAAATGATTAAAAGATATCAAATTTATTGATAAAGTAAAAAAAGTAAATTTTCAAAATGACGTCATCACATTTCAAGTTCACTCGAGCGTATCTCACTTATCCTTTGCCAATTTTTACCCAGATTTCAGTATGTTGTAGCTTATTAAATGTTCTTTCACTTATATAATAAAAACATTTGACTGGAGGACGGCGTCACCTCGTAAAAATGGATTGAATGTAATCTTGTCAAATTTGACCAGTTTACGTGTTATCTCTATGGGAGTGCAGTTTTTCTGGAAATGAAAAAAATTGACATGACTATCTTTATCGAGCACTAGCTCACTTATGCTTCGGTGAATTTCTCCCAGATTTTGATATGTTGTAGCTGAGACTTTGGGCTATCGGTAATATGTCCTCTGGTTTTTTTTTTTTTTATACGGTGACGGTATCACGTCCAAAAACTTGGTTGAAATTAAAGCTTATCTTCGATGCATTTTCATATTAATTTCCTTTTGCAACTTTCTTTGCAATAACTCAAGAAAAACAAGCCCTATCTACCCAATATTTCGCACAAATTTAGTTCATGTTACGTACATCATTTCATAAAATAACAACTACTTGATCGGACACAATCTTCGGTATGTAAATTAGGGTCAAAGGTCATAAATGGTTCATCCTGTATCTAAGTGAATACATGTCCTATCTCTCCCATATTTTACACACGCAAAGATCATGTTACAAGAATCATTTCACAAAATAACTACTCTTTGCTCAGATGCCATCTTGTCTGTGCAAAGTGGGGTCAAAAGGTCATATGTACTTCTTTCTGTTTCTTCGTTATGACGTGTTATCTCTGTGGGAGGGAATTTTTCTAGATGTGAAAATTGACATGATTGTCTTTATCGAGCACTAGCTCACTTACCCTTTGGTGAATTTCTCTCAGATTTCAATATGTTGTAACTGAGACTTTGCGCTATCGTTACATGCCCTTCGTTTTTTTCATATGATATCGGGATCATGTTTAAATACTTGGTTGAAATTAAAGCTTATCTTCGATGTATTGAGATATTTCTATGTTTCTGCAACTTTCTTTGCAATAACTCAAGAAAAACAGCCTCTATCACCCCCATATTTTGGACATGTTTAGTTCATGTCACGTACATTATTTCACAAAATAACAACTACTTGATCGGACACCATCTTGGGTATGTAAATTAGGGTCAAATGTCACAAATGTTTCATCCTGTATCTTGGTAAATACATATCTTATCTTTCCCATATTTTGCACACGCAAAGGTCATGTTACAAGAATCATTTCACAAAATAACCACTTTTTTTCTCAGATGCCATCTAGGTTGTGCAAAGTGGGGTCAAAGGTCATGTACTCGTTGCTGTATCTTCGTTATAGTGTATACAGATTTGGTACCAAAGATGGCAGATATGACTCCCTTTTCTAAATGAGAACCCAAACATCACACGGCCAATGTCTCTGAACACAGATGAAACCTGCATGGTCATGCCTATTGCGATCAGGACTTGAATGACTGATTAAAAAAAATCGAATCACCTTAATTTGTCAGTGATGACAAATTACAATCTCTGGTTCGTTTCTTTCTTTATTTCTCCTCAAAAGTTGTGCAGAGGTTAGCTCAAAAAGTCCTCGTCCTATAAATGTCAAAATTATACCATATATGTATCCTGTCCCAAAGACGACAGATCAAGTGAAATCATTGTGATCCGTCGACCGTGACGTCACTATGACGTCATTATATGAAAACACATTCTCAATCATATCTCATTGATAGAATGAAAGTTTTCAGTGAAATTTACGTCACATATATTTCAAGTTATGCGCATTTTACTCATGTTCTCAAAATTCATATTTTCTCTTAAAACGTGCGCGTACGCGCGCGTTGAAATATTTGTATGCTCAAATCGAGGTCAAATTTTTTTTGCACATGTTTCAGACCATTTGGAGCATTTTTTGAAAAAATAAAAAAAAAATAAAATGACGCGTGCGTGCGCACATATACGCACGCACAGCTCATACGCAATAGAAATTTCCCGTTTTTTCACACTTATCGAATGCCTGAAATGTCAAAGAATTTTTCTACCAAGTTTCAAGTCAATCCGACTCAATATGACGTCATACGGGCCCGTCACAGTTGAAATTCCGCGCGCGCGTCATTGGCGATATACAGTGCAACAATGCAAAAAAAAAAAAAAAAACCGCCAATTTTAAATCCGATTTTAGTCGTCAGGATGGACAGTGACCCCCCATTTTCTTTACATATTCTGAAAGCTGATGAGTTGTACATATCATTTCATGGGTAGGCGATGCTGGAAAATGACTGAAAGGATATCAAAGTAAATTTTCAAAATGACGTCATCAAATTTGAAGTTCACTCGAGCGTATCTCAATAATCCTTTGCCAATTTTCACCCAGATTTCAGTATGTTGTAGCTTATTAAATCGTCTTTCATTTATTTATAACAACATTTTGATTTGATGACGGTATTACCTAGTAAATATTGATTGTATGTAATCTTGTCAAATTTGATCAGTTTACGTGTTATCTCTATGGAGTGCAGTTTTTCTGGAAATGAAAATTGACATGACTGTCTTTTTCGAGCACTAGCTCACGTATGCTTCGGTGAATTTCTCCAAGATTTTAATATGTAATAGCTGAGACTTGGGGCTATTGTCATGTACCCTTTGTTTTCATACAATGTCGGCATCACGTCAAAAAAAACTTGGTTGAAATTAAAGCTTATATTCGATGTATTGATATATTTCTTACTTTCTGCAACTTTCTTTGCAATAACTCAAGAAAAACATACCCTATCGCCGCCATATTTTGCTCATGTTTAGTTCATGTCACTTACATTATTTCATAAAATAACAACTACTTGATCAGACGCCACCTTGGGTATATAAATTAGGGTCAAATGTCATAAATGTTTCATCCTGTATCTTGGTGAATACATGTCCTATCTTTCGCATATTGTGCAGACGTAAAGACCATGTTACAAGGATCATTTTCACAAAATAACCACTTTTTGCTCAGATGCCATCTTGTCTGTGCAAAGGGGGGTCAAAGGTCATATGTACTTTCTTTATCTTTGCTACGACGTGTTATCTCTATGGGAGGGAATTTTTCTAGATGTGAAAATTGACATGATTGTCTTTATCGAGCACTAGCTCACTTACCCTTCGGTGAATTTCTCCCAGATTTTAATATGTTGTAGCTGAGACTTTGCGCTATCTTTCACGTGTCCTCTGTTTCTTCATACGGTGTTGGGATTACGTGAAAAACTTGGTTGAAATTTAAGTTTATCTTCGATGTACTGAGATATTTCTCTCTTTCTGGAACTTTCTTTACAATAACTCACGAAAAACAACCTCTATCACCCCCATATTTTGCACATGTTTAGTTCATGTCACGTACATCATTTCATAAAATAAAAACTACTTGATCGGACACCATCTTGGGTATGTAAATTAGGGTCAAAGTCATAAATGTTTTATCCTGTATCTTGGTGAATACTTGTCCTATCTTTCCCATATTTTGCACATGTATAGACGATGTCGCAAGAATCATTTCACAAGATAACCACTTTTTCGTCACATGCCATCTTGGGAGGGTAAAGGTGGGTCAAAGGTCATATGTATTTGTTGTTGTATCTTCGTCATCTAGTGTGTACAGAATTTGGTACCAAAGATGGCAGATATGACTCCCTTTTCTAAATGAGAATCCAAACATCACACGGCCAATGTCTCTAAACACAGATGAAACCTGTATGGTCATGCCTATTGCGATCAAGACTCGAATCATTGATTAAAAAAAAAAAATCGGATCACCTTAATTTTTCAGTAATGACAAATTACAATCTGTAGTTACTATCATTTCACTACTGGATATCATCTTATCATCATCACCACGATTATTACTCGTATTACCATCGTATACATATCACCACAAGCAATATATCTTCCACCACTATTCATACTTTTTTCCATGTCATCAATCCATCAACAACAACTTCACGAAATCTCTTACAAAGTTTTCTGCATCATCATCATTATTATTAGTCTAAAAAAGCATTGCGACTGCAATTATATTCATACTCGATACCTCCCTCCAATGCCCACATGGCCTAGCACCCGTAATTGAAATGATGAAGAGAAAGGATTGAATATTATAACACTGATTTGTTTGTTTGTTTGTTTGTTTGTTTGTTTGTAAGATCACCAGCCGCATTCACACGTACAAAATAGCTGGTTACCGAGCGCGCTCCAAATCTCGAGAGTTCTTATTATACTCGCAACTTGTTATAAACTTCATGATCGGTATAATTATAGAAACAAACACCAGGCTTTCACTGGTATCAGATTCCCAGGTGGGTTCATGACTTTAAATGTGTATAAACCATTTTTTATTGTCGACTGACACCCAAAAAGGGAAGCCATGCTTGATTTGTTGTCTCGAAGTCGTGCAGTATCGTATACATATTTATCAGCATAGCCATATGTTTACTATGTGAGAGATAGAGAAAAAAAAAACGAACCCACAGCTCCGATTCTCAAGTAAAACACAATGTAGAAGAGATTTGAAACGTTCATATCATGTGTTATTTGGCACAAAATAATTTCACTTATTTCTGATAATATCAATCGATAACCAAATGCAAATCAATTTGCCCGATATTAGCCAAATTTAAAATCTTTTCATTAAAGTTGGAGCAACGAGCATTAGTTCAGAGTCACAGAGGCTACTTTCGAGTTTTTATGAAATACATTCATAGGAAACTGATAACTATAAGTTTGAACGATGATAGCGCCCAAATATCATCGTTACAGTTCGTTATTGAGAAGGTTCGTTATTCACGAGGTTCTTTATTCCGAAGGTTCTTTATTTCGAAGGTTCGTTACACCGAAGGTTCGTTATGGACCCTATTTCACTGTCGGATCAATAAGACTTCGGAATAACGAACCCTATTTTATTTTCGGATTGGCGAACCTTCGGAATAACGAACCCTACTTCATCTTCGAATAAACGAGCCTTCAGGAAGCGAACCCTATTTTTTTCGGATGAACAAACCTTCGGAATAATTAACCTGCGAAATAACGCCACAAATGTTCGGATCAACATACCCTTTTTGATTTTCGGATTAACGAACCTTCGGAATAACGAATATCCGAAACACACAAATTCCCTTTACTTAGAGGTTTGTTAACCCTATATTCAAGAAAGTTTCGTTAATCCGAACATTTGTGACGTTATTCCGAAGGTTCGTTAGTCCGAAAATAAAATAGGGTTTCTATTCCAAAGGTTCGTTTATTCGAAAATGAAATAGATTTCGTTATTGCGAAGGTTCGCTGATCCGACAATGAAATAGGGTCCGTAACGAACCTTCGGAATAACGAGCTTTGTTTCAGTTTCGGAATAACGAACCTTTGGAAAACGAAACTTCGGAATAACGAACCTTCGGAATAAAGAACCTTCTGAATAACGAACCTTCTCAATAACGAACTGTAACCATGATACTGGTTGCTATCATCGTTCAAACTTATAGTTATCAGTTTCCTGTGAATGTATTTCATAAAAACTCGAAAGTAGCCTCTGTGAATCTGAACTAATGCTCGTTGCTCCAACTTAATGAAAAGATCTTAAATTTGGCTAATATCGGGCAAATTGATTTTCATTTGGTTATCGATTAATATTATCAAAAATAAGTGAAATTATTTTGTGCCAAACAACACATTATATGATGCCAGTGAAAGCCTGGTGTTTGTTTCTATAATTATATCGATCATGAAGTTTTATAAAAAGTTGCGAGTATAACAAGAACTCTCGAGTTTTTGAGCGCTCTCGGTAACCAGCTATTTTGTACGTGTGAATGCGGATAGTGTTCTTACAAACAAACAAACAAACAAACAAACAAACCAACAAACAAACCAACAAATCAATGTTCTAATATTCAATCGTTTCTCTTCATCATTTCAATTACGGGTGCTAGGTCATGTGGGCATTGGAGGGAGGGATCGAGTATGAATATATTGGCAGTCGCAATGCTTGTTTAGACTAATGATAATGATGATGATGATGAAAACTTTGAAAAAGATTTCGTGAAGTTGTTGTTGATGGATTGATGACATGGAAAAAAAAGTATTGATAGTGGTGGAAGATATATTACTTGTGGTGATATGTATACGATGGTAATACGAGTGATAATCGTGGTGATGATGATAAGATGATATCAAGTAGTGAAATGATAGTAATGATGTTTATGGTCGTGCGTGGTAATCTAATAAAAGCAATGATGGTAGTGATGATTGGTTGATATTAAGGGAAACCAAAACCCAAAGACCAATATGGATTGTGTGAACGCAGCAACACTAGCATTTTACATCAGTGAAAGTTTGAAGAAAAAATCGGACAATCGATGCAAAGTTTTTCGGTTTTATATTTTTTGTGTTGTTTTCACTGAATAAAGAGACTACTAGAGACCATGATGGGCAACAATGTAAAGAAAATATGAAAAGAATTCCACAAAAGAATAAATACAATTATACATTCCATCAACTTAATTGATACTGACTTATGTTAAGGGTATCATACCCCCTACTTTCGGAAAGTGGTTAATCAAATGCTCTTCCATTACTCAAGAAAAGTAAAAACATGTTTGTTTTCTTTAAATTATTTTCTTTATGTTGTTGCCCACACAGGTCATGATGTCATGTATCCAGTGGTTCCAACATCCAAACGTTAAAAAATCATAACTTTTGGATTGCCCGATTTTCCTTAATTTCACTGATGTGTTCTACTAATGTTGTTACTTTCACTAAATCCACATTTCTTCTTGTTTTTTTTTTTTGTTTCCTTCAGTGAGTGGTCGTGATGGTAGAGGTGACGATGGTAAGTGATGAGAAAGACTATAGAGTTGGCAATGATAAAGTGAACATCAAAAAATTATTGATAGAGCAATTCAAACCGTGATACTAGAGCAATTTTGTACATGACAGTATGGACTGGGAAAATGAATTTATTTTGATGGAAATATCACATCTTTTGATATTTAATGCTGATCCAAAATGTCTTTTTAAAGCTGATTAAATAAAAATATTTATAGAGAGATTTCATCGATCAAAATCGATGATTACTAGCTCTCCCCCCTCCCGCAGTTTCTCTTCCCTTCCCCATCTTCATCATGGATGTTATTGCATGAGAATGTAATCATATACCTTGATATACATGAACCTGAACTAAAAAGGAGCCTATACTACTACGCCTTTCTGAATCATCATGAAGTTGGAGAATAAACCCAAATTAACCTAGACGTTCATCCATGTTACCCGAGACCAAATGTCCTCTTCGAATCTGATTTTGTGGGGCTTAATAAACATGATCAATGCTAACAATAGCAATCGCTGCAGCTGTAGACCGAAATATTTGTGAATTTTGCGAATTTTATTGACTATTTCGACCCCCTCTCGGGGTATGAGAGTACAAACAAAGAGTATAAATAACAATATAACAAACCAGTGAATACATTACTCAAAGATTACACATGACACAAAAGATATACAAGATTATAGTGTATATGAGTAAAATGGAAAAAATAGACAGACGTTAATCTACATGTAAATAGCAGATTACAAATTTGACAAAGAAGGCTGCTTCACTTATACCGCTACGTGTCGCTACGTATACGTTGATTATGATTTATTCCAAGCTTCAATTAGATCTTCAATTTACTTTTTGCAAGACATTGATGACGGCGTCGAGTTTGTATGCATCCTAGTCACAGTAACGCAAGTCTTGCGAGACACAGGAAAAGTATCAGCAGACGGCGAACAAAACTACAGAAATACCACCTCAGGCAAAGCCGAACGCGATGGCGACGACATGTGAAGTGGAAACACACACACACACACACACACACACACACAAACACTCACACACGCGCATACACATACCCATACACACAAACCCGTTGTTATGTTTCTGCTTGAAGGACGGCGTCCTATTCACACATTGTAATCTGATGCTGTGGTTAGCAGACGACCATGGCAATGGTACTCTGTATATAATCTGTATAGTACGATCTCAACGCATAACTGCGAAGTCCACGCACATGCGTACAAAAACCAACTTGTACACTGATAGTCTTTGCTAAAGTGACTTAATTGGCAATTTCGACGCGTTAGGGTTACGGGAAAAAAAAAATCGCGTACGGCGCGTACGGGGAGTCGCCCTTGATTGGTTTCTTAGTTACTTATCAAATAGATATCAATATACTGTTCACGATTCTCATTTATCTACTTTGCTTCCGTTAACATGTGTCCCCCAAGGATCCATTTTAGGCCCTCTTTTATTCCTGATATATGTAAATGATTTGGTTAATGTGTCAGATTCATTGCAATATATTCTCTTTGCCGATGATACCAATGTATTCTTTTCACATGCTGATTACAATAGTCTTATTTCGAAACTGAATACTGAACTACCGAAATTGTCACGTTGGTTCCGGAGCAACGTGTTATCTCTCAACTTGTCGAAAACGAGTTTTATTTATTTTAAAGGTTATAGAAGAACAAATCATGATCCAAAAAATAATGTGTTACTCGTAGATGATATTGCAATTGAACAAAAATCATGTATAATATTTTTGGGTGTTGTTATTAATGAATATTTGAATTGGTCTGATCATGTCAGACATATATCAAATCCTATTGCACGCAATATTGGTGTTCTACGTAAATGACGGCATTTTCTTCCGGTAGAAACTCTCTTTGTATTGTATAACTCACTCGTTTTGCCATATATTGATTATTGCAACATTGTCTGGGCAACTTCATACAGTAGTACAAATTCAATATTTTTGCTCCAAAAGAAAGCCATGCGTATTTGTGCTGGGACTGATTATAGAGCTCACACAGACCCAATATTTCAAAAGTATAACATTCTGAAAATTAATGACATCAATTTTTTTTACAGACTGCTACCTTCATGTTTCGCTACGACATTCAGTGTTTACCTTCTTATTTCATGAATATTTTCCAACTCAATAAAGAAATCCACTCCTACCCTACAAGAAATGCCTCCAATATTCATCTTATAAATCCCAGAACTTTTTTAGCTAAAAAATCAATTCGGCACACTGGCCCAGACGTATGGAATTCTTTACCATCTCAGTCCTGTGCAATTCGCACGATTGGTTCCTTTAAAAGATTTGTTAAACATAATTATGCTTGTTGCTAAATATCAGTGACTTAATTAACATATCCAGGACATGAATTTCTTTTGTTACTTGAAGCATCTTCATTCTATGTTGTACTCTGCCTTCTGTTGTAGGCATGCCATGGAATGTTTCTCTATTTTTATATACAGATGTAACTGGTCCGTACGTTGCTACACCCAGCCGTTACTTGGCAACAGGGTGTATGCACCTGCAATAGTGTTGTATTTGCACAGTGTTTTATTGTACAGTGAACGAGGAGTCTTTCTTCTTTTTTTTTCCTCTCTCTCCTGTTCTTTCTCACCATCTTTCATTATCGCTGTCCCCTTCTTCTTTGTTTTTCTTTCTTAGCATCACCTGCGTACATGTCCGTGTATGTTTTGTTGTGTAACTGTTTTTGTTGTGTAAAACTGGTTTGTCTTGTTGTAGTTAAGTAAGTGGTTGGTTGAAACTGTTTATTCATTTATCTGTGTATGAGGCCCCAATATCAAGCTCGGCTTACTGGGGATCCTCCTGTATGGTACCTTGACTTTTTGTTTATTATCATTATGGCTTCGTTATTTGTCACAAAGATTTGATAACCTGTCATGTCCAAAATCAGCCATGAATTATTATGAATCATGTGTTTATTTCTGAAAGTGATCAGAGTTGATTATATTGTGCCACACAGAAACAATGAAATGAAATGAAATGAAATGAAATGAAATGAAATGAAATAAAACAAATTGTAGTGCAATGTGAGATACCGTTGCTCCTGATGCTGATTCGGCAAGGGCGACAAAGAACTCGTCTGCTATCATGACATTGAACAGCTTTAGAGTCTTAAGGTTTGGCATGGTACAGATACTCGTGGCGTAGGCTTGTGATGCAGCAGCCGAGATGTCAGGTCCCCCATTGTGATATATTGATTCCAGCTATGCAGAACAGCAAGAGGGTGAAAAAAAAGAGACACAAGTAAGGAATCATTTATGTGCCTCCAAAGAAAAAAAAAAACAAAACATGTGTCAAATAATCATGTAATCAGCAAGTTTGTCAGGTTTTAACTACAAACCTTATTATTTCATCAGAGTATGTCACATATTAAGAGTAACAGATTAACAGATGTGACCCTGCATCACAAAACAAACTAGAAATGTCCCTATGACGACTGGTATGCCTCCGCCATAATGCATGATTCTCCTAATAGGTCTAGATAGTACATGTGGACATTGTGTGTACACATTTTCACAATATTAGAATGAAAATGCAAGATATTAGAATGACAAGTTGGTCACAAATGTGTTGAATGTTCACCTTCTTGACCTAGGTTTGATTGGATGAATAGGAGAACATTTATTTGGGAATTGAAGGACTTTAACTTGACTTTGACCCATTCATACGTTTATGCATTGAGTAATTTTGAAGGTACGGAGAAAAAGTGCAATTTCTGTATTGAATATTAAATTGTAAATTATTGTAAATCAATAAGATAATCACTGTCATCCAGAACATGAAATAGACACTGTACTTCAGAGCCTCTTTTTTTCAGTTCACACTTTTCCTGAATTTGTGCTTTCTTTCCAATATTCAGATAGGTTACGAGAGTCCATTTGATTTGAGTTATACATCATTTTAAAGCTTAAAGTCTGCTCTTTCAGAGTATGGTCTTAACTGAAAATTCACGTCTGGCGACTTTTTGTTTGTTTTGAGGTGCGGGGTCACATAGATACTATGTTCCATGAAGATACCTTGAACAATTTTCAAGGTACTGAGAAAAAAGAGAAGCTTTAATATTTTACTCGACCTTTTGACTTTTGAACTTTGACCTTATGAACCCAAGTTTTCACCCGAGAATCTTCATTGTGTAATACATGTATACACTAAGTTTCATGAAAACATCTTCAGGCATTGCATAGATAGGGAAGAGCGGAGAGAAGTAGGACATTATTTCAAGTTTTCTTCTTATATCTTTTTATAGAAGAGATGATTATATTTCCGTTTGGGCTTGCATGAAGGTTCATATTGTAGGTTGCATTAAGAACTATAAAATGGGGGTGGCACTGTTCTCAATTTTCTGCAGTTGATAAAAAGAAAAAAAAAACACTTTATTTTGGGGGAGAAGTTGACCCACCCGTGGGTCAAGTGGGACAACGGCAAGGGAGAAATGGGACGGTGTTGGGAAAAGTGTGACATCCTGTAGAAATGTCGGAAATGTCAAAGTTGGCAGGCGTAATGAACCATTGGTAATAAAAACAGTCAAACATGCTTTAAAATGATCTTTATTTCAACAAAACAAGTTTGAACAACATGTTTGAAAATCTGTACTGTTTAACAGGTAATGTTATTATGAGGGACAAATGGGACACGTTGTCCCAACTGTCCCTCACATGGCATACACATAAATATGTACGACTGCTAAGTAACCATGCAGGCATTTGTCAAAAACAAGTTATATTAGTTGCACATCAATAAGGCTCACCACCAGCTTCAATTGTGCCCTTGAAATCATGAATACAAAGACAACAGGTTAATTAACCTGATTAAAAAAAATGTCATATTTTGGGGAAATTTTGCTTGAACAGATTTTGATTCAGAGAACGTGTCCCACTTGACCCGCGTCCCAACTCACCCCGCTATCCCCTATGGTGAATATAGTGTAATTGTATGTATTTGACCTTGACCTTTTGACCTTGAGTATGTGCACCCAAAAGTTGATAGGCACAACTTCACCCCCTAATACACATATATGCCAAGTTTCATTAGGATACCTCAAAAGGTTGGGTTTTTTGTTTTTGTTTGTTTGTTTGTTGTTCTTTTTTAGTTACGCTGTCCACAAAATTCATTACGGACAGACGGAAGGAAGGACGGACGGACAACCAGAAAACATAATGCCCCCGGCACCATTTCGTAGCGAAGGCATTACAAAAAGTCGCTAGACATTTTTTGTTTGTTAAGGGCAGATTCTGAAAGAACAGACTCTAAGCTTTACAATGATGTACAACTCAATTCAAATGGATTCTCCTAACCTTTACAAATACTGGAAAGAAAGCACATACTCTGGAAAGTGTGAACTTGGAAAAGAGGCCATGAAGTACAGGGTCTATTAATGCTCTTAATCATTACTATGCCGTGCTAGCTGTGCCATGAATGGCACAAAAACATGATGTTAACCACAGTAGCAGCAACAATTCAGGGATTATCATATCAGGCTGAAATTGAGCATGGCCTATAACCAGATTTTGACTATGGTAAATGACAAATTTCAGATCAGTAGCATCATCTTTTCAAAAGTTATTAGAGTTGAAGATGAAAAGGGTGCAAAGGATTGTCAAGAAATGAAAGGGGCCTCTAAAAAACCAGATTACAATTCTCTACCAAAAAAAGCGTTATAGGAAAACTGCTGAAAACCCAAATCCCATTTAATTTATGATCCCAAACTTAAGAGTAATGTAGAAGATAAGTAGCTCTTTGAGGAAATATAGAAAAATCAAAGTTGACTTGGTTCATCCATTTCACCCTTCTTGAGTCCTCACGTAAAATCAAAAGGTGCGACTTTCTGTGTGCTTTGTGATGCACCGTCACAAATGATACAAATGTAAGATGAAGGAATAATTGTTTAATGACATTCAGGTTAATTGTGAGTCTATACATGTTTCGTCTTGTCGATGTTGAATGAATGAATGAATTTATTCATTTAACCGCGGTAGAAAGCCTACTATCAGCTATAAGCTGTTTTTCAGCAAGACGTGAAATGATAACAAAACATAGAAATCATACAATGAAGAGAATGCACATAAACACACACAAAAAAGACACAAAATAATCATTACAGATGAACGCCAGAAACTTTTTTGTAAAAAGTCACAGAGTATACAATGTGTAAGTACAGACAAAAAAAAAAAAGAAGGGGAGGGGGATCAAATATGTGATAAGTTATTGGGAAATAGTAATTACATAAGCATTGTGTATACTTTGATAAATTAAATATAATCAGGTAGAATGATTAGCAAAGGAAATGTGCGAAATTGCTCTTGAAAATGCAGTAATTGAAGTCTAGGATCTTGTTTCCGTTGGTTATGTGTTGAATAATTTCGATGCCGACCATAAAGTGCTATTTTTAAGAGAACTTGATTTGGGCTTAGGGAGGTTAAGAATATTTTCATAATTACGTATATTGTAGTGGCTTACTCTTTTCCCGAGACGTTCACATAAACTTTCTGGTAGAAAATCATTCAGAAGTTTAAAGATAAAAATCAATGCTTGCTTTTTCCAATTAAACATTCAACTTTAAGTGTACTATATAATTTTTGGCGGTTAAAACGATTGTTAACTTGCAATACGATTCTCAGCGCCCTGTTTTGTATTATCTGCAATCGCTTTAAATGCACTGAATTACCATTTATCCACAGAGTACAACAATAGTCAAAGTGACTTTGGATTAAAGTGTGGTACAGCGTAAGAGCTCTTGCTTTGTCAATAAAACCCCTTGCCTTTCTGAGTAAATAAAGATTGCGTATGGCCTTAACTCTTACACTTTAAATTTGCTGAGACCGGGTTAGATTACAATCAATAATAACACCGAGGTATTTACATTGATAAACTCTTTCGAATTCTGTATTCAATACAAACATTGAAGTTGCTAAAGGGTCTTAATTTTGCTTTAGATCCTAAGATTATGTAATTACATTTCTGTATGTTTAATATCATCCGGTTATGCGAAACCAGTTAGTCATCAGCGAAAGATCATTGTTCAAAACATGTTGTAATTCTTGGGGGGGGGGGGTGGATGCAAAACACACACAGGTGTCATCCGCACACAAAGACAGGCAACACTTTTCAACAACTTTTAAGAACAATATAAACAAGAGATGACCCAATATGCTGCCTTGCAGTACACCACACTAGGCATTTTCACAACAGCCCGATGTTTCGAAATAGCGCGCTATTTTCTGATTTGGGGAATTTCCACGATAGCGAAATAGCGCGCGATATGATAATGTGATCACAAATTAGCGCGTTAGTGTATCGCTCTGATCGAGAAAATTTATCGACTCTAACTCTGAAATAGTGGGATGGTAGCGCGCTATTTGATAATGTGAAAACAACTCGAGAAATTAGCGCGATGAATCCCATCATGCCTAGCGTGTGTGACCCGATCGATCGAGGCAAACTGCACACAAATCATGAGGAATTTTTGAGAGGGCACACACATTACTGATGCTGTTTGCACATACTCAGCTGTCGAATTATCTATTTAAGAATTTTTAACTATTCGGGCTACCCCCTCTTCGGGCTGTTGTGAATAAGAAATTGAATAGCGCTCTAATTCGCAATCGCGGAAGATACTTCGAGCTTGGATTTTTATCGGGCTGATGTGTAAACGCCTATTGAACAAAAGAACAGGATGATTCATTTCCATTGACCACAGTTATCTGTCTCCTTTGACTAAGGTAATGTCTAAACCATCTGATCACATTCTCATCAAAACCCTAGTAAACTAATTTCTTTTAGAATGTCAGGCGAAATTAGATCAAACGCTTTTTCAAGATCCAACG
Source organism: Diadema setosum (assembly GCF_964275005.1). Lineage (NCBI taxonomy): Eukaryota > Metazoa > Echinodermata > Echinoidea > Diadematoida > Diadematidae > Diadema > Diadema setosum. Next base: position 5,721,536 of record NC_092687.1, read on the forward strand.
AGATTAGACCAACAACATAACCTTTGTCTATGGCACACACAAGGTCTTCAATGACATTGATTACAGCAGTCGAAGTGGAATGTTTTGGTCGAAAACCATGTTGCTGTGAACATAAAAGACGATTTTCAGTTAGATACGCAGTGACCTGCTGATTTTTCAAATACCTCAAAAAGCACAGGTATAACAGAAATTGGCCTGTAATTGGTTATATTGCTTGGGTCACCATTTTTATACAGTGGCGTGAAACGTGCTAATTTCCATGCGCTTGGTACTACACCTTTCACCAGAGATAAGTTGATCAAATGTGCTAAAGGCCGTAATATATGACTTACTGATATCTTAAGTATGCTTGCAGGAATATGATCAAGACCAGTTGCCTTGTTCAAAAGTATTGTATTGACATGCTTTAGAATGTCTTGTTCTGAGATCTCCTGAAAAGTAAACACAGATGATGCTTTTTCCATATATTGTTCCATGTTATTGCCAAACAGGTGTGTTTCTTTACGTTTATTTGCAATACTTGTGAAAATGATTGTTCAAATGAGTTGCAATATTTCTATATCCACTGACATCTTTACCTGAGACAGCCAACTTATTAATAGAAGTATTATTCTTTTTGTTCGGCAAAACACAACGCAAAGATGTCCACATAGCGGAGGGATTACCCTTGTTGTCTCAGATCATTTTAGAGCCGTTTAATCGTTTGGCCGTTCTTATCATGAATGCAACTCTATTTCGTATTTTTTTTTTTTTTTTTGTACATGTCCCAATGAAGCTCAGATCCAGACATTTTAGCTTGTTTTTTGTACATCTGGTCCCTTTCTCGAATCTTACTTAATACATCATTATTATTCCATGGTGTCTCTTTTTGTTTGACTCGCCTTTTCCGAAGTTGAACATGTTTGTCAAGAATGGAATTGAATTTAGAGACCCATAATTCATATGCTTTTTCTACATCTCTTTCCGCAAGCACGTCACTCCAAGACACATGTTGTAAGTCTTCAATGAACTCGTCTTCACATAACTTCTTACACTTCGGCTGATTACATATCTATGGTTACCTGGCGGTGGTTTGGTATTACACCAAGTATCCAATACCATAAAGTGATCGCTTAAACTCAGGGGTATTACATCACAAAACGATATTTTCTCATGATTTGAGGAAAAAAGAACATCAATTAGAGTTGAGGTGTTAGATGTAATCCGAGTAGGCAATTCAAAGAATTGTTTCAGCTCGTGCTCTTCCGCTATTTGCAATAAACGTTTGGTGTGATGTGCTAATGGCACTTTGCTAAGATCACAATTCATGTCACCTTCCCCCCCCAAAAAAAAACAACAAAAAACACAAAAAACAACAACCAAATAAACAAACAAAAAACAAACAAACAAACAAACATAATCAATGCTCTGGATTTCAATGTTCTCTAAGAGATTTTCTACTTTATCAAACATAGCGATATAAGAATCTGGGGGTCTATAGTAGTAAAGCACAAGAAATGGCTTTTGTTTTGGTAGACAAATTTCGATACACAATAACTCCAGTTTATCATGAAATATATCCTGTCTACATTTGTGTATTACAGACTCGTGAATATAATCTTGTGACATATTCGCATCTAGCATTCGCGTCTAGCATTCACTTATTTTCGTATGTCACACGTTTGGGAACCATGCCTCGTTTGTTTCTCCGTCCCGCAAGAAAGTGGTAGTTTCTTTGCTGTCAACTTTTCCTCCCCCACTAGTTGTAATCTAATTCACAATGGCTAATGAGGTTAATATAAACTCCTCATTTAGGACCGAGATTTCAGATTGTACTGACAAACCTGGCTTTTTACGGTCAATTTATACGGCCACACCTGAGTTGCAATTTGATTTTGATCCCAATGATCGGTTAGTTTACAACATCACTACTAATTATCACTCTGTGAATGAAATGATTGAACAAATGCAAAAGACTTCTAAAAGTGAACTTCTTCTTTTGCATTACAATATCAGAAGTCTTAATAAAAAGATTAATCAGCTGCATATATTTTTAAACCAAGTGAAATCTGATTGTTCTGTTATTGGTATCTCAGAAACTTGGATAAACAATTTGCCGTCCTCGTTTTTTTCTATTCCTGGGTATACATTTCATTCGAATAATAGGCTTGATAGGAAAGGGGTGGTGTAGGATTTTTTGTTACAATCAAGTTGAAAGTTAAAATATTAAAAGATTTGAATATAATGTGTGATAGCTTGGAATGTATTTTTATTGAAATCGAATTATCAAAACAAAAGATATTGTAGTTGGTGAAGTATATAAGCCACCGTCTTCCAATTTCCGGGACTTTTTTGATGCTTTTTCTGATTTGTTGCTAACGCCTTCCCTATACCAAAAAAAATATTTTCATTATGGGAGATTTTAATTTGAATTTGCTTCACTACAATGAAAATGTTCACTGCCAAGAATTTTTAGATCTGATGTTATCCAAATACCTTATACCGTTAATAAGAAAACCCACCCGTGTGACTGACACATCATCCACGTTGATAGACAATTTTTTGTAACAATATTTCATCTGTATTATCTGGTGTCATAGTATCCGACATATCTGATCATTTCCCGATATACGCAAAGGTTCCTCTCGCGAAAAGTTGTTGTCTTAAGTCTCAAGGATTGGCTTTTCGTGATTTTTCTGAAGGAAACTTCAATAGACTCAGGGAGAGATTGTTGATTGCTAACTGGGAAGAAGTCTTTGGTATTGATAATAATGTAGAAACTGCATTTAATATCTTTTTGGATAAATTTTCACTGCTTTATGATGAAATTATTCCTTTAACGACAATCCACCCGTTTTACAAATAAAAAAGCACCAAGAATGCCTTGGATCACCAAATCCCTCCTTAAGTCTATCAATCATAAGAATAATTTATTTTGTGAATATAAGAGGAATCCAAGTGATAAAACGAAAAGTAAATATGCTCGTTATCGTAATATTCTTACAACTACTTTGAGACTTGCTAAGAGGAGTTATTTCACAAGGCAGTTTGACCTTTACAAAAACGATACCAAGAGCACGTGGAAGGTGATTAATAAAGTTCTCAGAGTTAAAGATAAACCAGAACAAGTCAAGGAAATATCCCAGCATGGTATTTTGATCCAAAATCCGATACATGTTGCTAATGCGTTTAATGATTTTTTTGTTGATTTAGGCCCCAATCTTGCTAGTAATATCCCAGTAACAGATAAAGAATTTCATTATTTCTTATCTGATCCAAATCCTCAATCTATGTCTTTTACTCCCATCCAAGAATACGAGGTGAGGGATGTAGTTCTTAAGTTAAAAGCAAAAAAGGGTGCTGGACATGATGGTATTACGAATTTTTTACTGAAAAATATTATATCCGCAATATTGTCTCCTTTAACATTTTATTGAATTTGTCCCTTGTTACTGGCGTAGTGCCTAGTCAAATGAAACTTGCCAAAGTTGTTCCGGTTTATAAAAAAGGTAATAAACAAGATGTAAGTAATTATCGTCCTATTTCTCTTTTGACGGCGATTTCTAAGATTCTTGAACATTTGATATATTCTCGTGTAATTAAATTCTTAAATGAATGTAATATTTTTTGTGAGTCTCAATTTGGATTTAGGAAAAAACACTCTACTACTCACGCTGTGCTTGCTTTTATAGATAAAGTAGCCCACGCTATAGACGACTCATCTCATACTGTTGGTATATTCCTGGACCTGTCCAAGGCCTTTGACACTATCGATCATGGTATTTTGTTATATAAACTCTCACATTATGGGATACGTGGAAAGGCCTTGGACTGGTTCAGGAGCTATTTAACTAACAGGAAACAGTTTGTAAATATCAACGGATTTAGTTCCAGTCTAAAAACACTATCTTGCGGGGTCTCTCAAGGATCCCTTTTAGGCCCACTTTTGTTTATTCTTTATATAAATGACTTTAGAAATTCATCTAATGTTTTATCTTTTCTCCTTTTTGCCGATGAATCTAATATTTTCTTTTCACATCGAGATCCAACAACTCTTTTAGAAGTAGTGAACAGAGAATTAATGTCGGTTCAAGTGTGGATTCAAGCTAATAAGTTATCTCTTAATGTAAACAAAACTGTTTATATGTTATTTAGTAACTCCGTTACGCATTTGCCTGGCGATATAAAAATGAATAATGATTGTTTGACTCAAGTTGAATCGTCCAAATTTTTAGGTCTTTATATTGACCATGAATTAACATGGAAATATCATATAGATTATTTGTCTAAGATGCTTTCGAGAAATACTGGGATCTTAAATAAGCTAAAACATTTTTTTCCCAAGTATATTTAAAAAAAAATATATTCAACGCTTGTTTTACCCTATCTCACTTACGGTATACTTGCCTGGGGCAACTGTGCCAAATTACACATTGATACAATTTTCAAACTACAAAAACGGGCTATTCGTTCAGTTAATCTAGCCGATTTTTATTGTCACACGAATAATTTTTTCTTTGAAAACAGACTCCTTAAGGTTGCTGACTTGTATTTATATAACTTAGGAACAGTTATGCTTCAGTTATCAGCCAACGGCTTGCCTGACGTATTTACCCACATGTTTCAGAAAAACTATGCCGTCCATGCTTACCCAACAAGACAAAGAGATTCATTTCACCTTCCACGTACTCGTACACTCCTTGCTCAAAAAACAATTGTTTTTTACCGGACCTAAATTCTGGAATGATCTTCCCACCGACTTAATCAATTACTCTAGTATGTTTATATTCAAACAAAAATTGAAATCAAAGTTAATAAATGAATATAACCTGTCTGATTAGAATTTTTCTTTGATATGTTATCTGCAGTATCCTTATTTAATGTATGATGAATCAACCTACAGTTTATGATTGTTTGCTTCTGGTTTATGCTCCCATTATATAATCACTGCATCCGTACCATTGTAGTAACATATTGAACTCGTCATGAATTTGATTCTAGATATGTGTGTGTATATACTTGTGTATCTATATGCTATATTAACTTTTTACCCTGTTGTTATTCCTTTGGGTTCTTGTTTTTTTTTTTCCTTTTCTTTTTCATCTCTTTTATTTTCTTTTTCCTTTGTACCTTGATAATTTAGTTTTTATATAGTTTCGTCATTATCACTTTGCGTCCTATCTCCATTGAATGCATATCAAATTTACACTGGTATATTTTCTTGGAACCTGCGTTTACAAGCTTTGCTTTTGCGCTTCCATTATATTTCACAAGTTATAGAGAATTGTCTTATGTACATTATATATGCTGACACACTTTCTGCCCATGCCCCGATTTATAACATATTTTGTATCTTGCTTGGTTTGTATTCTTTTTAGTGTATTTTGATGGAATGTATATCTCATGTGAAATATGAAAATAAATATGCTGGAACTGTTTACTGTGTCAAGAGTGTAAGACCGGTGCAGTTTCAGTTATTCAATTCAATTCAATTCAATAACTCATGTAGACACAGAGGATACAGAAAGCACGTCCGACTCAAGTGCGTTGCGAGGTAGGAGTGTGGGTTTATTATTTCTGCCACGTTGGGCTTTCCGGTATTGCAGTGGGGGTCAGTGTTGCATAATCAGACTACCACAGTGTGTGGTATTGTCTTGGGAGGGGCCACATAAAACAAGGAGGCATACATCACATCTCCCCCTTTTATCGGAGAGGAAGCCGAGTCGTACTTATGTGTAAACATAACATGAAAAGACTTATGCTGCGAATCAAATCTTTACAATGTTACAAGGAATCACTTAGTAAGATGTTATTATTTTTTTAGGGGCAATATCCAAAACCATGTATTGATCACTAGATATAAAAAATAAGCCAAATAAGTCCAAATGAATTCGTGATCACATTTAAAGGTACAATTTGCTCGTTATGTTCTTCAATGCGTGCATCTTGGTATCTTATTTTCCTTCTTAATTTCGTTACAAAATTAATGAGCTGTATACAAGTTACATTGTCGTTTTTTCTTTTTGTTTCATTTGTGTTTGTGGGGTTCTCTTTCCACTTTCTGTCATCACATATACAAATAAGTTTTACTCTTTTTTGTGGTTCTCTTGCCACTTTCGATTTCTACAAACATGCAATGTTTCTGTAACCTCCACCATTTCCGTTTCTGACCATTCTGATGCTTGTATATCCTTAAATAAAAAAAAAAAATCATTATCAGAAATGGATTGGTCTAATCTTGTTTCAGAAAGACACAAAACATGGATTTTATTTGTTTTCACTACCTGTGTTATTTCATCAGAATTTTTCAAAAGAGAGCATATATTCAAATGTGCAATATTAAAACCAGGATGCGAGTTTACGTGCTGAAATATAACTTCAGGTTTTTGATGACTGATATATGTATCTGGAGACAGTTTATCAAAACTTTCCTGACTGATACTTACATATTCATTGTCATTATCATTCAACTTATCTATGGCCGCGGCGGCAGCCATCTCCGACGTTTTCGTCTGTCAGTTCCGATATTTACATCGACGAGAGAGCTACTGAGTTTGGGGCAGTTCAATTATGAAACATGCAATGCACATTCAATCTATATCAGAATTGAAAAGTTGATGAGAAGCTCCTGAGCAGCGAAAGTTTGCTCATTTTAAACAGGAGACACAAAGTATACCTTTCTGGTTAGACCTGACTGACTTGTCACATGATAAACACGGAAATTTAACAGCCATCAATATAATATACAAAAAATAATATGCAAAAGTGTTCTGATACCTCACAGCTTTTCAAGATCTGCCCGATATCGAATGTTCACTATCTTACTATCCCTTGTCAGTGCACAAATTCTGCCGTCACTGGTCCCCACCCTGGTGATCGAGTCGCATCTCAGAGCCTGACGGACGAGTTCTTGCCTAGATGATGTCAGGTCTTCGCGAATGTATATTGGGGTTCTCTTCAGCTTCTTTCTGGCGGCATACACTTTTTGACGAACATTGTACCTTGTAAACTTGACAATCAGTGGCGTGGTCGATCAGCTCTTCCTGTCTGAGGTCTTTTCGGTTGAATCCGTTGTGTTCTGTCCAGGTCGCCTTCACACCACTTTGAAACCGAGGTCAAGTTTGGAGTAGAGAAGATCGAGCACAACGTCATCGCTGATTTCGTCCTTCTTCTCCGGCAAGCCATATATTCGAAGGCAGTTTCGCCTTGAGTACTGCTGTTGTTCCTGCTGGTAGTTTTGGCTGTCAGAGAGCTTTTTCTCTAGTTGTTTGACTTTTTTTTTCTCAAGTTCATTCACTTCTTGTTACTTTTTCTCGACGTCCAGGTTGACTGCCGCATACACGCTTTGAGATACCCGGTCTATCAGAGCCGCTGCGAGGAGGTCAACCAACTTTGAAAGGATTGGCTCGGCACAAAGCATTTCTTTTATCTGGTCTTTGAGTTTCACTAGGCGTTTTCACATCAGCCCGATGTTTCGAAATAGTGCGTTATTTTCTGACTTGTGAAATTTTCCCGATAGCGAAATAGCGCGCTATTTGATAATGTGAACACAAATTAGCGCTCTATTCACACTGTATCGCTCTGATGGAGAAAATGTCTCGACTCCAACTCTGGAAATTTCTGAAATAGCGGGATAGTAGCGCGCTATTTGATAATGTAAAAACGACTCGAGAAATTAGCGCGATGAATCCCATCATGCCTGACGTGTGTGACCCGATCGATCGAGGCAAACTGCACACAAGTCATGAGGAATTTTCGACAGGGCACACACATTACTGATGCTGTTTGCACATACTCAGCTGTCGAATTATCTATTTAATTTTTTTAACTATTCGGGCTACCCCCTCTTCGGGCTGATGTGAAAAAGAAATGAAAAAGCGCTCTAACTCGCAATCGCTGAAAATAGTTCGAGCTTGGATTTTTATCGGGCTGATGTGAAAACGCCTACTGCGTCACTCTCGTCGAACTTGAATGACGCGCATTCCGGAATCGCATCGTCTATTGTGTTGCTTGCACCTTTTTTCGTTTCCATGGTAGATTGAGCACCGAATTTGGTACCCTCTTCATCCTCCTTCTAAGAGAGAACTATGGACCAAAATTCTATTCGAATTCGATTTGTTTTTATTTGATGTATTGGTTCCTGCATAACATCAGTGCCCATTAAGATACATTCACATATATTATGTACTGCACAGTGTTTGTGCCATACACAATTATATACATAAACTTCCTATGCGCTCGGTGTGAACGGACGTGTTTTTTTCATAGTTCCGCAATTCACAGGATTTCCTCCTGCTTTTAACCTTGCATATCTTTATATTTTTGGATTTTTTGAACGAGTAAATAATGACTCACGCACCAGTTTGATCGGGAATTTTGTATTTTTATTGCGTTTTTAAGCAGGATTGACAAACTTTAAATCGCATATTTTCACCGCATCGCAAATGTTGGAGCAGCCATCTTGCCCCATACCAGGGGCCGCGGAAGCGGGGGGGGGGGGGGGGCTGGGCTGTACTACCCCCCCCCCCCCCCACACACACACTTTTGCATCGTGAAAAAAAATCAAAAAAAAAAAAGAAAGAAAGGGGGAAAATCGGAGGAAAATCACATTACCCGAATTTCTCACAAAAAGTGTGCTTTAGATTGTTTTATCTTGATTTCAAAAACGCAAAAGCTCCGTAGATTGGGAGGGGGTATCCCCCTCCCACACCCTCCCCCTCTATATATCATTAGACTTTGTACATACACACAGATGATGCACACGCGGAATAAGAGCTAAATGCCATGATTTTGCTATTTAGTATTAACACTTTCCTGAAAAAATCTAAATTATTTCCATAAATATATATATATATATATATATATATATATATATATATATATATATATATATATATTAGGGGAGGTTTGGGGAAGCTAGAAAAAAATCCAAGTATTGCACCAAAAGTTTGCACCAGATCGCTGAATTTCAGGTCTGAAAATGTAAAATCACCTTCGTGTGGGAGGAGAAATATCCCTTTTGTATATACACCCTCGTGAGCATGCCATTTCTGTTTGATTGCTTAACTCTTTATGTGCCATGGTGGAAACCTCCTGTGTGCCACGTTATTCTAAGACAGGAAGGTAGTCATGCTCTGAGAGAGAATTCTGTTTTTCCAATTTGTATAACTCCTACAAATTTCTTTTAAGACGGGCATACTAGTAGGCAAAGTTAAAGAGGAATGCCAAGCTTTGTTTCGATATAAATTGTATGACGAATCTATTTCAATTTTTCTTTTGAATGACCAGTTGCTACATTACTGTAAAGGCATGATTTTTGCACATAAAACCGTGACAAAACTTTGAAATGTACGAGCAAATCTAGTTGGGAACGCCGCTTGATAGTCCATCACCCCATAGAATGCAAACCGTATATGAGAGGAACAAAAGCACGAGAGACGCTTTCATCGTGCCGCGGGATTAGCGGTGATTAGTGATTTATCGATCGGTTTTGGCGGCTTTGTTTGTTGAGCAGAATATGCGAAGTTGGCACGCCGTCGACTGAGTCGGACGTGCGAACGTGGCACATAAAGAGTTAATAGACAACATTCATGAAATTAATTGTAACAATACATTTAAATAAGAAGTTAAATTATTCATATGCTACCACTTTATAGGCAAATTGTTCAACAATAATCCACACCAAAATATCCTGCTATACCTTAAACAAGTGGGGCCGTTTCAAGTCGACAAAAGACGGAAAACATGCATCAAATTGCACATTTCTCACCGTGGGAGGGGGAACACCCCCCCTCCCACACCCTCCCCCGTTCCCTAAGCTCGATCGGGCTCGGTCGCGTCGCTCCCTGGCATAGTAACCACCGCCCTTCCAATATCACAATATCATTATCCAGGCTACGTCAGTACGACTCGTGTAAGCGGGGGTTTCAAGTCTTTATAGGCAAATTGTTCAATAATAATCCACATCAAAATATCCTGCTACCTCAAACAAGTGGGGCCGTTTCAAGTCGATAAATGACGGAAAACATGCATCAAATTGTACCATTTACGACATAAAAATGCAAAAAGTTCTCACCGTGGGAGGGGGAACACCCCCCTCCCTTTCCTCCGCTCGCTCGGGCTCGGTCGCTTGGCTCCTTCGCATAGTAGGCCTAGGCCTAACCGCCGCCCTCCCAAGATCAGAAGATCATTATCAAGGCTACGCCGGTGCGTCTAAGCTGGGAGGGGGGGGGGGGGTTTGACCTTGATACCCCCCCCCCCCGGGCTGCGCAGCCCCCCCCCCCCCCCCAAAAAAAAAAAAAAATGAAAAACGTTCCGCGACCCCTCCATACCTATGTGTGGAGTATACGTTAAGCAAACCACCACGCGTCAACGGATCGTTTGGAAAATAAAACATCCGTTTGTATCTTTCATCATCTGTATTTTGAACGTTGTGTGATCTATCAGACAATTTTTCGTAGCTTTAGTCTTTTTAACGAGATTTTGATTAGGAGTAGGTTTAGCAGGACTTCACTGCATTGTGTATATGCCTACTGACTGTTTTGTATCGCAACCGCGGGAATCGCCATCTTGTCTTTCATACACGCGGGGGATTCAGCACTGCACTGCACCAGCACTGAACAATCAAACTGTGTTCATCATAGCCTCCAGTTTTTAGACTTTTTTTGAATTCGGAATTTCATCGATCACTCAGCATTAGCGACAAAAACGATTTTTTTGATCACTTAAATTGCTGGCAGGAATTGGGATCTTATTTGCACACAACATCTACATGCACTCTGAGCATCTGAGAGTACCTCAACTTCACCCCGGCTTCAGGGACCACTGGGCAGTGCCCCTTTTCACTCCAGCCATCACCTGTCACACGGCGAACCGGGTGAGCTCGTTCCATTATTCTATTACATTTGGCTCTTACAAGAAGAACATTACCACCTTGACATCTACGCCAAAAACCTACATGCTTCTAGTGTGAACCCAGAGCCCATAGGCCAAAATAAGTCTCCTTGTGTAGTAGGCCTATGCAAAAAGCAGCCAGATATGGGCAACAAGCCATCGAGATCGAATCTTGTAACTCATGGTTTCATCGTACATGTATTGAAATGAATGAAGAGATCTTTAAAGTTCTAGTTTTGCATCCGTCATACTCGTGCCGTGTATAGGCCTGGTCAACTTTAACTCTTCCTTCTTCACATCTGATATTGAAACCCAAAACAAATTTGAACCTTTGGTATCACAAATGTTTAACCTAGATCACTCCACATGACAATACTAGTAGCGATGCCTCTGAAATTGGCTCTCCCTCCGAAACGTCCATTTCCAAAACAAAGCCAAAGAGAAGAGAAAAAAAAAAACATCCCAAGGAAGGGCAACTTACAAAAGCCTAAGATTTTGAAAGTCCTAAACATGAATTGTCAGAGTCTCAGAGGTAAAAAAGCTATTTTTTAGGTGATCCGAGTATCCTCCTGGATCACCTTCTGTATCTGCACTGATTCTTTGTTAGGTGATCCGAATATCCTCTCGGATCATCTTCTGTATCTTTGCTGATTCTTTGTTTGTGACCCGCTACAACAATATGGTCCTAAAGTCGCGCACGGTCGAAGCCGTGAAAAATCGAATTTGAAGTTAGAACATCAAAATTGGTCAAAACTTACGATTTTCTGATTTTGACATTATTAGAGTCTGACATGTCTTTTATCATCTGTCGAAATTTTGAAGCAAAACGATGAAGGGAAAGACCAGAAATAGCGTGTTTCAAGGCCATGTTTTTTTGGCGTTTTAACGAAGCAGAAACTGGTTCGAACATTTGGATTGAACCTCACACATAGGCTCCGCCCCTAACAACGACCAGAGAGATCTCATTGGTCAGTTTGCTGCTTGCCGCTAACCGAAGCGTGAAAATGGCACACTGCCCAGTCGACTGGTGCGTGCGGGCGGGTTGCGCTATGCCTAGCCGCTTCTCCTGACATCCTGGTCACTGATTGCTCGGTGAGGAGACAGCCGACGCTGTGTTTGAATGAGCATTTCGGGGGTTGCTGGGGCTTAACTTCTATTGTCCGGAGGTGAATACTGACTTGCGTGTCTCTTGATTGTGATTGCGTCGCAAGGAGAACTTTATTAAAAAAAAAAAAAAAAAAAAAAAAACAATCGACGGACTCGAACGCGCGGGCGCATATACGCACGCACAGCTTGTAAGATATAGAAAATTCCTCTATTTACACATGGATCAGACGTCTGAAATGTCACGACACAATTCTACTAAGGGTGGGATTTCACGGAGCACGCGAACGATTTGCGAAGGACGCGAATGGCAAAATCCAGCATTCGTATTTCAGTCTGCAAAAGATCGCCAAACGAACGTGAGGGTTCGGAAGCGTTGTCAGATGTTCGCGAATGTCGTTTTTACTTCGGCGTGAATTTCAAAAAAGTTTGAAATTTTTTGCGAACTTTTTCCGCACACTTGGTCGTGATTTGCTCGTGAATTGTTCTCGAAAGTGTCTTTAAAGCCTCGTCATATGCGCAAGACCTTTGCAAGACACGCGCGATGTTCGCAAAATGTTCGTGAAACCCCAAACAGACTCCCAAACTTTGGAGAATGTCTCGCGTATGTTACGCGAAATCTGCGAAGTTTTTCCGATCATCTTACGACGCAATTGCAAACTGTTCGCGTACCTTTTGAGACATTCTCGCGAACGTTTAGCGCACGTTTGGGGGATGTATGACCTATACGTTTTCTACAAATGAAAATCGTAGCATACATCTTAACATCAAACAATTATTAACAACTACAGTAACAAAAGTAATTAAAGACTAGCAAAGAGAAATAAATGTTTGATATACAAAAAAAAAATCGCAGAATACACTTAATATTAATCTTAAGTATGCAAAATTTCATTTGAACTATAGAGATTATGTGTTGGAGGAACTGCAAAAAAAATACAAATGCTTTACTAGGGGAGATAGGTCCTAGGAAAAACAAAATGTAGGCAAGCACACGATAGAAAAATGAGAGAAAAAGAAAGGAGAAATAGAGGAAAGAAAAAAAATCAACTCAAGACAGCTTCCACCTCTCCTTGGGTACATTTTATCCCATGACTATTGAACATTTTTCGTTGTTCGCATTTCCGTCGCGTGTTCTTCGTGTACGTAACACGCTGTACTTTAGCAATGATACACACGACATTCGCACATACGTCGTGGGAACTGCGCACAAATTGCGCAAGAATAGTTTTCGGCTTTATTGTTATTTGTAATTCGCATCCTTCGCAAATCGTTCGCGTGCTCCGTGAAATTCCACCCTTAGTTTCAAGTCAATCCGACTCAATATGACGTCATACGGGCCCGTCAAAGTTGAAATAACGGGCGTTCATTAATAGCGATATACAGTGCAACTATGCCCCCAAAACCGCCGATTTCAAATCCGATTTTACTCGTCAGGATGGACAGTGACCCCCTATTTTCTTTACATATTCTAAAACTGATGAGTTGTACATGTCATTTCATGGATTGGCGAGGCTGCAAAAATGATTAAAAGATATCAAATTTCTTAATTTTCAAAGTGACGTCATCAAATTTCAGTTCACTCGAGCGTATCTCACTAATCCTCTGTCACCCAAACTTTAGTATGGTGTAGCTTATTAAATGCTCTCTCATAAAATTGTACTTATAAAATGTTTATTGGTTGGCGGCATCACCTCGTAAAAATGGATTGAAAGTAGTCTTGTCAAGTTTTACCAGTTTACGTGGTAAAACTCATATCAAAAAACTTGATTGAAATTAAAGCTTAACTTCGATGTATTGAGATATTTTTTTCTTTCTACACCATCTTGGGTATGTAAATTAGGGTCAAAGGTCATAAATGTTTCATCCTGTATCTTGGTGAATACATGTCCTATCTTTCCCATATTTTGCACACGCAAAGACCATGTTACAGGAATCATTTAACAAACAACCACTTTTTGCTCAGATGTCATCTTCTCTGTGCAAAGTGGGGTCAAGGGTCATATGTATTTATTTCTGTATTTTCGTTATGACGTGTTATCTCTATGGGAGGGAAGTTTTCTAGATGTGAAAATTGACATGTCTTTATCGAGCCACTAGCTCACTTACCCTTTGGTGCATTTCTCCAAGATTTTAATATGTTGTAGGTCAAACTTTGCGCTACCATACTGTAACTCAATGTTTTTCATACAATGTCGGGATCAAGTTCAAAATTTTGGTTGAAATTAAAGCTTATCTTCGATGTATTGAGATATTTCTTTCTTTCTGCAACTTTCTTTGCAATAACTCAAGAAAAACAAGCCTTATAATCCCCATATTTTGGACATGTTTAGTTCATGTCACGTACATTATTTCATAAAATAACAACTACTTGAGCGGACACCATTTTGAATTATGAAAACACATTTTCATTCATATCTAATTAATGGAATGAAATTTCTCAATGAAATTTATGTCACATATAGTTCAAGTCAAGCGCATTGTACTCATATTCTCAAAATTCATATTTACCCTTAAAACGTGCGCGTACGCGCGCGTTGAAATATTTGAAGAGTTTGTTTGCAAAAACCGGTAAGTCCATATTTGCCAAATGGAGATATTTGCGATTAAAGGTCAAGAAAAATAAAGAGAATAATAAGAAAATATTTGCTTCTTTTGACCATAACTTCAAAAATGGTTCTCTCTATGTAGTGACCACTATATCAATTTAAAGGTCTTATTTTGTACTTTATGACAGGAACCGTACTTCAAAATCTTCAAAAATGGACCTATCGGTTTTTGCAAACAAATTCTTCATTTGTATGCTCCAATCGAGCTCATTTTTTTTTTTGCACACGTTTCAGACCATTTGGAGCAATTTTTGAAAAAATGAAAAAATTGGAAGGACGCGTACGCGCGCGCACATATACGCACGCACAGCTCATATGCAACGGAAATTTCCCGTTTTTCTGTACGAATCGGATGTTTGAAATGTCAAGGAATATATCAACAAAGTTTCAAGTCAATCTGACTCAATATGACGTCATACGGGCCCGTCAAAGTTGAAATTCCGCGCGCGCGTCAATTGCGATATACATTGTACAATGCAACCATGCCAAAAAACCGCCAATTTTAAATCCGATTTTACTCGTCAGGATGGACAGTGACCCCTCATTTTCTTTACATATTCTTAACATGTCTTTTCATCGGTTGGCAATGCTGAAAAAAATGATTAAAGGATATCAAATTTCTTGATAAAGTAAAAAAAGTAAAAGTTCAAAATGACGTCATCAAATTTCAGGTTTATTGGAGCGTATCTAACTAATCCTTAGCCGATTTTAACCCAGATTTCAGTGTAGTGTAGCTTATTTAATGTTCTTTCAAACGTAGATAACAAAATCTTGATTGGACGACGGCATCACCTTGTAAAAATGAATTGAAAGTAATCTTGTCGAATTTGACCAGTTTACGTGTTATCTCTATGGGAGTGCAGTTTTTTTTTTTTTTTTTTTTCTGAAAATGAAAATTGACATGACTATCTTTATCGAGCACTAGCTCACTTACCCTTCGGTAAACTTCTCCCAAATTATGTTGTAGCTGAGACTTAACGCTACCGTAATCGACCCTTTCGTTTTTCGTATCATGTTAAAAATTTTGGTTAAAATTAAAGCTTATCTTCGATGAATTCTTTCTGCAACTTTCTTTGCAATAACCCAAGAAAAACAGTCTCTATCACCACCATATTTTGCACATGTTTGGTTCATGTCACGTACATTATTTCATAACATAACAACTGCTTGATCGGACACCATCTTGGGTATGAAAATTACGGTCAAAGGTCATAAATGGTTCATCCTGTATCTTGGTGAATACCTGTCCTATCTTTCCCATATTTTGCACACGCCAAGACCAAGTTACAAGAATCATTTCACAAATAACCACTTTTGGCTCAGATGCCTTCTTGTCTGTGCAAATTTGGGTCAAAAGTCACATGTACTTCTTTCTGTATCTTAGTTATGACGTGTTATCTCTATGGGAGGGATTTTCTTTAAATATGAAAATTGACATGATTGTTTTTATCGAGCACTAGCTCACTTACCCCTCGGTGAATTTCTCCCAGATTTTAATATGTTGTAGCTATGACTTTGCGCTATCAGATATATGCCCTTCGTTTTTTCATAACAATGTCGGGATCACGTTAAAAAACTTGGTTGAAATTAAAGGTTATCTTTGATGTACTCATATATTTTTCTTTCTGTAACTTTCTTTGCAATAACTCAAGAAAAAAAAACAGCCTTTATCACCCCTATACTTTGCACATGTTTAGTTCATGTCACGTACATTATTTCATAAAGAAACAACTACTTGATCGGACACCATCTTGGGTATGTAAATTATGGTCAAAGGTCATAAATGTTTCATCCTGTATCTTGGTGAATACCTGTCCTATCTTTCCCATACTTTGCACACGCAAAGACCATGTTACAAGAATCATTTCACAAAATAACCACTTTTGGCTCAGATGCCGTCTTGTCTGTGCAAATTGGGGTCAAAGGTCATATATACTTCTTTCTGTATCTTCGTTATGACGTGTTATCTCTATGGGAGGGAATTTTTTTAAATGTGAAAATTGACATGATTGTTTTTATCGAGCACTAGCTCAATTACCCTTCGGGGAATTTCTCCCAGATTTTAAAATGTTGTAGCTATGACTTTGCGCTATCAATAATATGCCCTTCTTTTTTCATACCATGTCGGGATCACGTTAAAAAAGATGGTTGAAATTAAAGCTTATCTTCGATGTATTCAGATATTTCTTTCTTTCTGAAACTTTCTTTGCAATGACTCAAGAACAACATGCCCCACTAGCCCCATATTTTGCAGATCTATAGTACGTCACGTACATTATTTCATAAAATGTGATAGCGCTCCTGAAAACGAACATAAAGTCGGACACACTGATTTTGCGTAAGGACTGAAAATAAGTGAAATGGGTCAATCTATTCGAACTTGTCCTTTTCATATTTCTTGAAAGAACGGGTCTTCTTTTACATTATGCTAAAATTTGGTATCATAAAACGGGCAGGAAAGTGTGTTTTCTTAGCAGTTTAACTCGAACATTTTTGGTAGAATAGTGTGATTAGATGTGTCTTTAGAATCCCTTTTTCATTCGTATTTTCTGACAAACCTTGTCAACACTCTTCACTTTCAACTCTAATAACTTTTGAAAGGATAGTGCTACTGCAATGAAAGTAGGCATTGATGGACAGAATGTGTTAATGAGACATTCTTAATTTCAGTTTAATCTGATAATCCTCTCATTGTTGTTACTCTGGTGGTTTACTTCCTGTTTTTTGTCCCATTCATCGCACAGCCAGAGCGGTTTGGTAAAGACTAAGCGCTTGAATATACACTGTACTTCAGAGCCTCTTTTCTCAGTTCACACTTTTCCTGAGTTTATACTTTCTTTCCAATATTTAGATAGTTTAGGAGAGTCTATTTGATTTGAGTTATACATCTTTTTAAAGCTTAAAATCTGCTCTTTCAGAATATGGTCTTAACTAAAAATTCATGTCTTGCGACTTTTTGTTTGTTTTGAGGTGCAGGGTCACAATAACAACTACATGTACTTGATCGGACACCATCTTCGGTTTTTAAATTAGGGTCACAGGCCATACATGTTTCATCCTGTATCTTGGTGAATACAAGTCCTATTATTCCCATATTTTGCACGCGCAAAGACCATGTTACAAGAATCATTTCACAAAATAACCACTTTTTGCTCAGATGCTATCTTGTCTGTGCAAAGTGGGGTCAAAAGTCATACGTACTTTTTCCTGTATCTTCGTTATGACGTGTTATATCTATGGGAGGGAATTTTTCTAGATGTGAAAATTGACATGATTGTATTTATCGACAACTAGCTCACTTACCCTTTGGTTACTTTCTCCCATATTTTCATATTTTGTAGCTGAGATTTTGCGCTATCGAACGCTTACCTCCTTTTTTTTTTAACGATGTCGGATTTACGTTAAAAAGTCGGTTGAAATTAAAGGTTATCTTCGATGTATCAAGATATTTCTTTCTTTCTGCAACTTTCTTTGCAATAACTCAAGAAAAACAGCCCCTATCACTCCCATGTTTTGCACATGTTTAGGTCATGTCACGTTCATTATTTCATAAAATAACAACTACTTGACCCAACATCTTGGGTATGTAAATTAGGGTCAAAAGTCATAAATGTTTCATCCTGCACACAGAGAAATTACGGTTCTAATTTGCACCCTAGAGGGTGCATATCGTCGTAACACCAGCGGCTCCATTTAGGGTTCTATTTTTTGGGGGTGCTTATTTAGCACCCTATATTTAACACCATATATGGTGCATATTTGCACCCCTCCATTGGGTTCCCTTTCTGCACCCAATAGGGTTCATATCGTTGTAACACCAGCGGCTCCATTTAGGGTTCTATTTTTTGGGCGTGCTTATTTAGCACCCTATACTCAACACCCTAAAAGGTGCAAATATAGACCTCTATACAGGGTTCCTCTTCTGCACCTCATACCTGCACCCATTATGGTTCATATTGTTATTGCTGTAATTTTGCACCCTATGGGGTGATAAAGTCACCGCAATATAGGATGCAATACAATTTGCACACGTCTCTATAAAAAATATATAGGGTTACCTTTCTGCACCCCATATGGTGAAAATTATAACCTTTTTGTTAAAACCAAAATAATTATATACTGGATGCCTTCACTGACTTCACAAACAATTACCTAAGGTCTACTGCCTTCACTGACTTCACAATTACCTAAGGTAACACTCCAGACATGAAGCAAAATAGCATGCATACAGTAGATTTACACACAGTTTCTCAGTCAATTAAATCCACAATCTTTCGAAAACTGAAGCCAGAGACTTCAATTCAACAACAAATAGAACATAAACATGATGAATACAGTGCATACTTACATATAAATTATAACATTTTAATATATGTCTCATGGAAGAGGGACAAGTTAACAGCGATTTTCTTTTTCATGGTTTACTTTAAGCAAACACCATTCAACACCCACATGTCATCCCGAACCCTATAAGGTGCCACTTAGTTAGATTTGCTCGTAGGGTGAAAATAAGAACCCTAATAGAACCCTAATTTCTCTGTGTGTGTATCTTGGTGAATACATGTCATATTATTCCCATATTTTGCACACGCAAAGACCATGTTACAAGAATCATTTCACAAAGTAACCACTTTTTGCTCAGATGCCATGTTGTCTGTGCAAAGTGGGGTCAAAGGTCATAATATGTACTTCTTTCTGTATCTTCGTTATGACGTGTTATCTCTGTGGGAGAGAATTTTTCTCGATGTGAAAATTGACATGTCTTTTTCGAGCACTAGCTCATTTACCATTGATTGAATTTCGCCCAGATTTTGATATGTTGTAGATGAGACTTAGCGCTATCGGAAGTTGTACTCCGTTTTTTTCATACGACGTCGAAATCACGTCGAAAAAAAAAAAAACTTGGCTAATATTAAAGCTTATTTTCGACGTATTTTCATATTTCTTTCTTTCTGCAACTTTCTTTGCAATAACTGAAGAACAACAGGCCCTATTAGCCCCATATTTTGCACATCTTTAGTTGACGTCACGTACATTATTTCATAAAATGTGACCGCGCACCTCAAAACGAACACACGAGCACACACACACACACACACACACACATTGACTTTATTCAGCTGATAAGAGTAACGGCTAATGTCATTTGCAATGGAAGTAGTACCCATCAGAGACATACAAAACACCAAAGCAAGTTATTTTGTCCTGTACGGGGCCCCAGACAGTAGCCCCAAAGTGCCCCCCCCCCCCAACACACATACTCACACAATAGTTTCATTCAGCTGAAAAGGGTCACGGCTAATTTCTTTTGCAATGCAATTAGTACCCATCAGAGAAATCCAAAATACCAAAGCCAGTTATTTTTTCCTGCATGGGGCCCCAGACAGTAGCCCCAGACAGTAGCCCCAGAGATTTGCCCCAAATTGCCCCCTTACCCCCTCCCCCCCCCCCCCACACACACACAAACATTGATTTTATTCAGCTGAAAAGGGTCAGAGCTACTTTCTTTTGCAATCGGAAGTACTACTCATCAGAGATATCCAAAGCACTAAAGCCAGTTATTTTATCCTGTACGGGGCCCCAGACAGTAGCCCCAAAGTGTCCCCTACACACAGACACAGACACACACACACACACACACACACACACACACACATATATTGGTTTCATTCAGCCGAAAAGGGTCACGGCTAATTCCTTTCGCAATGGAAGTAGTATCCATCGGATATCAAAATACACAAGTCAGATATTTTATCCTGCACGGGGCCCCGTACAGTAGCTCCAAAGTGTTTTGCTTTATTCTCTTTATTGTTTGCATTTCTTCTTCTTCTGAAATATGCGCTCCTTCGTCTTCACTTTCGCGACAACGACAACGCGTCCTCCTGATCATCATCAGTTTTGCTGTTCTGGCAAACATTTTCCAGCGTATCGCATAATTGCATGCATAATTAAGTCTGGGGAAGCGTAGGAACAGCGTAGCTAAAGCGGCCAACAACATTATCGAAGCAGGAATGAAGCGTCGTAGGAACAGGCCTTGATTTTATACCAGTGAAAGCGTCGTTAAAGCGGGAAGGTCGTGCTTTGATCAAGAAAGCGGCGCAGCCGCTTGACCATGTCGTCGGTGTCTAGTTTAGACTATATTTCCCGTTCTTGTGCCGCTGTTACGACGGTCAGAAAAACCTGGAATTATTACGCTCATCCCGCGGTATTTACACTATCACTGCTCTCTCCCCGTTTGAGCTACGATTCAAAATAGGTCAATCTTGATGGGGAGATGAGGAAGAAATTTTGAACCAGTTCAAAATTTCTTCCCGATCAGTAAAATTGCCAGACCCAACCCCATCACCCAAACGCTGCTGCTACGATGCTCCCGGTCCCCGTACACTTTTGCCGCTTTCTCCCGATCTGACAGATTGAATAGATCGGGATGCAGATCTTGATCTTGGAATTACATGTGGGGACACTTTAGGAACACTCCGTGGGTCCCCGTACAGCTATATAACTGGTTTCGGTGTTTTTGATACCTCGTTGAGTACTACTTCCATTGCAAAAGAAATTATAGCAGTGATTCTTTTCACTTTACTTAGAATAAAATAATACGGGAGCACTTTCCAGCTACTGGCTGGGGGCCCCTTAACTGGATGGGTTTGTGTTTCACGTATCTCAGCTGTTAAGTCCACTGCCAAAGAAAATAGGCATACATGACTCTTTTCACCTAAAAGCACTTAATTCATATGGGGTGGGAATGCCTTGGGGCTATACCTGTCAAGGGCCATGCATTCGGGCCAATATCGCACCTCTTTTAATCGAATTCTTTAATGTTTAATTAAATTTAGCAAAACTTTTGCCTAGATGACATGGTAGTTCAATGTCATTATTAATCTCTTCATTCAAATTTATTTTGAAACATTCACTTTACCTCTAACCTTATTCCAAATAACTCCTTTTCAACTGAAATCCATATATAAGACAAGTACCATTCCACTATCTGTTCATTCATAAATCCATAATGATATAGTCACGTGATTACATGCTGCGCTCGTTCATTCAAATTGATTTCTGGCCTTCTAATTTAACATGTTCTGCAGTCAATAAAACAGATATGTTCATGGTTGGCCTCTTTCCTTATTTTCTTTCATCGTAGTTATTGTTTTGTAAGCATTATTGTGGCACGCCAGAGGGGAATCAAATATTTATGTTCGACAACAACTAAAAAAACATTTCATCAATTTAAATTTCATTCCACAAAAATATGTTCGATAAAATATATATTCAACAAAATATGTATTTGACAAAAATATATTCAAACAAAATACATATTTGACAAGAAAATATAAAGGTTTGACCAAAATATATTCGACAAAATATATATTTGACAAAAATACATATATTTCACCAAAATGTATTTGACAAAAATATATTTGACCAAAAATATATTTGACACAAAATATGTTTGACCCAAAATATATCCGACAAAAAATATGTATTTCACCAAAAATATTAGACCCAAGATATATTTCACAAAAAGTGTTTACACAGGCCTATATGGCGTTCTATACTTACGACAAGAAATCATTCGGTGAACAAAAAATCATTCGATGAACAAAAAATCATTCCATGAAAATAAAAGTCATTCGATGACAATACAGCGCAGCGCAAGCTTACGCTGCACGTGTCGTTGCGTGTACACTGTGGTATACACCATTAATCTGCAAATTTTATTGCTTAAATTGCGCATGCACATCCGCGCTTGCTTGCTTGCCCGTACTAGTGGTGAGCTAGACGCTCGAGTGGTATGGTACGCATGTCTACGTTACGCGCGCTATAAAGCTTTAGCGATTTCGATGTCGATCTAGCTCATTAAGACTTCACGCATGGGCCTTGGCTTCCAACTGTTCTGAAAGTGGGAGTAGGAATGATCCCGCCATGGCGTGATGCAAAAGATTCAGCACAGCTTAATCTCCGCCATTGCCAGTTGGCGAGCGCGAGATCGGGATCAGGTCGTGGCCGTGGCAGAGCAACATCTGCGGTAACCGCATGCAGCAGCGACCCCAACACGTTACTGGTTACAGCGCCCCGCGCCGGGGTTACATCATCACAATACAAATACACGTACAACCAGTTAATGGTACATAGTACTAGAATTTCATCATATCATCACTATACAACCAGCTATATACCTCATCACTATACAACCAGATACATACTTCATCACTACAACCAGATACTTCATTTGATGAATCTTCAAGTCTGATTGGTTAAGAATTGGGGCATACAGTCAGCAATTACCTGTAGTTCCCACAGTACCCAAACTGACCCATATTACACTAAACTGCCCTCTTGATTTGTAGCAGCACATTCATATGCACATGTAGGGTAAGCACTTGGCTTCAATATTGAGAGAGGTGACCAATATCCAATACGATTGCAATGCACGTGAAATGGCAGCGCAGATGTGTGAATTGGCTATCCAAGAGCTATTGCCATCAACCTACTAAATTTTCATACAATTTTCTTCATTATATAATACATGTATGTACAGATATGAACTGCTTTTCTTAAAGGCAGTTGTTGCTATCGGTGCCCCTGTAAGGTTCCTTGGGTCATAGCACAGACCCGAGATCCCTCGTGGTAATGATATCAACAATTCCCCGAAGAGCAGTCCATATTTGCACTCTAGGAGATTGTCATTAAAAACTTCATGACTGAATAGATGGGAGAAGTTTTGTGTGGTGGTTAGTGGAGGTGCCATTGAACTACGGCAAACATATTCCACATGTAGTATCAAAATGTCGATAAAAAGTAGTTTGCAGAATATGTTGAAGGAATTGAACTACAGTCAACCTTGCCCATGTCGAATCTATTTGGACTGAAGAAATAGCTTTGATCAGAGAAAATTCAACTAATGAGGGATTAAAATTAATAGAATGTACCGGTATAAAGAGAAGAGGACTTGAAAAGGACCTTTGACTTGGGTGATTATTTGACTTATGCGAGGCCAGCTTAAGCAAGGTTGACTGTATTTTCATTTGTGTTGGAACTTTTGCAGCAGTTATCAAGGAATGAATAAAACTGGATACAAATATAGAATCCATGTTATAAAACTTGCAAGGATGATACACTAATTTCATCACAATCATAGTCATGGATTGAAAAGGAACACATATATGCTATTATGTGCCAAGTTTTTTTTTTTGTATGTCAGGGTGTGTGTGTGTGTGTGTGTGTATTTTCATTTGATTGCTCTTATGGTTTGTTCACTTATAGGTCTCCATACTTTCAACACTGTTATCATTCCTCGAGTACTAGTAGTATGTTGCACTGCATCTTGTATGAAAAAAACAAACACCAAAACCTAATTTTGCAGTCATTCACCTGGAGCATACACATTTGTACTGTACTCTTCTGAGCAGCAGTAAACTAATTTGCCCATTTACAATGAACTGGTTGTTTCCAGTCGCACAACTTACAATATATATAGAAAACGTACAGTTTGTGGGATGGCGTCATTCAGTTGTGCATACAGCTATATGATGTACGTAGTAACTATCTCACTTTTTAAGTCATAAATTTATCTTGTGTATCATTCGTCCACTCACGCATCCAATCACTCCTTTCACTTTGTATGCCAAGTTAGCAAGGAAAGATATTCATGCCATACCAATCACAAGATGGAAATTTAATTGCAGTCATTAACAATTCTGGACATACAAGAAATACAAAGTCTATGTAAATAACAATGTATATTCAAATTGGCTTGCCATTATTCAACAAGACAGCTCGCACTGCTGTTGTACGTATTCCACACAACCTACTAAAGTGTAAAACCCTCAGAGCTCTGAACCACACTGCTTTCATAGTAGTTTGGGTACAGTCCCTTTGTTATCAGTCCATATTTTCCATTCACAACAGACCCAAGAGATGTCACCTGTAGGCCACAGAGTTTTGGGGGATAAATTGTTTCCTGTCATGAATCGCCCACTTATGGCCAGAAGTAACAGGATTTCAGAGGCTGAACTTATTTCACAGATGAGCCAGCAGGCAGTATTTCTAACATTATGGCATTGTTATTTCATGTTACTGAGTAAGATCTGAATATTACTGAGTACATGTATTACCAGGTAAAATTTGTATGCTTACCGTTATGTTGTGAAAGTTGCATCGCAGATTACAATTTGCACTGAAATAACCCCCATATTTCTCCTGTTGAAACATGAGAGATATCGAAACATACATTTTCTTCATCAGACATTCACAGATAAAACATAATAACATCTGATAACCAATAATTACAGTATATAGTGCCTTTTCAAAAAAGACTTGAAGCACTTCAACAATTACAACACTGATCCACTTACAATGTAACATGTAGGGGGCTCGTAGGCATGGCACATCCAGTCAATACTTGAAATATTACACTTTGAAAAGTCGCAAGTAATTAATGCAGGTTTGATTCATTTCAGAAGGGATCTTTCTTTTCTATCAAAAACAGATCCCTTAACTTCCAAGCTTCAATCATATTTCTTACATGTCATGTGGTTGAAGCTTCTCTGGCATTGCCAGCTTAATGCCAGTCAAGGAGTCACAAATTCCAATCTTTCAAATTCATGAAATCAAATTCCGATCTTCTACAATCTAAATGAGGCAATTGGCACAAATGTACATGCCTTGTCACATATTTTGTTTTTTTTTTCTATATTTTTCAAATTCATTTCATTTCAGTCTCACAATAATTAATGAATGCTAATTTTGAATGGCAAGTACAATGCTTCTGCTCTGACATTATGCTGTATACTGTAAACCTGTTTCAATCAGAGGGGGCAGAAATTTGCTTATGACACAAGTTAGCCTTAACCCAATGAGGACTGACTGATTTTGCGACAACAAGCATTTCCCATAGACACCTGCCCTAGTATACTCCGACTGGTTCTCAATTGGTTAAGAGGAAACTCTGTTAAGCCAGACTTGAAGCACCTCCAGACATAAAGAATCTTACTCGCAAGTGGCACATGTACACTGATCTTTGAAGGCATTGAACACATAATCAAATTCTTGTTAACATGAAAACTTGGCTTACACCAGTCTACTGTCAGCCGCCATTGCAGGACAAAGATCATCAATGTAAAGTATTGTATCATCCAATGAAGTCCCATTCTCTGAGTATGACTACTGCACATCAATAGTTTATACAGGATCCTGCTGTGTACTTCACTGTGAAAACAACCTACAAACAATCAGAGTTAACATGATACAGACTACAACTGTGTCAAAGATAAGGTGGGTCTGAAAGTCAAGACTACACACAAGGCCTTATGAACATCAATGCTTAACTGTTATCACATACTAGTATATTATTCTGTATGTACAAATTTAATAAAGATGTGGAGTGTAAAACAGATGCACCCATCGTGTCACTGACTTCATTTGTATTTCCAGTTCCAGTGTATATAAGCAACTTTGTTCAACTTTGTCAATAAACAAAACTATTTCACATTGATCACTTAAATAAACAGGATTCAAGTCAACATCCCTTTAAAATTAACTCTGAGACAAATAGAACTATGCAGATATTCATCAGTCTAGAGATACCACACAATTACACTTGCTGTAGGAAGTCTTTAATATTAGAATCTCAGATAAGCTGGAAAACATGATCAAGAGAGGCACTCCTGTATGGATTGTACATTGCTAAGTAATTGAAAAATAACAACTTTATAAGACCAAGGAGGTACTAGTACCTCCTTGATAAGACGATAATTTGTAAATTTACGAATAATTTCTGAATCCAAAAGAAAGATTCATATACACTCAACAACACTGACAAACAGACAGACACACAATAAAAACTCACACACCTATGAAGGAACTTTGTTCACAATGTGGACTAAATCACATTTTTGAACTAAGGAAAACCCACTAGAACTTACGACTGAGAGCTAAACACTATCAATTCTGTTTATGCTCTTCCAGCATTATCACAGCCAATGTGAAAAACTGAATGTGGATTTTTCTTCCAAACACCAGGATGTAAATCCTGCCTTTCCACTGTAAATCTTACTGTTTTCAACAATCTACATATGGCAGTTTAGTTTACAGTCAGGGGTCCTTCAGCTCATATCATGTAATCTGACAATGTAAGTACACATTTCAATTGGACCACAGTGATCAAATTAATCTATCATAAAATTTCATTCAAAGTTAAATGGTGCAGTATTTCGAGATATTTACATTGTAACCTCTGGCAATTTAAAGAGTCATGAATACTGAGGAAACACCACAGACAGTATTTTTGCACTGAGCAAGGTGATATCCAATATTCTTACAGAGCTAGACCTGCTCATAATAAGAGGATAAAATGGGTTTACCCCTTGCATAGAGACTATAAAATCTCTATCCCATTAAAAGTGCTATTCATTGGAGTGGGTAAAAGGAAAGCGATGGAAGGTTAATGGCAGGATGATGTCACGGTTTAGGGACAATATGAAGAATGATAGGAAAATGACGTGATGTCACATTAGTGTCATGATGATGTCACAGTGTTTGCTGATGATGTAACAATAATGTCAGAATAATGCTATGATGTTATAAAGGTATATGAATTATGTCTTGATGACAATGACGATGATGATGATGATTTAGTTATATTCATAGAGGGTAGCCACTTTAGTGATCTTTGCACTGTTCTCCTCGTGGTTCCTGTTCACATTCATGAATGTAATTCAGCTATCAGGATTCTGTCACGATAATCTAATGATGATGATGATGTGAGGATGTCATGTCGATAATGAGCCAGCGATGTAATAGGGATGTAATATTGTCATAAAAATAATACAAACATTATTATGATGTCATGATGACTGAGGATGTGACATAAACACATTGACTGGATTAGACATTGGAATGATTGGCAATGAGCCATATAATCAATCTTTCGCCATCCCCTAACATCATCAGCTATCAACCAAAAAAAAAAAAAAAAAAAAATGGCTTTACTGAGAGTGATGGGTTGACATTGGTATTGGTATTCCTCTGAGTAACCAGTGCTATATAACTTGCAAATATATCAAAGACGATTCTGACAGAGAATGTCATCACAACTATGAAATCTGTATGTTTACTTGGGAAAGGGGAGGGACAGAACTAACCTGAATTAAATTTCATAGGGGCATGATTTGTTTTGTCCCTTTAAGCAGCATTACACATTAAAATGTTCTTGTCATCTTATCATCATACAAATCTGTAACTGCTGAAAGACTGCAATAGTGCAGATGAAAGAGTTGGCATTCATGTACCAATTGCAAAATTTCAAATAAATGAAATCAAATGCTACAGATTAAAGAAATTAACTAAATATAAATGCATTACTCAATACTGGCAACCTTCATCATCAATAAAAACCATTATCAGTCATAACTCTTTAAAGTAAATGCCCATTATAAGAACCATGAGAAACACTTAAATATAAAACCTTGTGCAAACAGGAACACTTCCATAAGACAAAAGAAAAAAAAAATCATTGTTTTGGCGTAACCCGCCCGACCCTAGAAAAACCCCGACCCTGAACTTTTCACACACACAAAAAGGAAATACATCGTTTTTACTGAGAGAGGGCGCGATACGGGTTTGCGGATTATCAAAAACGACAACAACAGCTGGTGTCGGAAATTGGCCGCGCAGTACAGCATGTTGGCGACTGATAAGTCCGGTTCGAAGATTTTATTTAGTATTATTCGGAGAATCGATTTGTCAGTGGCGCTGGGTGATTTAGCCCAGGAATTTCTGACCGGTATGTCGTGACGGCTTTTCAACTGGTTATATGACAAATTTTGGATGCAACAGACCCTCTCTATCGAATGGGGTTTCGTTAAATATGAGTTTTACACCTAAAATACAGGTAACAGGTACACAGTCTTCACTTATTAATGACTTTCACTGAGTCTACCCAACCAAACAAATGTCCACCAGTACATGTATGAAGATTTTGACAGATTGAATGCGTCAGAAATACTGCAAAACCACATAAGATTCCTGCCAAGTATCAATGAGACCATCGTCAGGTCAAACAAGTTCAACATCACACAGTTGCTTGATGATGTGACGCCGACTCAACCGCCGATGACCCTACTTTTAATCTCCGGCACAACTAAGACAGAGGAAGTCAGCATCACCAAGAAACAGATATCTGAAATGAGCAACAAAAATCAGTCAATCGAGAGTAAGTCATTAAAAGGAGTTCTATGGAAAAGAGTAAAACTGTGCCTGATTGCCCCTCTAATTAAACAGACATGGAAGTCATTGTAGTGCATTAGACATTAAATTAGTCAATTTTACCATCCAGTCAGCAGCCTATGAAACCAAATATATAGCATCATTTTCCTACAAATATCTTATAAAGTGAAAAAAAGTATAAGAAACCTCTAATTTTCTCAAAACATGAAGCAGAGCAGAATACAAGAAATCCTAGAGAAGTGCTGAGGTTTAGTTGTGAAGAAGTACAATCATAATGACAGATGTTTTACACATAGTTTACTCATTCAATTTTTTTGCTTTTTAAGGACACATTTGTACACATTAGCGTACAATGGGCAATAATTTTACAATGTGTACAATTAACAATTAGCCTGTGATATTTAAATGACGGCCCTTGGTTTCAACAATAACATGACAAAAGTGTGCGAATACCAGTGGGATGGGAGAAGGGGAGGGAAGTTCATGCCACACTCACCTTATACTGACAGTGCCTCCGTCTGGAATAATTCCTGCAGTGGTGGGAAGTAGACAACCAACATCAGTTACATCTTGAAGGACAGCTAACCCAGGCATGATCTGCATGTTTGACAACATTACTTATCAAAATTATCACTCATTACTTTATGTTGAAACGTACTGACAAAGTCTGTACACAATCGAGTTATTTCATCACAAGTGGTGCATCAGACAGTATGTATGGTCTTTTATTCATACATGTATGCTACACATCTTCTTATGACTTTGTCTGACGCAGAGAAGGCTGAGGCAGGATTGCATCTAATTGAGAGGAGCAGTCATTATTACAGTGCCATCTGGACCGCTTGACAGGTACAAGTTGATAAATCCCAGCTCAAGATAGTATCATGCTTGTCCTTATACTCTGAAAAGGCTTCATGGAGCAAAACAATTCATTGCATACTGTATGTGAAGATGAATGCTGCTACTGCATGTACTAATATACACAGCCAAGTATCTATAAAGACAATGGATAAATCTAATCAAATCTATAATGCATCATTATCTAATATTACAGTTAAACTCGCCTAAGTCGACATCGCATATGTCGAATAATCGCGCAAGTCGATAATTTTAAAAAGTCCCGATTTTTCCCCATTCACTCATAAGTCGAATTTTTTAAGTCGAATACTCGCTTAAGTCGATGAAATTCCAAGAACACTTTCACGGAAAAAACATTGAATTCACTGTGCCTAAGTCGAATAAGATTTTATTGTGTAATAAATCACTGTCAAAATCACGAGACGCCAGTTTTTGTTTACATACAGTATATACCAAAAGAAACTGCGTAAATAAACATTAACGTTTCATTAACGCAAGCGGTTTCACCTGAATCGTTAGTAACGCAAACTAACAATCGGGAAAATTAACGTTTGTAGCAACGATGAGTAACGATCCCTAGCGCAAATTAACGATGTCTCGTTAACATTAACGATAGGTAACGCAAGAACTCACGCGAGATTTTGGTTTTGTAACGAGACCTGGTGAAAGGACGACGTAGTCCCTGCCGAGTGTAGCGATCTATGCCTTATATTTAGCGGAGTCTTTTCGCGAATCGAATCACGATTTCGCGAATGGTTAATTTGCGACCGGGGTCACCAAAAACGCACGCCGGGCCACCAAAAAAGCCGAATGTTTGCCTTCAGTTTGGAAATGAAGCGGTAACAATCGGTTCCATGAGATGCTGAATAAATGTCAGATGTTTGCTCTTTTAATTTTGGAAATGAATAACGGTAATATTCGATTCCGTATAATACTAAAATAAATGTCGGATGTTTGCTTATACTTTTGGAATGTCAGAGATTTGATTTTGCATTCGGAAATGAATAAGGATAAAAAAAAAGTATCCGGAAGATGCTGAAATAAATGTCGAATGTTTGCTTTGACGTTCGGATATGAAAAATAATGATATTCAACTCCATACGATGATAAAATAAATGCCGGATGTTTACTTTTACGTTCGAAAGTAAATAACAATTACATTCAGCTCCGGAAGATGCTAAAGTAAATGTCGAATTATCCCTTTGACGTTCGGAAATGAATAACAATAATAATCAACTTCGTACGATGATGAAATAAATGTCGGATGTTTACTTTTACGTTCGAAAGTAAATAACATTAACATTCAGCTCCGGAAGATGCTAAAGTAAATGTCGAATTATCCCTCTGACGTTCGGAAATGAATAACAATAATAATCAACTTCGTACGACGATGAGATATATGTCGGGTGTTTGCTTTTACTTTCGAAAGTAAATAGCAATAACATTCGGCCCCAGAAGATGCTAAAATAAATGTCAGATGATTGTTTTTACGTTCGGAAGTGAATAGCAGTAATATTCTTCTCCATACGATGCTAAATAACTGTCGGATGTTTGCTTTTAAATTTCGAAATGAATAACAGTAACATTTAGCTGTATTTGATGGTAAAGTTAATGTTTGATATTTGCTTTAACGTTCGGAAATGAATAACAATAGTATTCAACTCCGTCCGATGATAAAATGAATGTCTTATGTTTGCTTTTATGTTCGAAAGTAAATAGCAGTAACATTCAGCTCCGGAAGATGCTAAAATAAATGTTGAATGTTTGCTTTGGCGTTCGGAAATGAATAACTATAGTATTCAACTCAGTGCGATGATGAAATAATTGCCGAAAGTTCGCTTTTACATTCGAAAGTAAATAGCATGTAACATTCGACTCCTGAAGATGCCAAAATAAATGTCAGATGATTCATTTCACTTTCGGAAGTGGACAGCAGTATTATTCGGCTCCTTACGATCATAAAATAAATGTCGGGTGTTTGCTTTTGAATTTGGAGATCGAATAACGGTAATATTCTGCTCCGTACGATGCTAAAATAAGTAACAGATTGTTTCTTTTACATTTGGAAATGATTAACGGTATCAATCAGCTCATTTAGATGATGAAATAAAAAACGGATGTTTGCTTTCACGTTCGGCAATGAATAAGGATGATATTCAGCTCCGTAAGATCCTAGAATGAATGTCGGTTGCTTGTTTTTACATTTGAAAATGATTAACGGCAACATTCGGCTCCGGAAGGTGTTAAAATACTTGTAAATGGTGGATGATTGCTTTTACAATCAGAAATAAATTACGGTAACTTTCGGACCGAACGTAGGACCGATTTAGTTTTGCTTGTTTTGTTTTTTTTTTGGTTCGGGCCACCAAAAAAAAAAAAAAAAAATCAATCATTTTGGGGCCACCAAAATAAAAGTTAGTGTGGAGCCCTGGCCTGCATCAATGTGGATAAAGTGTCTTGCTGAAGGGCAAATATCGGGCACACCGCTCCAGCTCTCGGCTCCTGAGTAGACAACATACATGTACATTATACATATGTACGTGTGGTGTAACTTTAAGTCGATTTTTTCGACTTACGTACAAGTCGAAACTCGCCTAAGTCGATGTGTTTTGCTCAGTCCCGAGAAGATCGACTTATGCGAGTTTAACTGTACAATCCGCATGACAAAGCATCTGACAGAAGATAGCTTGCTAAATGCACTAATGTTATCACTCGGCACAATGTAGCAAGGGCATAATATTACAATTATGTAAAGGAAGAACTTGACCAATATTAATAGAAATGTGAGTACAGTCATGGACAATAAAGGGAGCACTAACCTCTCTCCAGAAGACCCAGAGGATTCCCACGACGATGATGAGGGCAGACATGACTACATAAATAAGAAGAGGTCTGGTGATCATGGGGTCACGAACCTAACGAGGAGGCTTCCTTATCCTTGTCCAATGGCTCCACTCCGAGACTGGACAGAGGAGTGGGGAGAGAATGAAACATTATCATACAGTCATGTGAACTACAGAATGCACAATTTTTTTTTTCATGTCAGTATTTGTTCATTATCCATCTTTGATAATACATGTATACACACTCTTTCTTTCTTTTTTTGAAAGAATGAACAAATATTTGTCCTTTCTTCCAAATTAACAATAAAATCTGTAGCCATATAGACAGAAAGGATTTCTGGAAACAACATTAATGTGTAGAGTAGAAATAGTTGGCGTCCAGACTTTCCAATAAGAAGGGTCACAAAGAGAAGGAGAGTGGCATACAAATGAGACTTCGAAACACTGCTGATTTGAGAGGTATTGATTTTTACTTTTACAAAATTATTTTCCCCATGACTGAAGAATTATAATGGTACTCACTAAGACGCTGCTTTAGCCGATGAAAAGGTAAAATGAAATATTTTGAAACCAAGGCTTTAATGAGGTTCAAAGATATCTGCTTGAAGACATTTGATTGATATTGATTGATTGACTGATTGATTGATTGGGAATCTTTATGCAGAGTGGCCTGATTAGACTTAGGCTGCGTTCATGCGAAACTAGAATTGCATTTCTAAACACGTTTAGTCGCTAAACGTGTTTAGTTGCGTTGCATTCATGCGATTTTTCCATTTAAACGCGTTTCAGGCTGCGTTCATGCGAAACTAGAATTGCGTTTCTAAACGCGTTTAGTCGCTAAACGTGTTTAGTTGCGTTGCGTTCATGCGATTTTTCCATTTAAACGCGTTTCAAAACGCCGATCTGAAACGCGGAAAAAAGGGCGTTTTGAATCATGATTCTGCCAGAATCACGATCGCAGAAACCGCATGAACGCAACCGTGATTTCAATCATGATTCTATGACATCATTGTGCACTGTGCGCATGCGTGTCTTACGGGGTTTCCCCTCAGCTTCCGGTACCGGTGCTGTTCGCGCGCTTGGTGGATACTCGTACAGTACAGTATAGTAGCGCAGTGCACGTCTTTTGAATTTTGTGTTTCAGTACGTATACGTACTGTATTGTATGCAATTCCAAGGTGTCGTAATACTGTTCACCAGTGTCTACACTAAAGTCCTACTTTCCGATCGAGATACTAATAAATAATTTTCATACTGAGTGATGGCTACCTGTTCCACCATGTCCACGAAAGGAACAAACTGGAGTGACGACGAGCTGAGGCTTCTGTTAGTGCTATGGGCAGAGCCAGAATGCCAGGACGAGTTGGATGGTGTCCATCGCAATAAAAATATATTCAACAAACTCGCCGATCGATTGGCGGAAGAGGGCTTTAGTCGGAGGTCAGGTGCGAGCTGTCGGGACAAGGTCAATAGGATAAGGGGACACTACAGGGCCATTGTTGACAAGTGGAACCTCTCTGGCCAAGGGAGGGAGGATGACGAACCTTTTTGGTTTGGCATCCTTGATGCTGTACTGTACAAGAAACCCAGTACGAAGCCGGTGGCCAGTTTGGACTCCGGGGCCGTTGAACCTGAGGAGACAACCGAAGGCGAAGACCCTACACCTACTAGTAGCATTGATGCGAATGGGGAATTGGAGGTTCCCACGCCTGGTTCCACGGCAGATCGAGATGAAGGTAGGTCTACATGAACTCTACACTTGAAATAAACACAAATTAAATTTGTGTAGAATATAGAACTGTCCCGAAAAAAAAAGTACACAGTCAGATCACAGCAGACAGCTGGATGCATCTATGAATTAAGGAAAAAATACAAAAAAAAAATAAAAATAAAAATCACTTACTGACGTAGGTTCTAATGAATCTGCAACTGGACTTGAAATGTGCTCCCTATATACTTTTATTAAATTACTGAGTAGCACTAGTGCACTGTCAGTGTCACTACTTTATACTATCACGAGATTTACTCACCACATCACAAATGTACTGGTCACTAGTCTATACATTTATAGGTTAGTAATCTAGGTAGCAGTACGCCCTATATTTGAGCTTCTGTACTACCCGAAATGTAAATACTTTAGCTAACCTATTAACAACTGTTAGGTCCTACTCTAGTCTAATTTGCAATGCATAGGTTAACTCTTCATGTGCCACATTATTCTGACGCACCAATGCAATGTAGTTATGCTTTGGCAAACAAATCTTTCTTTTTTTTTCAAATCTATATCCATGTACGATGCAGGCAATGCAATGTGTGAGAGGAGGGGAATTGTGAGAAACACTTTCATTGTACATTATGCAGCGTTTAGCAATTTATTGATCGGTTTGGACGGAATTGTACATTTGAATAGAAATGGCACACAAAGAGTTAATGACAGTGAAATAACCTTCAGGCTGTAGCTCGTTTTGATCACTATAGGGTCCAGTGAGATGTATAACCCTCTATTTCATCATCCATAATGAAAGCAATATTTTGTGTTGATCACTATCTTCATAAAAAAAGCTTGCATCCCAAAATGCATCTTGGCCAATTATACATGTCTATAGGCCCCCTATTTATTTGAATTTTTTTTTTAATATTAGTAAAGTCGATGCTACAACATCAAAACATGTGTCTTGAGCTTTCTTGCTCTTTCCCCTCTCCTTTTTCTTTCAGGTGTTGATGACATACATTTAGATCATGAGGCAGACATCACTGAAAACTCCACTGCAGATGAATCCTTTGATGATGACACTCTAAGCATTCATAGTAATGGTGAGTCCGTAACTGCAGCCCTAAATACACTGTAGCAATTGTTGTGAAAGACAGCATTAGAAAAAGAAATGTTGAGTACCTTTACAGGAATTATGCAATAGAGCTTGGCTCAAATTTTGATCCGATTCATCTCATGTAAATGTTGAATCTGTAACTCT
This sequence comes from Diadema setosum, assembly GCF_964275005.1. Taxonomy (NCBI): domain Eukaryota; kingdom Metazoa; phylum Echinodermata; class Echinoidea; order Diadematoida; family Diadematidae; genus Diadema; species Diadema setosum. The sequence continues at coordinate 5,757,023 of NC_092687.1, forward strand.
GTATTGCCATGAACTGCCAGCCCAGTAGTGTCACTGCACTGCCAGATAGAAGTAGATGGTTGGTTCCAGATCCAGATGGTTCAGATGTGATAGGAGGTCAAGATCAAGTGTACATACACATGGTAATACACAAACAATTAAGGATAGTAACAGAGGTTATTTTTCAATTTGAGCTTAGTAGTCATTTTCAGAACTTCAAGAGGCTCCATGAAACTTTTACTCTTTAAACAAATCAGCCATTGTATATTCCATTTTAATTTTCATATTCAGAGTATATGAATATGACTTTTGTAATCAAAAGTCCAATTAAGCTATGATTGGAATACAATATGACCATTGCTTACTGCCTTGCTACTTTTTGTTCTTCATTTTGTAAAGCTAATGAGAAATATATGTTCAATGAAGGAGAATGCACTGTACCAGTTCAGTTTATGTATTATTTGCTTAATTTTATATGTTTCATTTTGTTCAGCTAATGCAGTTCGATCTGATGTGGACACAGCTGATGCAAGTGGGCATGATGTGATATCTGAAGGTGAATTTGGCTTCTTTACAAGTAAAAAAAAAAAATGAACAGCATCAATCTGTAGCAATTCTTGATCAGAGGCACCTATCTCAGCAGATTGCCCCCAAATTCAGTGCTGAATCATACTGTTAAAGATTATATAGTTTCGAATAACCTTGTATCGTCTGCTGACAGAGCTACTGTACAGTGACCCCCAATCAAAAGAAAATTTGTGACTAATTTATTTCTTTGTGTCTGTTATATCAACATTCTTTTTTTTTAAAGATTCTAAAATATACAGTTATAACGAACACGGTTGTAACAAAATTCCAGTTACAATGAAGTAGAAATTCAGGCTGCAACATTATCTCCTCGGCTATGTTTTTTGTTGTTTATTTGTTCCGTTATACACAAAATTTTGACATAACAAAAGAAACCTGGTCCCGAACAGTTCATTATATTTGGAGTCCAACATATTTTCCTTTTCTCAAGTTGAAATTATTATCCTGAAATTCTGTTTATCCCATACTATCTAAATACAGTACCTCAAGATCTTTAAAGCTTTCTTCCACAATTCTGTGCACTGACATGACATGCTGTGTTTTGTTTCTTTCAAAATTAAGATGGTTGAGTGGAATGGGTTAGAATAATTCATACAATATAATCCAAATTCAAATTAAAAAAAAAAATCAAAATGCTTCCAGTGTGATAGTGCTATCAGTATGTTCATATCATTTCCCAATCATGCATTTGTGTATGCAAATATCTTGTCTGCACAGATAAGAAGGGCAAAGGCAAGACGAAAGCTATCAAGAGAAAGGCAGAGAAAGTCACAGAGTCATCCAAGCTTGTCGCAGCCATGCATGCATCGAACAAAGAAATGAAGAAAGACTTTGGGGAGATGGAGCGACGACAGAGGGAAGCAGATGAGGAGCTCATGGAGAGAGATTGGCAGAGGAGAATGGAGGTAGAAGAACGAAGGAGGAGAGAGGATAGAGAGTATGCCAGGCAGCTACAGAGAGAAGATAGGGACTTTAAGATGGCCATGATGGCCATGATGGAGAGGCAGACTAACTTGTTGGCAGCGATGATTGGGAATGCCCAGTATCCACCAACATACAATGCACCTCCACATGCAGCAATGTACAACATGCAGCAGCCTCAGCAGCCACATTATTCTCAACAAGCTCGTCAGCCCCAGCAGCCTCAGCAGTCTCCGAACGATGACCTTGAATATGCTCACCTGTAGAACGTGTTGTTCAATGCACCATCTGCATTATGCCAGCATGCAACATTGGTCTCCCGAGTATTCTTGCCTTTATTCAAGTTTGCTTAGAGTTACATTCATTGATCATATTCCTTTTTTTTTTTTATTTGAGTGTGTGCCACATATTGTCTTTCGGATATTTCTTCGTCTTTTTATTTATAGTTCAGTGTTATCATAAATACATGAACAGTGAAGGAAGCCTTACCATGACCAGAAATGTGCAGTATAAATCAGCATGGATTGTTCTGCATTGTGCATTTTTTGTGTCTACAGCAGCTGCTAGTTTTATTTTTCTTAATCAAAGCAAAGCTTTTCTGATATAATGTAGTCTTACATATTTATAAGCAAAGATTCTGATTACCTTGTTACATATTAAACACTTCATATCATGTATCATTGGAAGCCAAAGATGCATTATGCATTATCATTGATGTATTCCTGCTGATAGAACACCACACAGGGTCTGAACGGGCAATAAGCAATTTCTCATAACATATAGCTCATTAGTAACCTGCATCAAAAGCACTGATGCACCCTGTCTTTTATCTTTTCTTGTTTTTATTGTACACTGAAGATTGATGTATGTATACCTTTTTTCCCCCTGATATACTGTCTCTCGCATGCTTTTGTTGCCGTATGCATTAATGGCTACCTCAATGTGGAAACTCAATGTGGAATGTGGAAACAGTTTATTTACCTTGCCTTCATTGATTGTATTCAATATTAAATGCATGTGTACTTATGACATAGTGTGGGTGCAAGTCTCGAGGTGTAGGATTAGGAGATCGCCAAATGCACCAGGAAACAGCTAGGAATACATTTATTACTGCATTTTCTTGCCTACAGCAATTGTGTTTTTTTTACCTTGTTTGTTTATGCCAAAGATTTTTGCTCACTTTACATATTTATGAGCAGACATACTTTGTGACTGCCATGTCATGTAGCCAAGAGTTATACACACTACTAGTATGTGACATCTTTCACCTGAAAGCAGAAGAGGAGTAGATCTTATTTACTCCTGATTAAACACCTTTATAGGTCTGAACAGAAAGTTTTCATTGCATGCAGCTCAGGGGCTACCTTGTTTATAAGCCATTACTTGCCTTTTTTTTCCGAAGACTGAATATATACACATCATTTTTTATATATTGATATGTCTCTAGCATATTTATGTTGATGGCTACCTCAAATGAAGCTGAAAACTGGTACCTTGGTACTTGCCTGTATTTTATAGACTGAATACCCCGATATACGTTATCCTCATTATATACGTATAGATTGGGTGATTCTTTTGACACGTAGACTGGATCTCAGACAAATGCTCCAGCATCAGCTGCTTCAGACCTTTATTATATATATATATATATATATATATATATTTTTTTTTTTTTAAGTGTCATATCTGGAGAAGCCATATTACTTCAGTCATTACATTCTCACCTTTTTGTGCAGAAGATTGAATGTACATACATGTAGGTTTCACATTCTTGAAATGTTGTTTCCATTGCATTTATGCTGATGGCTGCCTGCAGTGAAGCTGAAAGAAGCTGCCAACCGTGCCTTTATTGTATTCAACATTAAATGCATATTATCTTATGACTATGTTTAGGTGCAAGTCTCGAGGTGTAGGATTAGAAGATGCACCAGGAAATAGCTAGGAATACATTTATTACTGCAATTTCTTGCCTAGAGGAATACAGCGTAGTTCGTTTTTTACCTCGTTTATGCCAAAGATTTTTGCTCACGTTACATGTACATATTTATGAGCACTCATACTTTGTGACTGCCATGTCATGTAGCCAAGAGTTGTACACACTATGTGGCCTCTGTCACATTAAAGCAGAAAAGGAGTTCTTATTTACTCCTGATTAAATGCCTTTATGGGTCTGAACAGAAAGTTTTCATTACACGCAGCTCAGGGGCTACCTTGTATATAAGCTAAGTCTTACCTTTTTTTTTTTCTTGTTTTTTGTTTTGTTTTTGTACATACATGTAAGTATCACTTTTTTGATATGTTGTTTCCATCAGATACGTGTTGATAGCTGCCTTGAGTAAAGGTAAAAGAAGTTGTTAACCTTGCCTTTATTGTATTCAAGATTAAATATATGATGTTCACTTAATGACATAGATGTATTGACTGGGTGTGATTAATGCAATGTGTGAATTGGAGCAGAGGCAAATGTGCAAGCAACAATTGCTCCAGATTTTGTTTCTTTACAGATGCAGTTTCAGCTCTTGGGGTGCCTACATTGTAAGTGTTTGTTGAAGTATTCCTGTTCCTGAGCTGAAGGTTAAATTCTGTCTCTTACATAAGTAATACAGGTCAATTATAGTTGTAGCATAAATGTTACCATAGGTATATTTCACATAGATACATCTCATGCAGTTTACACTTATAATCTTCAGGCCAAAAAATCACAAAGATGTTGAAATATATAGCCACTGTGTTCATAGTCCTTTGCAGATTTTGACCCAGTAGGAAAACACACACACACACACACACACACACATCTGTACAGATTTCAGACATTGGAAAAAGAATTATCAGACATGATTAAACAAGTACTGTACAGTGGACTCCCGTTACAACAAATTCCTCAGAACTGGCATTTTTTTTTTAATCATATCAATATTTGTTATAGCCAAACAGATTATTATGTAAATTCTTACTTCATCGTAACCGAAATTTGTTATAACTGTGTTCATTATAACGGGAGTGCACTGTAATAGGGAAGACACTGATCATCAGCGGTTCAAATCTGGAGTACTGCTCCTCATCAATGCTTTACATCTACAATTCCTTTTTAATTACATGAACCCTTGAGTGGGGAATATTTGTTCTGTGGCCAAAATTTTGATTTTTTTATTTTCAAGCAGAAAGTAAAAAGCATGGCCAAAATATGACACACAACAACATGACTGTGCTTGACACAGTAATTGCTACAATGTTATTCACTAAAATATCACTACCTGACTTTTTGTGTGCTCGTGGAGTAAATGCCTGCCAAGTGACAATCCAATCCCATGATGGCATTGAAAGTGACTGTTCCTGTGCCTTAGCATGTAATGGAATCCGTGATCATGATACATGTGTAAAGAGGTAAAGTTGGTCATTTTCAAACACTGAAATAATTGTCAACACAAAGCATAGGTCTGTCATTTTTCATAAAATTGTATTCTTTTACACTCAAGAACTCTCCACAAACGATGCATATAAGAATACTGTGGTTGTGATGTTGTAGCCGAGTGGATAGAGCACTTGTTTCTATCACAAGAGTGTGGGTTCGAACCATACGTGGTGAGACACGCTTGCCCTTCAACAAGGAAATGACATACATGTGTATCCAGTAACCAGTACAACGCATTGAAATTCTTAAGTGGGGGGGGGGTGTTTCATCATCGCTTGTAAGCACTGACAACTTGAATCACAATAGTAACAATCAGTGACCTGAGCATCTCAGCCAATCAAAACCAAGGATTTTGCTGAAATTGGTCAGCACCGACAGTTGTCAGCGCTGACAAGCGTTGATGAAACACCCCCCTGAAATGCGCTATATAAAAACCAGCTGTTATTATTACTACAGTGGTATACCATTATAACAAAGTCTTTGAAATCACCAATATTCGTTCATATCGAAATTTGGTCAGAACCAAACAAATAAACAATAAAAAAACATAGAGCATAGGATAACGTTGCAGCCTAAATGTTTACCTCGTTACCTGAATTTCATTATGACCATTTTTTGTTATAACAGGAGTGCACTGTACTGGTAACATGATTACCTGTGATGCATTATTATTATTACCATTATTATCCTATGTTGTACGTGGCTTAGCAAAGGGCTATCATGTACAATTTAGTTTCAAGGAGGGGATGCAGATTCAGACTTTAAAATATCCGCAGAATCTATTGAACTGTCATTAATGAAAATTGAATACACATGGGTTATAAAGTAACAGTACAATATACAACAGCAGTAAAGATAGGAACACTGAATGTTTAACAAGCACAAAATGTACACTGTACATACATGTGTTCATGGTTATTCCATCCTCATTTTTTAAGGAGAGAAAATGAACTACATGTATCTTTGACATGTTACGCTCAATATCATCTACGAAACAAAAAATCATTTTCGGCACTCTGCTACTGCAGTTCATGATTACTCTGCTTGTTAGTCACTGAAATAATCAAAAGAATATTTTCAGATGTGTAATTTATCCGTCCCAGAGCATAATAATAATGTTAGTCAAAATAAACAAGCTCAGCTAAATTAGAATGCAATACATGTATTTCTTTAAGGAAATATTTGCAGGAAAGGAATGTCTTCCACATACAATAGCAAAATCACCAAATGCTTGTCTGCTAGCACTTGTGTGAAAGTTCATCAATATGCAAATGCTACTTTTTTGATTTTTTTTTCTCCAAAAAGCATGTATGCTGAATACTGTTGAGCATTTCATAGTTATTCTTTATAACCCATGAGATTTTGTCATAATGTACATACAATGGTTAATCAAATGAAATAAACCAGTTTGCAGTTACAACTTGCTTGGGAGTACACATAGATACAGGTCATATGAGATACAGTGTACAACTGTACAAGAAGTACATGTACAATATTGGTTTTGCAATTCAGACAGCAGTGTGATCACTACTTACCATATATTATGAGTGCAGTGAATTTGAATCGTGTAATGTTCACATTGAAGTTTCCCCTTCAAAGAAAGACACAGTAGCTCTTCATGGAGCACCTCCATGATGTGGAGATGTCCTGACATGCCAAGGTGCATGAGGGAGCCATTAATATTTCACAATATGTACATGTACATACATGTATTTCTGTAATCCTACTGGGGATCATTTAGGATATTTTCCAGACTATGACTTGGTCTGTTTGACACTTAGAAATACTGAGCGACATATCTGCCTAACAGAAAAAGAAGAAGAAGAAGAAAAACAATAAAGGGGAGGGTTATGGCAAACTGTACAAGGACGTTCAATTCCTTTCAACTTTCCTCCAAGTAAGTTGGAAATGAAAGCAGCAAAGCTGGTAATATGTTACCAAAAAATAAAACAGCACAAGTCAAAAAATTGAGGAAACATGTCCATTCATCAGCCTGTTTTCAAGGTATATGGTACATTGCAGGATAACTCGCTATACATAGAGCAATTAACAAAACCAGGATTCTTCCACAATACATAAAGTGTCACAAAGATCCATTTCTATCTCCCACTTTACTATCGATGTCAAACAAATCACTGGTCAAGAAACTCTGCCAATGCATCACGGCACTGCACAGGAGTTGGTTGTGCACCATGATTGAGCTGCTGTACCACTGGCTCCTGAATATCCACATCATCATCGTGATTGGAGTTCTGGCAAATGTTATGCAGAACACAGCTGGCAGCTATGAGATGCGTCATGTTTTCAACCTGGAAGTTGGTCAGTACACAGGAAAAGAAAAAAATGGTTTACACATATGAAGACCTTAAATGTATTTCTTCAGGGACATATTTCTTATTTGAAACAAATCTGTTTTTAATCTGCTCTATCCTTGTATCATGGTCTGCCTTTAAATTGAAGAGATGTATGACGCAAAAGTATTGTATTTCATGAATGTGAAATCAACATGTGAGCAGGTAAAGTCCTTCATTTTAGCAACATAATTATGCACATTCGAATGCAGGTACATGTACACATTATTTATTATCATAAACCAGTTTCAGTATTTGAATAATTCCATTAAATTTCCCAGCATGGACCATATTGTCCAAATATATTTCCAAGATTATCATGTTTATCTACAGAGTAGGCCACTTACATACAATTTGTGGCAGTCTGGGGGGGGGGGGAGGACGTGGATGTCATTGTTTCTGAACAATGAACACAACTTTCTTTAGTTCCTACATACATTGTACATTTATTAACGTCTCCATAAGAAAACACCTACAAATAAGAGCATATTGAAATCAGATGTCATTAATTACTATACATTACATCATAATAGTAGGTGAAAGCCTGTGTGACCCAACACAAGCTTACCTTGCTTTCATTCACCCGTGACAGTGATCGCCATCTAGCCTTTAAAAGACCAAACGCCCTCTCCACAACCATCCTGACACGGCTCAATTGGTAATTGAAGTTGATCTGGCGTGGAGTCAACCTCCCAGTATCGGGATACCCCTTCATCAGCCAAGTGCGTAGTGGGTAGGCAGCATCACCAAGAATGTAGAGTGGCACATGAACGCCAGACATCAGCTGCTTCTCCTAGAATGAAGAGGGGGCCCAACATTGTATCAAACTACAATGTGTCCTAATTTAAATGCTAGTAGTTTACATGTGAGCAAGTAAGAATGCAAATACTGTCAGGTTCATATTTCACATTTGATTACAATCATTTCTTGGATCTCCAGAGTTACATGTTTGTACATGCCTTTCATGCCTGGGTTTTTTTTTTTTGTTGTTGTTGTTTTTTTTTGATTACGCAAATGTATGATGAGATATTTTCATTCATCGATCACCTTAAAAATATATATTGGATTTTTTATAAATTCATTTTTTTCCACAGAACATCCACTCTAACAACATATTGATGTAAATCTTGCAGTATGAGATCAGGATAATACCTGTGGAAGTAGAGTGCCACTTTCTGCCTTGCGGTAGAGGGAAGAATTATTAAGGACACGTGCGTCATGGACACACCCAGGCCATCCCAGGTAGATGTCGGTGAACCTGTCACAAAGTCAAAGAAATAGAATTGCAAACATTTGAATAATGAAAACAGTAAAAGCTACCAACACATTAATAGCTTGAGTGGACTGTTGTAAATTGGTATAGGCCCTACCAGTCAATAGTAAAAGGTGGGCATTCAATCATTGTAAAATCAGTAAAAAAAAAAAAAAAAAAAATGGTGTAGAACCCTAGAAAACATGCATTCATGAATACATTTAAATGTAAAGTAGCCTATAGGTGTAACAATGTTAGGCCTAGTATTATATTATAGGGTCTACTCTGTATCAAGAAACAGATGTCAATGAATGGCATGATGGGTGCAACATGGATAGTTTTCACACAAACCACAAATCAAAGGAAGAGAATTCTACTCTCAGGAATCTAATGTTAGCTTGTTTTGAATGATGTACATCAAATAATAATGTACATCAAAAGTGGTGATAGAACTAAAATTAGCTGCAAACCTTTAGTTAAGTGTTCTCGAGTCATACGTTAGATGTTTTTTTTTTTTTATCCTTCTCAATTTGCCTTATGCGTTGTGGCTAAGGTACAACTCTTCTCTTATTTATAATTATATAAAATTGAGTGTACAGACGTTCCACAGTAGCCCCAGCTAATCCTATCTTAGAGAGAGAGAGAGGAAAAAAAAAGAAAAATCAGAATGAACTACTGTAACGTTAGTCCTGTACTTGACAGTAACAACGGTTAGTAAAAGCCAGGGTTTAAAATAGATTCTACTTTAGTTTTTATTTAGAACTCTACCTGCATTTGTGGTCAACAACAGCTTGTAGAACCAAGGAATAGAACCCTTTTCGATTGTAGTAATCGTGTGGGTTTTCCTTGGGTGCCTTGATGGGAATATGTGTCCCATCAATTGCTCCAACGGCCTGTGGCATCCCCATTGCTGTAAATCCCCTCTTCACTTCCTGAAGATCATCTCCTGCTGGAAACTTTACAAATCTGGGAAGCAGTTTCGTCTGGATGACTTTACATACGTCGTGGGTTATAGCCCAGGCTGTGGATTTTCCTACGCCAAAAAGTTGACTTATGCATCGGTATGCGTTAGGTGTTGCCAGCCTCCAAATAGCTATTCCAACACGCTTCTCAACTCCAACAGAACCAATGCCTGTGTTCATTCTCTCTATGTCCTCTCTTAGTTCCTCTACAAGAAAGGAGAAAGTCTCCCTAGACATACGGAAATTCTCCTTCCACTGTGAACTCGAAAATGAGTTCACAGCATGTTCCCACCAGATCCCAGGCCGTTCCAATCGCCCGACGTTCCGGTGGTGGCGGGTCAGGGCACCGGTATTCAAAATCATCAGCGCGAAAATAAGCTCGCTACAGAAATGTAGCAGCTTTTGCTGCAAACGACGTCGAGCTCTCAGCCGATGCCTTCGTCGAGATCCATGCCAAAGGATGCCAGTCAAATTTGTCGATGAGAGAGCTCTGCTTGTGCTACGATCTACGGAATCACGATCTAAAAAGAGCAGGAGGAACATCAACAATTGCTGAACTGTCAGCACCGAGAGGACAGCACGAACTCGGCCTCCGTGATCCTCAAACGGCATTATTGTGTACAGTTTACGGAGAACACAATAGAAAACGATGGATTCTATCAATTGCAGTATCCAAAATTAAAAGGGTTTCCGTACGGGTTGTGATTGTGTTGCCGATGCGATCGATATGAAGCATTACCATGGGAAGAAGTCGCGCTGTACGTCGCTCAGTAATCGAGGTAGGCCTACACACGATCATACGTACGACAATAATACAAAAAGCGCGCGCCGAAGTTGACCCTGTACTTCCTAGGTCAAACTGCGCAGTGCGCTGCGCAATGGCAGAGGGTGAGCTGAGCCAGAATCAGCATTGACGAAAGCCCGCATGAACGCTCTTCCGCGGAGACCGTGATTTGAAACGCCGTTTTGAATCATGATTCATGTTTGTGATTCTGGCTACGAAATTCGCATGAACGCGGCCTTAAAACGCCGATCTGAAACCCGGAAAAAAGGGCGTTTTGAATCATGATTATGCCAGAATCACGATCGCAGAAACCGCATGAACGCAACCGTGATTTCAATCATGATTCTATGACGTCATTGTCCGCTGTGCGCATGCGTGTCTCATGGGGTATCCCATGCACAGCTTCTAGTTCTGTTCGCGTGCTTGTGTACGTCTTATGAATCGTGTGTTTTGGTACCATACTTGCACTTGTTTGTTGACATCAACGCCATACACTGATTCTATGCTAGTATCTAACTTTAACTGTTTGATATAATAATAAATGTGATTACTCTCCGATTGAGTTGATAAAAGTAATAGCAGCAGTGCTGTGTCTATCAAGGGAAACAATTGGAGAGACGAAGAATTGGGATTATTCCTCGATCTGTTCCTCGATCTGTGGGCAGAGCCTGAATGCCACAGCTTATCGGAAAGTATTCACCGAAATAAAAACGTAAAGGCCTGTACAGCTGGAATAAGGAGGTCTGGCTCGAGTTGCTGCAGAGACAAGGTATGAGAGTTCTGTGAGACAAGGTCAAACTGCGCAGTGCGCTGCGCAATGGCAAAGGATGAGCTGAGCCAGAATCAGCATTGCAAAAGCCCGCATGAACGCTCTTCCGCTGAGACCGTGATTTGAAACGCCGTTTTGAATCATGATTCATGTTTGTGATTCTGGCTACGAAATTCGCATGAACGCGCGGCCTGAATCAAAATAATGACTGCACTGCCGGCATAATTGCCCTCCCCCTTCAGAATACTCTCAGACCTGCTGATGTGTGCACATTGTGGCTCACCCTTGAGCAGGTGGTTCTTCCATGATGACGTTGATCCAAAGGCTCTGCATGGCATTGAGTGGGTTGGGAAACCTCATGATGATGGATAGGGCTTTCAGGGTCCAAGGCAGCTATGCTTCTACCAACACAGAGAAACAAACAAACAAACAAAATCATATGTTGCAATCTAACTTCATAGATCCTTTACTTCATACTTTTGCATAATCATTAATGTGTCCATGCAAATTTGTCATTACGGGATAAGTTTTCATCAATAATTCAAGTTTCAACTGATTTCTTGCAAAGTAGAAATCAATACATAATCTTATCACAATTTGTATTCATGTTTGTTTCAATCAAATTACAAATGATTATAAATGATTACACATATTTACATCATATTTGTTATTGAGGGGTCATTTTCAATAAGACTACGTTGTGCTTCTCATGATTTCTCCATTATCATATTTGACACAGTGCATTTTTGTTTGTTTGTTTGTGTTTTTAATACAGATTTTGTCAACCAATAATGAAAGTGAAAATAAATGAGATGAATGAATGAAATGGATGAATGAATAACGTTTGTTGGAGAATAAGCATCAACCCATTTTAATTCTTCCGTGAAAACACTGTTTAGAGTCTTTAATGCCTATATTTGAATAATTATTCCACCATAGAATTATTTTGAACAGAATGAAGTATACAATCTTTCGTTTTCGGCATGCAGAACTCAAATGAAGCAAAAATAGTGAACCATTTTAAGCCAAACATTTTCGTGTGTATTCCATTTTTCCAAATTTTGTGAGATCCAAGAGTCACAAAATCAAAATACATGTACATGCAAAAGTTCTTGTTTACACTGTATGCACTGTATGCATTGAATTCAAGTGGCATGCTGAACTAGAAATGTCGCTAAGGCGACTGGTATGCCTCCGCCATAATGCATGATTCTCCTAATAGGTCTACTGTACATGTGGACAATGTGTGATTACATTTTCACACAATATTAAAATAACAAGTTTGTCACAAATGTGTTAAATATTCACCTTCCTTGACCTAAGTTTAATTGGATGAATAGGAGAGCATGCATTTGGGGATTTAAGGACTTTAACTTGACTTTGCCCATTCATAAGTTTATGCATTGAGTACTTTTCAAGGTATGGAGAAAAAGTGCAATTTCTGTATTGAAAAGTACATTGTTACCATTTTCATCTGGCCTTTGACCGTAAAATTCAGAGGGTAATCACTGTCAGGCAGAACATGCATAAATATGTAGAAAGTGTCAAGATACCTTGAGCCACTTCTGAGATATGGAGGAAAAAGTTAGTTCAGCACTTTCCCTTGATCTTTGACCTTTTGACCTTTGAGGCAAACAAAGAAAAGAAAAAGTTTCCAGAGAATCTCTATCAGGTTATACATGCATACACCAAGTGTTTAAAAAAAAAAATGATAATACCGCTGGCACTGCATAACTAGAAATGTCGCTACAGCGACTGGTTATACCCCCACCAAACAACATTTGATAAGCTTTGGTAAAAAAACTGAGGAAGTAGTTAAATCCGCAAGATATTTCCTTGATCTTCTGCCATTAATATGCCGTTACCATGGCAACGTACTTTCGGGTACTGTCAAAAAATGCGTCTTGCACATCTACAACCAAGGGCACACATCTGTACCAAGTTTCATGGAAATTGGGCAAAAACTGAGGAAGTAGTTTGCAACACAAAATTTTCCATCATTTTGGCTCATAATATGTGAGCTGTTACCATGGCAACATACTTTTTGTCACTGTCAAGAAATGTGTCATGCTGACCTATATCCTAAGACAAACATTCAATATGAATTCCATGAGAATTGGAAGAACACTGATGAAGTAGTTTTGCCATGAAACATTTTGCCCTATATTTTACCAATAACATGCCGTTACCGTGGCAACGCACTTTTTGCCACTGTGGAAATATGTGTCTTGCACATTAACATATTCAGATGAACATCTGTACCTAATTTCATAAAAATTGATCAAAAACTGTGGGAGGAGTTCGCGACGCAAGATTTGTACCCATTTTTGCCCATAATATGCCGTTACCATGGCAACGTACTTTTGGGTACTGTCAAAAAATACGTCTTGCACATCTACAACTCAAGGCACACATCTGTGCCAAGTTTTATGGGAATCGGTTGAAAACTGAGGAAGTAGTTCGCGACGCAAGATTTGTACCCATTTTTGCCCATATGCCGTTACCATGGCAACGTACTTTTGGGTACTGTCAAAAAATACGTCTTGCACATCTACAACCCAAGGCACACATCTGTGCCAAATTTTATGGGAATCGGTTGAAAACTGAGGAAGTAGTTCGCGACGCAAGATTTGTACCCATTTTTGCCCATAATATGCCGTTACCATGGCAACGTACTTTTGGGTACTGTCAAATAATACGTCTTGCACATCTACAACCCAAGGCACACATCTGTGCCAAGTTTTATGGGAATCGGTTGAAAACTGAGGAAGTAGTTCGCGACGCAAGATTTGCAACGGACCGACCGCCCGACCGACCGCCCGACCGCCCGACCGCCCGACCGACCGTCCGCTGATTCCTATACCCCCTTCAAACTTTGTTTGGCGGGGGTATAAATATGAGGGAAATAGTAAAATGTTGAAGTGTTGCCCTTGTCTTTGGCCCCTGACCTTTGACCCCATGAACCCTAAATTCTCTAGATAATCATTGTCAGTCAGTACATGTATATATGCTATGTTCCATGAAGATACCATGAACAATTTCCAAGTTACGGACAAAAAAAATATTGTTACTTGACCTTTTGACCTTTGACCTCATGACCCCAAACTTCCACCAGAGAATCTTAATTGGGTAATACATGTATACACTAAGTTTTAAGAAAATATCTTCAGGCATTGCATAGATATGGTGGAAATAGTAAAATTTTACGTATTTGACCTTGACCTTTTGACCTTTGACCTTGAGCATGTGCACCCAAAAGTTGATAGGCACAACTTCATGCCCTAATACACATACATGCCAAGTTTCATTAGGATACCTCAAAAGGTTTTTTAGTTACGCTGTCCACAAAATTCATTACGGACGGAAGGACGGACGGACGGACGGACAACCCGAAAACATAATGCCTCCGGCACCACTTCGTGGCGGAGGCATAAAAAAAAGAAAAAAAAAAGGCTGTCAGCTGTGATTCAAGAAAATTTCACACTGCAAATATTTCTTGCTTTGCAGTATGCACAAAACTACTTCCATTGGGGTGTAAGAACAACATTTTGTGTAAGTAGAGAATAGAGATTGTTAGGAATTGGGTGTGCACTTTTGATTATTGCAACACAAGATAGATACTCTAGAATCTATTTTTTGAAACAAAAATCTTTACAGTATCCTGTCTTCATTTCTTTCTGAATCTACAACTCCTCAAAGATTAGCTGATTGATGTAACTACCTTTATGAGGGTCGTAAGATTTTGATATACACTGATCAGGATCCTCTGATAAAATAGTTATCACAGCACAAGCATGGCTCCTGTAAGCAATATGTTGATTAAACAGAATTTCCCCACTAGTTAAAGTCAGGGTTAACCACTCTGGAATTGGACTCCAGCTTTCACTGGGGCAACATGACTCTCACCTGGTATAGCCATTGAAGACAGCTGCTCTGGTTTGTCCAAAAGATCCACATTCTCTCGACGGAAAGACTTTGACTTGGCACCAGCAAAGTTCCTGAAAGAATACAAGACAAGCTTATCAACAAAGAACATGAAACATGTACTACAAAATACCACAAATCACGAGCAATTACATCTGGTACAGAAATCCTATGACCCACCAAACAAACAAATAAACACAAACTATAATAACAGTGAACACATTCTGAACAAGACACTTTTTTTTTCCTTTTAATACTGCACAATTTATTCTGACAAATGAAGTATGGAATTGTTTGCTTGATTTTCTTCTGAACTTAATAATCTATGCTTTATAATAAGGAGCTACAGTGTCAAACCTTGGCAAAACCATCATTGGATCAATAGAGATCAACACAAAATGACTCACGTCTTCCAGTCCTCTTCTGTTTCCCAGATCTCGTAGACGGCATAGTTACAGGTCCCCTCATGGCCTCAAACATTCTCACACTGTAGCTGCCATTGTGTATTAGTGGAAACAACAGAAATACAATGCATGACATTACTGGGTAAATACTGTATACCTTTTGGAACATAATTTTATCAACATATAATAAACTTGATGTTGAAAAGATGAACTGAAATGTTTCCAATTAGTACCATATTGATGTACCGGTACTTGTTTAAGGTTTCTCTAGGTACTGCTAATACAGTTTGCCTACAATATATTTAGAGGCATATATATTGTAATTCTGCAAGGGGGAAAGCAATGATAAATGATGATGATGATGATAATCATGACTAGAAACATCATTTTCATTATTCAAGTAATAACAACAGTGATAATCCATCATGAAAATTTTATTATGATCACTACCAATCGACCATCACTACTTTATTATTCCTAATATTACTAGCTTTGAAAAAACACACCAAATCACTATATTCCAAGTTTATCACAAAAGTAAAAACATTCACAATGGGGCAAAAAGTCTTGACTTCCTAAACTTCATCTTTGAAACTTTAGTTTCAACACATACACACACACATACACGCACACACACACAAATAAATAACAATAAAGAGGTAAAATTTGAACAACAATTTTCAAACAGTACAAGTAGGCAACCTACTTGACTAAGTTAGTACTTGACTGGATTAGGCATCCAGAATTCTGCTCTGTTGAAAGATAGGGATGGCTGTTTATATCACATATCTATATCCTCTGAGAATTGTTCATTCAGCTTATTCAATCTCATAACTTTCCGTAAGAAACATCACATTCATAGAAGAAAAAAAAAGAAATAAAGTCAATTTTCCTAACTCTGTGATTAGTATAATATTACTGAAGCACTTTCCTTTCAAAATATTACACCAGTGGGAATCTAGTAATGAGGACACGTTGTGACTCTTACCTCACACATCCATCATCTCTTCCTGCTGCATCAACGCATGTCCTCAGGTTGTCACGGAAACTTCATATTCTTTTCCTCCTGTACGGCGAACTACCTGCCGACAATGAATGCCTGTGGAGAGTAATTGTGATCGCGTGAATAACTGCAGTCAGCAACGCGCTGTCGTAATGATACTGACCTGTGTGACAGTAACTCTAATTGTTAGTCTCATGGGGGGGGGGGGGAGAACAACTAGCAATATATATTTCATGATGAGTTACACATTACTCCAGGTTAGAAGGCATATAACCTTGTTTTTTATGATGTCTATGATGGTCCCCCTTATTTAAAAGCCACCGTAATGTGTAACGTTAACGTTAGACAGCGTAAGCTGTGAGCGCGTGCAGAAACCACAACTAAGTCAACGTTGAATCCAATGCTTCCCCATGTCTCATTTAATTCAAATTTATGTAAGTGACTGGAAATGAGATACTAAGGAATCCCTGAAATTTTGGTGGAATTTGGTAGAGTGAAATTTGGGGTATATCTTCTTGCCTCTTAGATACGATATTGGCTTAACTTACTGCATTACCATTTTACTACCGCCGGAATCTGTCTCTAAGAAGCCCATGACCGACGGCAACGAGAAAAGACAGATTTGATTTGATTTGATTTGATTTATTGGTTCCTGCATTAGATCATTGCTTGTATGCAGATACATACACATATATATATCATATACATTGTTGGTACCATACATATAAAATAAAACATTAAGTGCTAACAAGATAAGTTTCTTCATTACCTTTAGAATGTACAGCAATACAGTTTCTTCATTGCTTTTACAATGTACAACAGAACATATCAGTGATGCAATGAATAACGCAGAAGGGCTACAGCTTAAGCATTGCTTGATTTGCATGCAGCCCTCGTAACATAATACATAACATATAGGAAAATAAGGGGAGGGATGACTTGCATAGAGATAGGATAGGAGAAAGGAGAGAGGAGAGGTCTGTCTGCTTTCACTATACACAAAGTTAGATCACCTGGATCACTGAATAGTAAAGCATAGCAAAGTATTTTCTCACCGAGGTACAGGTGAACACTTACAGGTCATGGTCGGTTACATAACATTACGCAATAACTTCTGAACGGCGATAATTCAACAAGGGAATTTCACATACGATACAATTGCAATGACATTATAAGATCACTGATATCCAGAAAGCAGCATTGTCTTTACAGCTTTCTTGAAAGAATACATAGACTTTAAAATTCGAATTTCTGAAGGAAGAGAGTTCCAAATATCAGGTCCAGTGTGTCTGATAGATTTCAGAGCCATCACCGTTTTAGGATTTTGTAGATGAAATTTATCAGATTGCCTTGTGGGATAAGAATGTATATCCTTGTTTAACTGAAATAATGGGAGGAAAGAAGATGGCAACTCGGACAAATTTCGATGGTCGCGCTCTGTCCACACGTAGTGCTCCTCTACATTGCAAGTTAGCGTGGATGTGTCTTCCTGGACATTTTGCTGACTAAACCATATACAGATACAGATCTCATCGGTCTACGACAGTTTACCAACCTGAGGTTTCTGAGGCTGAGTCCGTAGGTAGTGCCGGTTGGGTGCCGGTGGTTGAGCCTGAGCCTATTTAAAGCCTCAGGCTGTGGTCTTGCCCTTGGCCTGCTTGATGTTTGGGTTGGAGACGGGATGGTCATGGCAGGCGCTGCCGTACAGCCCAGTCGCTGTACGTAGGATATTCGCACAGCGTACTCCGTCTGGTCGGGCTAACGCTGCCGCTGATGTAACCCCCGCGCGGGGCGGCCGGGCGCTGTACCAGTAACGTGTTGGGGTCGCTGCTGCGGTTACCGCTGATGTTGCTCTGCTCGTGCTAACTTTAGTCTCCAAGTATGTCCACGACCGGGCAACCTGATCCCGATCTCGCGCTAGTCATTTCACTGTCAATGGCGGAGCTGAATCTCTTAAACGCCATCAAATTCATTCATACTCCCACTTTCGTTGGAGGTCATGGCTCATGCGTGAAGTCTTGAGCTAGCTAGATCGACAGACATTGAAATCGCTAATGCTTTGTATAATAGCGCGCGTATGCGTACCACTCGAGCGTCTAGCTCTCATCACCGGGCCGCACGGGCTAGCAAGCGCGCACGGATGTGCATGCGCATGCAATTTGCAGATTGATGTGTGTAGCACAATGTACACGCAACGACACGTGCAGTGTGAGCTTGCGCTGCGCTGTATTGTCATCGATGACTTTTTATTTTCATGGAATGATTTTTTGTTCATCGAATGGTTTTTTGTTCATCGAATGATTTCTTGTCGTGAGTATAGAACGCCATACAGGCCTGTGTAAAACACTTTTTGTCAAATATATATTGTGTCTAATATACTTTTGGTGAAATATATATATTTTTTGTCGAATATATTTTGGTCAAATATAATTTTTGGTCGAATATATTTTTTGTCAAATATATTTTGGGTCAAACATATTTTGTGTCAAATATATTTTTGTGAAATATATTTTTGGTGAAACATATATATTTTTGGTGAAACATATATATTTTTGTCAAATATATATTTTGTTGAATATATTTCGGTCAAACCTTCATATTTTCTTGTCAAATATATATTTTGTTTGAATATATCTTTTATGAAATATTTATTTTATCGAACATATTTTTGTGGAATGAAATTCTAATTGATGAAATGGTTTTTTAGTTGGTGTCGAACATAATTATTTGATTCTGTTCTGGCGTGCCATACATTATAGCATTTCATGTTTTCGTATTCGTAAGACTTTGACACCATTTTTTTTTTTAACGTGCATTTTGAATCCAAAGAAGTAAGAAGCCACAAATTATCTGGCCGTTACGAGCGCTTTATAACGAGCGGTCGGCCAGTTCCAAGAAGTCAAGGTTATGATCTTCAAATGTGTGTTTTTTTTTTAAATAATTCTTTATATGTCTTCTAGAGATATACGTCTGTATCTATTGTGCTGTCATGACTATAAAAAAATGAAGTTAATCTGCATTACTGGTACACGTCTAGGCCTATAATGACATGTATATGAAAGAGAAGGAGCGTTACCAGTCTGGTTAAAGAACAAAGAACAACCAAATCCAGTTATACTAGATAAGAAATATGATACTTTTACTGCTTTATAACAGTAATTTATAGATGAAACGAAAACACACATAGAAAGACATGTTAAAATGATCTGAAACAAAGAAATAGCATTATTTGAATTTGAATGAACACGTTTGGAATTTGACTATCTTTCGCGAAATTTTATGACTGAAATACCCTTTTCGGCAAGTCAAGGCGAATTTGAATGAACGTAGGGTACCAGCTAATAATATTTGAATACCCATTTTACGAATTCGAACCTTATATCAAATGAACCAACAAAAGTGCGAAATTGGCTGGAAAAACCTAATTGGCTTTGATGTTTTGGGTATCTATGATGTAAACTAAGGCCTACTTCGATTGTAAAAGAAAAACAACTATGACTCTTTTCAGCTAAATGATGTCATAATAAGTATGTGGTGGAGGGGCACATAATGGCTACTGTAACCTGGGCCCAGTACTTGATGAAATGACTGTTTTTCTCAATATGGTGATCTTAGTTGTGCACTATACAGAAGTGTGCTTCCTTTGCAAATTTCTTGAGTGTTTTGCTACTGTAACCTATGGGACCCCGTATACAGGATAAGATGACTTGCTTCAGTGTTTGTGATATCTCTGTTCAGTAGGCCCTGATATTAACGCTACAAAAGAATTTATAATACCATTTTCAGCTGATTCACAGTACATGTATAATGGATGGGACACTGTGGAGCTCCTGTCTGGGGCTCTGTGCAGGATAAAATAACTAGCCTTGGTGTGTTGAATATCTCTGATAGGTACTTCTTCCAGTGCAAAAGAGATTACCCGTGTTTGGGGCTATACTGTGCGGAGCCCCGTACAAGATAAAATAACTGGCTTTGGTATTTTGGATATCTCTGATGGGTATGCTTCCATTGCAAAAGAAATTAACCGTGACCCTCAGCTGAATGGAACTAATGTGTGTGTGTGTGTGTGTGTGTGTGTGTGTGTGTGTGTGTGTGTGTGTGTGTGTGTGGATGTGTGTGTATGTGGAGAGGGGGGGGGGGCACTTTGGGGCTACTGTCTGGGGCCCCGTACAGGATAAAATAACTGGCTTTGGTGCTTTGGATGTCTCTGATGGGTATACTTCCATTGCAAAAGAAATTAGCCGTGACCCATTTTGGCTGAATGAAACTAATGTGTGTGTGTGGGGGGGGGGTGCACTTCGGGGCTACTGTCTGGGACCCCATTACAGGATAAAATAACTGGCTTTAGTGTTTTGAATATCTCTAATGAGCATGCCTACTACTTCCAATTGCAAAAGAAAGTAGCCACGACCCTTTTCAGTTGAATAAAATCAATGTGTGTGTGTGTGTGGGGGGGGGGGGGGGTGGGGAGGGAGCAATTTGGGGCTACTGACTGGGGCCCCGTGCAGGATAAAATAGCTGGCTTTGGTGTTTTGGATATCTCTGATGGGTACTACTTTCATTGCAAAAGAATAGCCGTGACTCTTTCAGCTGAATGAAACTAATGTGTGTGTGTGTGTGTGGGGGGGGGGGGGGGGGGTCCTTTTGGGCTACTGTCCGGGGCCCCGTACTGGATAACATAGCTGGCTTTGGTGTTTTTGATATCTCTGATGGGTACTCCTTCCGTTGCAAATGAAATTAGCCGTGACTCGTCTCAGCTGCACGAATGAAATCAATCTTTGTGTGTGTTTGTACGTATGGCCTATGGGGGGGGGGTGGGGCACTTTGGGCCTGCTGTCTGGGGCCCCGTACAGGATAAAATAGCTGGCTTTGGTGTTTTAGATATCTCTGATGGGAACTACTTCAATTGCGAAAGAAATTAGCCGTGACTCTTTTCAACTGAATAAAATCAATGTTTGTGTGTGTTTGTACGTAGGCCTATGGGGGTGGGGCCCTTTGGGGCTACTGTCTGGGGCCCCGTACCGGATAAACTAGCTGGCATTGGTGTTTTGGATATCTCTGATGGGAACTACTACCATTGCAAAAGAAATTAGCCGTGACCCTTTTCAGCTGAATAACACCATATTTGTGGGGCCATTTGGGGCTACTGTCTGGGGCCCCGTACAGGATGAAATAGTTGGCATTGCTGTTTTCATGATAAGTACACACAAAGGAACAATATCCACCATTTTTTTTTTTTTTTTTTTTTTTTTTGTCCGTGACCCCCTTCGGCTGAATAAATCCATTTTCGGGGTCCCTTTTTGTGGTCCCTAGGCTTACGGTACAGGATGTGACTTGCCAGCAATTCATTTTATTGACCCTTGGACACATCCTTATATGATGAGACCATTAAAAAGTGTGACCCTTTTCAGCTGAATAAATCTTCTGGGCCCCCGGTCTATTCTTGTTTTTTTTTTTTTTTTTTGTATTTTTTTTGTTCTTTTTTTTTGTCCCATTCATCGCAGAGCCAGCATGGTTTGGTAAAGATTAAGCGCTTAAACAGACACTGTACTTCAGAGCCTCTTTTCTCAGTTGAGACTTTTCCTGAGTTTGTGCTTTTAATTTGATTTGATTTGATTTTATTGTTCCACATTTCAACACATCAAGTATTATACGATCGATTGAACATAAGATTGAACATAGCGTCGTAATTACAAAGAATACAAGAGAAGACAATTTAACAAACATGAAATGTGGGGACCTACTAAAAAGCAAAGCTTGTAATGTATAGGTCCCTGTATATTTGAAAGTGTTGGTCTTCTTAAAGAACCTAGTAAAGAAAACTATTAAAGGAAGGAAAGGGACGTAAAAGAAAAGAGAGCAAAAAAAGCAAAAGAAAGGAATAAAATATACGAAAGCATAGCGAAATACAAAGTAGCCACCTGTAACGCGCTTACAAGACTCCTTGTCACCCGAGCAACACAGTTACGTAACTGTAAGAATGCGCAAAAATGCACATGATACATAATGATTCATTAAGTCAGGAATAGCCTTGACATAAATGACTCAGTAAAAAGAACGAAAAGCAAACATGGAATACATATGACAAACAACGAATCTGATAAAAAAGAGGGAGTTCAAATAAAATTGCATGTTGTATTATTAGATATAAATGCAGTTCTCACGGGAGAAAAGTGAAATGAATTTTCCTGTCTTGTAGGGTAGGAATGTATAACTTTATTTTTTACAAACATGGGAGTGAAAGCATAAGGTAATTCGTCTTTAGTTATTAACTGGTACATAAATATCCCAAGGGAGTAAAAATATATATCAAAAATCTTTAAGAGGTTATTACTTTTGAACAGAGGGCTTGTCGGTGCTAAATAAGTGGTACAATTGATAATCCTTATAGCTCGCCTTTGTATTCTTAAGATAGACTCCAGGCGTATTTTGGAACAATTCCCCCAGGCCAGTATGCTATAATGAAGATACGACAATAACAAAGTCGAATATAAGGTACGTAATATATATATGGGGAAAACATGCTTAAGCTTCTGTATAACACCCAAATTTCTTGATAATAATTTACATAAATGATTTGTTTGTTCCTGCCAAGATAATTTACAATCAATTAGAAGACCAAGAAATTTAACTGAATTTGTCTGTTGTAAGTTTACTCCTGTGATTGAAATTGAGCCAGGTAAACAAGTGATTGTATTACTAAACACCATAAAATTAGTTTTGTTTAGATTTAGGGATAATTTGTTACTTTGAATCCAATTATTGACGTGATTCAACTCAGAGTTAAGCATATCAAGTAACTCAGTAGGATTGTTGTGCGTCAAAAAAAAAAAAAAGACTTGAATCGTCCGCAAACAAGAGGAAAGAAAGGAGTGCTGACGACCTGGGCAAATCATTTATATACACAATAAGTGGTCCCAAAAGGGAGCCTTGTGGAACACCACACGTTATATTTGCTGTGCTTGAATCAGAATTATTAATGTGTACAAATTGTGATCGATTTGTGAGGTAATCTCTGAACCACTCCACGGCGCTGCCACGAATCCCGTAATGAGACAGTTTGGACAGTAATACTTCATGATCAATTGTGTCGAACGCCTTTGAGTGGTCCAGAAAAACTCCAACAGTGTGAGATTTAGCTTCGGTAGCTTGAACAACTTTATCTATTAACAACAAAACAGCGTGAGTAGTCGAATGTTTTTTTTTTTTGCGAAAACCAAATTGAGTGTCTACTAAGATATCATGATCATTTAAAAACTTGATAGTTCGGGAGTAGACAACTTTTTCGAGTACTTTGGAGAATGATGATAAAAGAGATATAGGTCTATAATTGCCCAGGTCGTCTTGTCTGCCTTTCTTAAAAACAGGAATAATCTTGGCAACTTTCATTTTACTAGGAAAAACACCAGTCATTAAAGACAAATTGAATACATGGGTCAAAGGTGCGGCTACTTCATAAATGATTTGTTTAAGAAGAAACATTGAAATACCATCATAGCCTGAGCTTTGTTTAGCTTTAAAATTATTTACAATATCAATAACATCCAATGCATCTACGGGCGTGAAAAATATAGAACTAGGATTGGGATTCACAAGAAATGAATGAAGTGTTTTTTTTTTTTCCGTTAGTGGAATATTTCTGGCCAAATTTGACCCACTATTTGCAAAGTACGTGTTGAATGCTTCAGCAATACCACGGGAGTCATCAATTATCGTTCCATTTTGTATTATTTTATCAATTCCCAGTTTCTTTCCATCATTCTTTTTTAATACATCATTTATAACTTTCCAAGTAGACTTGATATCATTTTTATGGATTTGAAATTGTGCAGAAAAATCATCTTTTTTTTTTTTGCTTTACGTAGCACACACTGATTTTGCGTGAGGACTAAAAATAAGTGAAATGGGTCAACCTAGCCGAACTTGACTTTTTCATATTTTCTGGAAGATCGTGTCTTCTTTTACATTATGCTAAAATTTGGTATAATAAAACGGGCAGGAAAGTGTGTGTGTGTTTTTTAGTAGTTTGTCTCGAACATGTTTTGGTAGAATAGTGTGATTAGGTGTGTCTTTTGCATCCCTTTTCATTTCTGAAAAACCTTGTCCACACTCTTCACTTTCAACTCTAATAACTTCCGAAAGGATAGTGCTGCTGCTTTAAAAATTGACATTGATTATGGACAGAATGTGTTAATGAGGTATGCTAAATTTCAGTTTAATCTTATAATCCCTTCATTGTTGTTACTCTGGCGGTTTGCTTCCTGTTTTTTTTTTTTTTTTTTGCCCCATTCATCGCACAGCCGGCACGGATTGGTAAAGATTAAGTGCTTGAATAGACACTGTTCTTCATAGCCTCTTTTCTCAGTTCACACTCTTCAGGGCTTTTTACACTTGTAAATTTTTGCTTAGCCCCGTACCAACGGTGGGGATAAGGGTGGGGGGGGGGGGGGGGCTTAGCCCCACCGTTGGTACGGGGCTATCCTTAGCCCACTGTCTGTTTACACTCGTTTTTGCCAAAGTGGGCTAGCCCCACCGATAGTACAGTACTATCTGGCCCTGCAAAATAGCAGGGTTAGCACCGCAATTGCGGTGCCAAGCAAGTGAGTGTAAACAGAAGTCCGACCCCCACTGACCAATCAGAAACGAGGTAATCAAATGCTACCGGTGCGTGCGTGTTCGTGTACAGTGCACAGCGTAATCATTAATATTCATGTGGTTTGGAAAGTCCGGGGCTAAGAAATACGAGTGTAAAAACGTCAGTTTTCTCCTTAGCCCCGGACAAGAGATAGTACGGGACTAATTGGCAAGTGTAAAAAGCTGAAAAAAATTGGTACGGGACTAACGATAGTCCTGGGTCAGAGAAAGTCCGGGGTTAAGAAACACAAGTGTAAAAAAGTCCTTTCTTGAGTTTGTGCTTTCTTTCAAATATTTAGATAGGTTAGGACAGTCCATTTGATTTGACTTATACATCATTAAAATTAAAGTCTGCTCTTTCAGAATCTGGTCTTAACTAAAAAATCCATGTCTGGCGACTTTTTTGTTTGTTTTGAGATGCAGGGTCACAAATAATGTTGTAAATGAAAAGAGTGGTTTTTGTTTAAACTGATGTATTTGTTGAGAGTATAGTATAAAAAAGATTATAGATAATACCTTTCATTCAGAACTTTAGATATGATAACGGTACATTGTTCTAGATAAATACTAAGCGCACGGCGTGACAGCTGTGGACATCATAACCCTTTGGATATTCCCTTCGCTGCCTTGGAATAAAGACTAAGCGCACCGTGTTTACATCAGAACACCTGTGGACATACAGAAGACAATGCTCTTCTTTGTATAGCGGTTATTTTCGATTCAGAAGTAACATGATATAAAGACGACACCACATTGGTTAAAATGCATTTATTATGACTAAGCTACTCATTTGGAAATGCTATCATAGCTTGATAAGCATATCTATGCCCGACAAACAAACTGACACCAAAAAGGTTTTGCCACCTCAGGTGGTACCAATAACCCATTTTTCGGCTCTTGGCCCCATGGCAAGGTTAGATCACCTGGATCACCGAATAGTAAAGCATGGCTAAGCATTTACTCAGAACAGTTGGTCATGGTCGGTTACATAACATTACGAAAATAAATTCGGAAGGGCGATATCTCCACGAGGGAATTTTATACAATACAATTACAAAGACATTATAAGATCACTGATATCCAGAGAGCTTTTTTGAAAGAGTACATAAACTTTAAACTTCGAATTTCAGAAGGAAGAAAGTTAGAAATATTGGGTCCAGTGTGTCTGATATATTTCAGAGCCATCATCGTTTTTGTAAATGAAATTTATCAGAATGCTTAGTGGTATAAGAGTGTATTTCTTTGTTTAACTGAAATAATGAGAAATGCTTTAAAGCTCGGTCACGAATGCCTTTACGAACAGCTATAAACGCCGTACGAACGATGTTTAGACGATTTTGTAAGATTTTCTTAATAAGGCCGTACGAAACCAGCGTTCGTAAACCTGCCATAAACGGTTTGTAAGTTCGTAGCCTGGTCGATGGTCTTGTCCAAGATTTAGTTCAAATTCGTACGAAACCCTCCCTTCGTTAGGCGGCCGTACAAACGTCGTACAAACAGCGTAACAACTACGCAAGATTTTGTAGGGTCGAGAGACAATTCACAAAGTTTTAAATTCTTACAATGATTGTGAGAACGCCTCAAATCGTTCATAGAGGGCTCTTACGTCTTTCGTAAGAATGCCTTACGGACAGAGAATCGTACAGAGTTCTTACGAATAGCTCGTCGAGTTTGTGAGGCGTGCGTAAGGGACTCGTAAGGCGTAGGCACACAATTTGTGCCACTGCTGAGTTTTTAGGGGGCATTTAGGCCAAACGCGCGAAGTTCGAATCCTCACTCTGTTCTGTTAGTGTTCGACCAGAAAGCATCTTTGTTAAATATGGGAAGGCAGTCAAAGGGAAGAGGGGAAAGGGGAAGAAAAGAAAAGAGGGACATGAGGAGGAAGGAGCGAGAGAGGTAGAGTTGGAACAACAACCTCCTCCTCCTCCTCTACTTGCAGATGCAGCTGCAGTTGTAGTCTCCTTGGCCCTACTGCAATCTTGAAGTATGACACTTTCAACTGTTACAAAATTTTCAACAGGACACGGCAGCGTCTTTTTAACAACCTCACAAAATATACACAAAAATCGTAAAATCGTTTTACGAATGATTTGACAGTTCTGTGAGTTGCAAGTACGAACATCTTATGACAAAAAGAAATCGTAAGATGGCCGTAAGTCTGACGAAAGAATAACTCAAGGCATTCTTACGAAAAACGTACGAATTCTAGGGCCATTCTATAACTTACAATCATTTCTTTTCTCTAAAAAGGTCGAAAGTTGATTGAACCTTTGTGAACGTAGCTTCAGATGTAAGTGGAAGAACCACAGCCCGTCCTGCCTTAATGTCAAAGAAACGTTCAGCTTCTGAAGGAAAGACTGGAAGAAGTCTTTGTAGAACGTAGAACCTTATCAACATTGGATTTTCTCTACTACGAACAAACGATAACAATGAAATCTGCTCTTTTGCTCAGTGTATGACATTACATTGGAGATATTAAAATGTAATGAAATGTGAGATACCCTTGCTCCTGATGCTGATTCGGCGAGGGCGACAAAGAACTCGTCTGCAATCCTGACCCTCTCTAGCTCCAGAGTCTTGAGGTTTGGCATGGCACAGATACTTGTGGCGTAGCATTGTGATGTATCGACCGGGATGTCAGGTCCTTCCTCGTGTTTTATTGATTCCAACTATGCAGTACAGTAAGAGGGTGAAAAAAAAAAAGAAGCAAGTATGAAATCATTTCCGTGTCTCCACTGAAAGAAAAAGAAAAAACAAAAGCAAATATCACATAATCATATGATTAGCAATCGGTTTTAATATATACAAGCTTAATTATTTTATCAGACTATGTCACACGTTAACCATAACAGCTTAACAAATGATACAAATGTAAGATAAAGAGATAATTGTGTAATGGTATACAGGATAATTGTGAGGCTATGCATGTTTCGTCTAGTCGATTTTCCTAAGAGAAAACTATGTAAAAAAATGCTTTTTTAGTAACAGGAAGAACCACAGCCTGTTAGGCTTTTATGTCAAAAAAACTTTCAGTTTCTGTTGGAAAGACTTAAAAAAAGTCTTTGTATCACGGATAACCTTATCAAACATTGGATTTTCTTCACTATGAAGATAAAAAACATCGATTTCTGCTATAATGTTCTGCATATCCATCCATTCATTCATTCATTCATTTATTTCCATATCAAAACATAACATCTACAAATATCAAAACACAATTGTCTTGGTACATTTATACATTTTGAATGGAGGGATCATAGAAAGCATACACGAGGCTTGTCTTAAATGATCCACTACAAACAATTATCAATACATTTCAACTAAACAATTATCATACAAATTCATTTGATAAAATAAAGGTCAAAGATACAATGAAAAGAGAAGAAAAGAGGCAGAGGTGGAAACAATGCATACTTATACTTACAGTTTCAGATACATTTTATCAAAAATATATTTTTTATAAAGCCTTTTAAATTGACGTAAGGTCTTACTACTCTTGACTGTTGGATGAATAGTTTTCCAAAGAATAGGGCCATGGTAAAAAAATGGAGGATTGAGTTTTTGAAGTACGGTTTAATGGTATGTGAATATTTTTGGCATTCCTGGTATTATAATTGTGTATAGAACAATTCAAAGCGAAATGGTTGTGAAATACTTCAGAAAGAACATTGTTGGAAACTTTAAACATAAAACAATCATACTTTCCAAAGAAATAAATTCTTGAACAGGTAAAATTTTCATCTTAAGAAATAATGGCTTACTGGGAGCTTAATATGAAGATTTGGTTATCTAACGAATACTGCGTTTCTGTAATTTATGAATACGATCAATATTTTCTTTGTAGTAAAACCCCAAACAATACTACAATATTCTATGTGAACTGAAACAAACGAATGATACAGCATCTTGAAAATATTCTGTGGAAGAAATTGTAATGTGTACAGAACACCAATACTTTTCGACATTGTTGAACATAATATGTGACTCACATGAGAATTCCAGGACAATTTATCATCAATACAAACACCCAAAAATTTTATATCATATACTCGTTTAATTTCCTCATCTCTATATATCAATTTCAAATTACTGTCAATTTCAGTTCTTATTCCAAATAATATATAATTGGTCTTATCAACATTCAAAATCAATTTATTTACCGACAACCAATTTCTTATACAATCAAGTTGAACAATCATATTATAAAATAATGTCTTTGGGTCTGTGCCTTTACAAAATACACTTGTGTCGTCTGCAAATAATATATAATCTACATCATATGTTGAATGCGGCAAATCATTTATATACAATAAAAAAAGAAGAGGCCCAAGAATACACCCTTGTGGTACTCCACATTTTATTGCTTTAAGTTTAGATGGGACAGCATTAATATTTGTTAATTGTTTACGATTTGAGAGATAACTTGTAAATAATTTTAATGGAGTGCCCCTTACACCATAATAACATACTTTTTTGTAACAAAATGAAATGGTCTATAACATCAAATGCTTTGATTAAATCAATAAATACAGTTAACGCATATTCTTTTTCATCTATAGCCTGATTTATCTTATCAATCAGTTGTAATATTGCCGTTTCTGTTGAATATCTCTGCCTAAAACCATATTGATTACTAATAAGTATATTATGTTTATTCAAAAATTTTATTAACGTATTATTAATACATTTTTCTATTATTTTCGAAAATATAGACAATACTGATATTGGACGATAATTATTCACATCAGTTAATTGTCCTTTTTTATGTATTGGTGTGACTCGTGCAGTTTTCATTTTTTTCAGGGAGAGTACCAGTACGCAAACATTCATTAAAATAATACATAATGGAACACAAATCAATGAAATAACACATTTTACCATCTTGATATCAATATCATCAATACCAGAGCTGATGTTG
Source organism: Diadema setosum (assembly GCF_964275005.1). Taxonomy (NCBI): domain Eukaryota; kingdom Metazoa; phylum Echinodermata; class Echinoidea; order Diadematoida; family Diadematidae; genus Diadema; species Diadema setosum. The sequence continues at coordinate 5,786,924 of NC_092687.1, forward strand.
TTGTTTATGTTGTTAACTATGGTTATTATTTCATCATTTGTTATTGGCTTCAAAAAAAAAAGAAGAGTATTACTGTTTGGCATTTTCAAATAATCTTGAAAAGACTTATTCTCATTTACATCATTTCTTTTTAAATCTTGCAATTTTGAACCAATATTAACAAAATATTCATTGACTGTGTTCACAATATCTTGACTGTTGGTAACTTTTTCATTACCGAAATGAAGAGACTCAATAACTGTATTTTTCTGACTTTTATACAAATTATTATTAATTAATTTCCAAATACTTTTCATATTACCTTTTACTTTATCCTATCAAAATAATCTCTTTTAGCTTGTCGTATCTTCATAGTTACATAATTCCGACATTTTCTATACATTTCCTTTCGATACAAAGTGGGATTGAAAAGATATTTCTTATACAATTGTGATTTTTTATTACAAAGCTTGAATAAATCCTGCTTTATGACATTTCATCGGAGATAAACAAACTGTAATGCAATGTCAGATACCCTTGCTCCTGTTGCTGATTCGACGAGGGCGACAAAGAATTCGTCTGCTATCCTGACATGACTTAGCTCCAGAGTCTCAAGGTTTGGCATGGTACAGATGCTCGTGGCGTATGCTTGTGATGCATCAGGAGAGATATCAGGACCGCCCAAAAATATCATCGATTCCAACTATGCAGGACAGTAAGAGGGTGAAAAAAGACACATTTTCAAGTAAGGAATCATTTCCGTGCCTCGACAGAAAACAAACAAATAACCAGACCTGTGTCACATAATTATGTGACAAACAATCTGTCAAGTTTTAACAACAAGCTTAATCAGTATTAATTATTTCATCAGATTATGTCACATGTTAACCATAACAGATTAACAATTGATTAATGTCAGAAGAAGGAATAAGTGTGTCAAGGGATACAGGATAATTGCGACTCTATACATGTTTCGCTTGTCGATTTTCCTAGAGACAACCACGGACAAACAATTGACTTGATTTTGATTTAATTTGATTTGATTTGATATAATTGGCTCCTGCATTATATCATTGCTCATGAAGATACTGCACATTCACATAATCATATCATAATATACATTGTTGCTGCATACAGTTATATACATGAACATTAATTTTTGATAAAGTAACTTTCTTCATTGCCTTTACAATGTACAACAAAACTTATCAGCGATGCAATGAATAACACAAAAGGGTTACAGATCAAGCATTGCTTGATTTGCATGCAGCCCTCGTGCATAATACATAACAGATAGGAAAATAGGAGGGGGTGACTTGCATACAGAGAGGATAGAAGAAAGGAGGGAGGAGAGATCTGTCTGCTTTCGCTAAAACACAAAAGTTAGAACACCTGGATCACTGAATAGTAAAGCATGGCAAAGTATTTTTTCACCGAGGTACAGATGAACAGTTACAGGTCATGGTCGGTTACATAACATTACGCAATAAATTAAGAAGGGCGATATTTCCACAAGGGAATTTTATACAATACGATGACAAAGACGTTATAATGCCCCAGTCACATAGGGTGCGTTTATCAACTCCTTTTCTCGGCAGAAACAGGTTATCCAAACAGCTTTCAAGGAATTTTTACGAGTTGATAAACGCAAAGCTGTTTTGAAAGCCCTTTAGGAAAGCCTTTACAAAAGGGTGCGTTTATCAACTCTCCTTTCTCGGCAGAAACAGGTTATCCAAACAGCTTTCAAGGAATTTTCAGGAGTTGATAAACGCAAAGCTGTTTTGATAGCCCTTTAGGAAAGCCTTTTCGATAGCCCAAAATTTGTGACGATCCAAACAGGTTTCCTAAACAGGTTATCAGAAACCTGTTTGTAAAAGCCTTTCGAAGTTGATAAATTCAAAGCTGTTTTGAAAGCCCTTTAGGTCGCCCTACTGCGGTTACTCAACCATGCGTTTCCAGTTTCTGAAAAGACGCGCGCCACGTAAAGTGCACACGAGCACGTGTACACAGGTGTATACATACAGCTGTGTGTAATGCACGCATATGCTTGGAACAAGGAGGTGTTTCTTTCACCAACAAGGTTTGAGAAATAGAGTAACAACAGTCTCATTCCCCTTGATCCCATGTCTCATGCCGCCACTCAGAAATATTTGAAGTATGTGCTAAACTGGAGCTGCCTCACAGATAGGAAGACAATTGATTCATGTGCCATTGTATCATGACTCGTCACTCTCAAAGGAAGATATGTCTTTATGATGGTAATTGCTTTTCGCCGTCCCTTCTGAGAAAACAAGCAGCACATTAATAGTACAGGCAGTCAGGGCTTTGGAAAGGGCTCTCGAAAGGGCTATGGAAAGGGCTATCGAAAGGGCTATCAAAAGTTGATAAACGCAGCCGACGAAAACAAGCGGCATATCAATAGTACAGGGAGTGGACAGGGCTTTCGAAAGGGCTATGGAAAGGGCTTTCGAAAGGGCTATGGAAAGGGCTATGGAAAGGGCTATCGAAAGGGCTTTCGAAAGTCGTTTAAACTGGGGAAAGTTGATAAACGCAGCCATAGACATCCCAGATCAACCCGGACCACCCCGGATCTGAATCGGGGAGAGATCCGTTTTGACGCCGGGAGGCCAACACGGCAACTTTTGGAGGTTAAAAACATCAGGCGTCATCCGGGGATTGCCGTGTTGGCAGAGCAATCCGGGGTGGTCCGTGTGGCTGCCGTGTGGATGCCGTGTTTGTCCGTGTAGACGCCGCACTCTTCCGGCCTTATCCGTGTAGCTGCCGTGTTGATACCGTGTGTACAAATCCCGGATCTCCAAAGATCTCGCTGGACGTCCCCGGATATCCCCGGATCACCGTGTAGATCCTTGAGCATCCGTGTTTATATGTGACTGGAGCATAAGATCACTGATATCTAGAGAGCAGCATTGTCTTTACACGTTTTTTTTTTCTTAAGCGTACATAGATTTTTAAGTTCGAATTTCAGAAGAAAGAAAGTTCCAAATATCGGGTCCACGTGTGTCTGATAGATTTCAGAGCCATCACCATTTCGGACCACCCCGGATCTGATCCGGGGAGAGATCCGTTTTGACGCTGGGAGGCCAACACGGCAACTTTTGGAGGTCAAAAACATCAGGCGTCATCCGGGGATTGCCGTGTTGGCAGAGCAGTCCGGGGTGGTCCGTGTGGCTGCCGTGTGAATGCCGTGTTGATCCGTGTAGATGCCGTGTGTTTCCGTGTAGACGCCGCGCTCTTCCGGCCTTATCCGTGTAGCTGCCGTGTTGATACCGTGTGTACAAATCCCGGATCTCCCCTGATCTCGCCGGATGTCCCCGGATTTCCCCGGATCACCGTGTAGATCCATGAGCATCCGCGTTTATATGTGACTGGGGCATAAGATCACTGATAACTAGAGAGCAGCATTGTCAAGTGAGAGGGCGCTATCGGTGGCGGCAGACGGATTTTTTTTATTTTTTTTTTTTTTGTCCAGAGCTAATCCTGAAAAGATATCGCTAAATTTCTTCTTTTTGAGTGGACATCCGTTTCTACATTTTGGTGATCTTCATCATGGGCGATATCAGTCGAAGATTATGTGAACATTGAAATCTGTTGGAGCCAGCTTTTCGTCTTCTGAGTATATGAGACTCCTCAGCAGGACTCGGTTACCCAGCTTCATATCACTGCACACGCAAGTATACTACTGTATCATATCAGTATGTGGACCGTTCTCGGACAAATTGGTTACGCAACATACAAGCTCTCAATGTTATGACTATAATACACTGCCGAACTTTCCGTCTTGCTGTTCAATATTACCTGTTTGATTTTATATCCATACTATCTTCCGTGGACATGGATGTCAATAAGCACATATGCACTTGTCATTGAACCCTCTAATGTTGTTACGTCACTTACGTTGGTACATCACTTTCATAACAACCCTACAAGGTGATACCGTCAAAAAGCGGGTAAGATTCTATTTTGGATCTGAGCCGACACGTATCTCACTATCTACGCGTGTATTTGTGATTTAAAACTTGCTCTTTAATCACCCACTTTCTGAACTCTTGTGATTTTGCAAAGATGGCGTCCCCGTACACTGCCGAGTATGTGCAGAAACTCCCCTCAGATGTTCTCCAACAGCTTCGTCTCGAGAACAAAGAGATGCTGAAATCCATCCATGCAACTATTCACGAAGCTACTCGACCGTCCCTATCACGAATCAGAGCTAGGATGTCACTTGTCATCCACGGATGTTGCGACACGGATTGTCGCCCCTACACGGATTGTCGCCTCCTGCTCGGGGCGACAATCCGTGACGGGCGTTGGTGGCACGGATTGTCGCCCCCTACACGGATTGTCGCCCGCCCTCGAAGCACATTTTGCTGGGTAATATCGTTCTGGACATAATCATTGAAATACTAACACATAACTTACATGGCTACACCCATGCAAACATGCCATGCAAAAAGTCATGGTGAGGTTTCAAGGAAGTGTGTATGTGCGCGTGCACATGATAATCTAGTGTCCGTTTGTGCGTGTGTGTGTGTGTGTGTGTGTGTGTGTGATGGAAGAATGTGTTTATTATGTCAGTTTTTTTGCGTATGTGTTTTTTAGCTGCGCGTGGAGAGGGATAACTAGTAAGCTGTTGCTGGCATAAACGTTGATATTGATTTTATCAGCAGCTTGGAATTTGATGAGTTTGTTTGGCAGATTTGTATAATTATTAATTCCGAGTGGAGCTTGCGTGCGGGCAGATGCTGATTTTCTGCATACGGTCCATTATGTCATTTATCAACATTGGGAAATCGTTTCATCAGGAAGGAATGTGGTATCGGTTCGGGTGTGCGTCGGTATGTGTGAAGGGGGTTACATTTCGTTATTGCAAAAGTTTGTTACTCTGAAGGCTCATTCGTCCGAAGGCTCATTCGTCCGAAGGCTCATTATTCCGAAGGTTCGTTATTCCGAATTTCATTTTTGGATCAACGAAACTCTAGGTATAGGGAATTGTGTGTTTCGGATATTAAAATGAAGCCTCGGAAAAAAAAAAACAAAAAAAAAACCGAAACTTCGGAATAACGGAACCTTCGTGTGTGTGTGTGTGTGTGCGTGTGTGTGTGTGTGTGTGTGTGTGTGTATTTGGGTTGGTGAATGTTGGTGTGGGATGATTTAGGTTTTGTTTAATCAGGGGTTGGTGGGTTGTGGATTGGATTTGAAGAAGGATAGTTATAAATGGTATGACAGATGTTGGTAGGATTTAATATTTAGGATAGATGTAGGTCCTAGATTTGTTTCGGATGGGGAGGGGAGGGGGTGGTCGGGTTTTTTTTATGACTGATTTCATTCTAGATTCGTGTAATGTATTTGTGTGGTTTTTTTATGTATATGCCCTTCTAAGTAAGAAGGTGTTACATGATCCAAACCAATGTATTCAAGGAATATAGGTTTGGTAGGGCCCTACGTGTCAAAACTTTCTCGTGAAGAAATTGTTAGTAGGGTTGGTCTATAATCGAGTTATCTATGTTGAAGTGAGATTATTTGTGGTATAAATTGACAAATGGATTTGTTTCTGTTTCGAATTGCCATTTGTAACATGTTACACCCAGAATGAGTCGAATTATGAATGATTTGAATGAAATCAATGAATATCAAGAAAAAAAGTGTTGAGTTGGTTTATTTGCATTATGGGGATTTGTTTGAGTGTTTGTTGGTGTTTGTTTGTATTACGTATGTATTAGCGGTGTGCAATGGCAGTTCGTTTGTGCTAAAATCAACTAACGATTGGCAATTTTTTTACGGCGTGTGGAAATTATTCGCTCATGCATTAAGGATGCCAAACCTATTCTGGGACAAAGAATAATGGTATGGACGTTCTAGTTTATAAGACTGATGGAAGAAAATGACTGCAGTGAAAAATGAACAAAGACAAATAACATTTGGGAGGGTACCTCCCTCGTATGTATTTTCTCTCGGTCTCTCTCTCGCCTAGCCTGCCTCACCGCTGATATTGGTTCACACACCCATACTATTTTTAGATCAACGCTGGTGTTAATTTTTTAAACACGTGCTAATACACTCTGAAGGCGTTTGTATTGCCACAGTAGCGCCGCTATATTCCACATACACACGTAAGCATACAGGCACACGTATACACACAGACAAACAAACCACTACCACTATGACCACCACACATGCACAGTTTCTACATATTGTATTATTATACTCCAAACACACACACATACACACACTTACACACACACACACACACAACAAATCATACACATCACATATCATGCAGCTCACAATACACACACACACACGCACACCCCTCCCCCCAACACACACACACATACGCATAACTTACCAGTCATACCCATCCCACCACCCCGAGCCCGGGGCGACAATCTGTGACGGGGCGACAATCCGTGTCGCAACGATTTTTTTTTGCCAACACGGATTGTCGCCTTCGAGGTCAAAAACTGGGAACTGCACAAGCGTCACGGGCGACAATCCGTGTAGGGGGCGACAATCCGTGCAGGGGCGACAATCCGTGTCGCAACACACGGAGATTCTTTTTGTTTAACGCGCACTTTACGCATTGGTGCATGGCGATCAATGACCTCGTTTAAGAGTGATATAAACCTGTTATACATCATTTCTACATCGGTTGCTTCATACACAGAGTCCCATTTGATATCTCCGATGTCTTGTATAAATGTTTCTTCATCAAATTTCTTATAACTGCGAACAAATTTGCATTTATGTACTTGGGGTCTATCTGAAGTTTTACCTTTACTGTAAACACAATATATCATGAAATTATCAGTCATAGCCAGCTCATATACACCGCTGGATGGTAATTTAGATGACACATTAGTTAATAAAAAAATAAACTGCAGTTGAGGAAGTTTCTATTACTCTCGTTGGGCGTGTTATTTATTAGGTACAATTATATGCTTCCATAATATCAAATAACTTCTCCGTTTGCCATGATTTACACTGACTCAAAACATCACAATTCAAATCTTCAATTACTAGGAAATCATTATATGATTCATCCAATATCTGAAGAATCTCCGTGGATGACAAGTTACATCCTAGCTCTGATTCGTGATAGAGACTAGCTTAAAAGAAAGGCAAAAAGATCGAAGCTGCCCTCGGACTGTGAAGATTATAAGAAGAACGCCAATTTATTATGAATAAGATTTAAAACAGCTGGAAATTGTACGAGAGAAATTTGGCAATCTTTGAGATATGTGTTACCAGGAAAGAAAACAGACTCACAAATCTCTTCAATTAATGTAAATGGTCAGATAGTTAGTGGTAAAGGTTTAGCTGATTTGTTTAATCGTTACTTTGTTAACATAGGGAAGAAATTAGAGAGAGAGAGAGAGAGAGAGAGAGAGAGAGAGTTCAGCAATTAATCAACGAACGGAACGTATTTCTTCAGCGAAGGTTGCAGCAAATTTCTCCCTCAAAACAATCGATGATAAGAAAGTGTGCGATCTGTTAAAATCACTACCGATGGATCGAGCCACGGGTCCGGACAACATACCGGCCAAACTACTGAGCTGCATTGCTTCCTTGATAGCTCCCCCGCTAACTATTTTAATAAACCTGTCAATACAAAAGGGCATAGTACCTAATGAATGGAAGGAGGCTCGTGTTACACCTGTTTACAAGGGAGGAAGCAGAGATGATATCGGCAGTTATAGACATATTTCCGTTTCCCCGATCTTTGCCAAGATCATAGAGAAAGTCGCTTATGACCAACTTCAGGCTTATCTGATTGAAGACCACATTCTTACAAATAAACAGTTTGGCTTTCGTCCGAAGCACTCCACCCAAGATGCATTGTTAAATGTAACAGAAAAAATGGTTTGATGCCATTAACTCTGGTAATAATTATGATCGGGGTAGTCATGGTTGATTTAAAAAAAGGCTTTCGACACTGCAAACCATTGTATCTTAACTTAAAAAAAAAAAAAAAAAATGTATGGTTTTGATAAAAATGCTGTAAGATGGTTTGAAAATTATCTGTCGAACCGGACACAATGTACATATGTGACCATGCACTTCAAAACAAACAAAAAGTCGCCAGACATGAATTTTTAGTTAAGACCATTTATTCTGAAAGAGGAGACTTTAAAGGTAGGGAATCCCATTTGCACGCCTTAAATGAAGAGTTGTATAAATACAGTGGTATGTTGAAGAGAGTATCATTTTAGAAACTCCCATAAAGTATTGAAAGTGGAAGGTAACATTTAGTACATTTTTTTGACCGTTAGATTTTGAATTGAATTGTTTTCGGGGCTCACCGTAAATTCCAGTACATTACTAGGCTACCTTTGCAGACCCATGTACTGCATGTCTGTCCATCATGTATATTTTGTGAAGAAAGTTCATCAACACTTACAAACATTTCTATATACATTCTTGCCAGACACTCTATATGTTATTACATCAGCTCTTGTACTTTTAGATTTGTGTTTATAGATCACAAATACAGAAGAATGCAACAAAAAGGCTGAAGTGTGGCTGACACACAGAACTACTGAGTAGTTGAGTTTTGTGCATTATTCAAATTTTAGATAACTGTTGACTTCCAAAATGCTAAGCAGTGGCCTAAGCAAGTCCCCTGATGTTCATATTCAATGTTTTGCTGCATTTTGGGAGGTCTGTAAAAGGTATCCCCTACCTTTAAGCTTTAAAATGATGTATAACTCAAGTCAAATGGACTCTCCTAACCTATCTAAATATTGGAAAGAAAGCACAAACTCAGGAAAAGTGTGTACTGAGAAAAGAGGCTCTGAAGTACAGTGTCTATTCAAGCGCTTAATCTTTACCAAACCGTGCTGGCTGTGCGATGAGACAAAAAACAGGAAGTAAACCACCAGAGTGACAACAATGAAGGGATTATTGGATTGCCTCATTAACACATTATGTCCATAATCAATGCCAACTTTCAAAGCAGTAGCCTTATCCTTTCAAAAGTAATTAGAGTTGAAAGTGAAGAGTGTGTACAAGGTTTTTCAGAAATGAAAAAGGGACACTAAAAACACACCTAATCACACTATTCTACAAAAAAAAAAAAAATGTTCGACATAAACTGCTAAAAAAACACACTTTTCCGCCCGCTTTATGATACCAAATTTTAGCATAATGTTAAAGAAGACCTGCTCTTTCAGAAAAGGTCAAGATCGGCTAGGTTGACCCATTTCACTTATTTTCAGTCCCCACGCAAAATCAGTGTGTGCGACTTTATGTTCGTTTTGAGGTGCACGGTCACAATATGTGAATGGTTTTGTTTCAGATAAAGAAAGTATAAACTGTGGTGTACCACAGGGATCTCTGATTGGACCTGTTCTCTTTTCTTTACATGTGAATGAATTGCCAACTGTTGGCAAGCATAGTGAATTGTTGCTTTACGCAGGTGATACTTGTTTATTTGTTCTGCTAAGAAATCTGATGAAATTGTTAAACAGTTAAATGAGGATCTTGTTTCAGTATCGCACTGGTTATCGGATAACAAACTAGTTGTGAATAAGAAGAAGTGCGAACTTATTTCTTGGTACGCCATCACGTTTAAAGAAAATAGAATTAAATGCCAGGTTTATGAATGTGCTTATTGATGATTACATAGTTCAGAGAAAAAAATACGGGGAAATATCTGGGGGTAGTGATAGATGAGAATCTGCAATGGAACGCTCATGTTAATTACCTTCAGAAGAAAGTTGCTAAATATATATATATATATATATATATATATATATATATATATATATATATATATATATCTTCTGAAGAGAGTACGCAATATGATTGCTTTCCGTGTTGCCTTGTTATTTTTATAAATCTATAATACAGTCACATTTTGACTACTGTAATGTAGTCTGGGGGAATACAGGAAAGCGTAACGGTGATAAATTGCAGGTTCTCTAAAACCGTTCCCTAAGAATTGTTTTGCAGGTTGACTTTATGTTTCCTTCGAACGATTTGTATGACATTTTACATCTTGATTGTTTAAACGTTCGCAGATCCAAACAATTAGCTCACTCTCTCTTTAGAGCTGTGAGGCAGATTGGTCCCCCGTGCATCAGTGAACTTTTTGTTCCTCGTGACACTAATTACATACACGTTCTGGACATTCGCAGATGAAGCTTCTTAGACCCAAAACGAATTATTGTAAGCGTATGTTCGAAAATAGAGGTACTAAACTTTGGAACAAAATCTAAAGATCAGTAACTCTGTCCATGTCATTGGAGGCATTTAAGCGTTATATAAATACACTGACTAAAGATGTTTTATTGCCTTGTAACTATGTTTGATATATGGTATCTGTGTTTTATGACTGTTCCGTTGTTAAGCTGAAATTTGTTTTTTATCATTCTGTTTTATATGGTTTTATTCTTTTTACTCTATTTAGTTTAGCGTTCGCTTTTGAAAGTTTGTTTTCAGTTTTGCAATTTCTGTGTGATTTTTATTTAATTTTCTAACTTCATGTATTTATAATCCATTTTTTCTTTAACTCTTAACGTGCCATGGTCGCCGAGCGGCGACCTTAGTCATGACGTGCCATGGTCGCCGATCGGCGACAAAGAAGAGCGCGAAAAACATTGATCATTTAAGTTCTTGTGGTAACATAATGTGTTACTTTAAGAAACTGACAATGATAGGTACTGGTAGCTGACTAGCATAGCCATCGTTTCCACTAGAAATATGAGTATGCTTACATTGGAAAATTTTGAGTAAATACGTGATTTTTCAGCTAGATGCATTTTTTTTTTTCGCATCGGGAAAATCCGCAGCGGGCGCACCCTCTGCGTGATGTGTATAGATCAAAAGACTCGTTGGCAAACCACGCGTGTGTATGCTATTGAATCTGCGTGTATTGTCTATGCGGTTCCACTTGTATTGTTCCGCTTGGATGCTGTGCGGCGGGAAGCTACTTTGATTTTGTCCCTCAAAAACGGTAAGCTTTCGTTCGTCGGTCAAGTCTTTCATCCTTTTGTTTTGGTGAACTTCACTTATCGTCCCCACGCTGGCATACAAAAGAAGAAAACACTTTTGTTCCTGTCTATGTACGTGTACAGTGAACGGAAAGTAGACCTGTAAACTATGCCGCTTGTTACACTGTACCACACGAAGTTCCTAGTTTGTTTTGGCGTGATCGTCGTCTCCTAGTTCAAAGCGAAATGAAAATCAAAGTAGAAATATAAGCCTAGTATTTCGGAATTTCAGACAAAATATAAAACGTTAAAAATGAACATTATTTTGCTCAGTTCAGTTTCAAAATTGTAGGCAGCGTTCGCAAAGCGCGAAGAGAGCTATTGTTTTGAGCGACGACATGCAAATAGTACACAAAACTAATCAACTACGAAAGTGGCTGGAAATAAACCTATCTAGAATTCTCTGTGATTTTGGGGCAAACTGGCTGTATAGGTTCTACTCCACGAATATGAAAGCACATTACAGCGCCTGAATCTCTGTATGTGACGATGTGCATATGAAAAGCGGTCAAACTATGTTGTTTTCCATGTGCTAGTATTTGTTTTTGTGCTTGTGTCCACCGTTGCATTTTTTTTTCTTTTAAGAGTTTCTCTTCAGTTGGTCTTCATACTGTACCTCTTTCGGTGTGCCTTCTCTCTTATTATGTCGCTTCTTCTCTTCCCTACATTTTGAAGAAAATTAGTTTTCACGCACACTACATGTCTCCGTATCCGTATAATTTCTCATTTTGCTGCCGTATTTTGAAGAATGTTTTGGTTCTTGTAGCTTTCCGGCTATAAATAGCGTGTAAATAACTTTGGCTGTGGGAACAGCAAATGTCTCTAACTACGTACTCTCGAATTAGCGACCAGAATCGTTGCGAACGTCAAGCAAATATATTTTATTTCTTTTGGCCAAAAAACAAAAACAAAAAACAAAACAAAACAAAGAAGAAACAAAAAAGAACCATCGACAGGCGATTGGTGCATCATAGTACTATTGTTTACTCAACCACGCAAAATGATCAATTCATCATTCCATTATGACAAAAATCGAAGCAGTATCATTTATCGCCAAGCGATAATGCAGACACATGTTGGAGAGAGTAGTGTGCCTACAGCACAGACTCGATAAAGTAGAACAGAATTCGATCAGGGGGGCGTTTCATCAACGAGTTCGTCGGAGTTTTCACCGACAAATTTGCTATCAGCCAATCAGACGCAAGGATTTACACTGACAACTGTTAAAAGCTAATGAAATCCTTGGTCTGATTGGCTGATAGCAAATTTGTCGGTGAAAACTCCGACGAACTCGTTGATGAAACGCCCCCCAGTAATTCGTAGACAGCCGATATCAAATTCGCAAACGGGTTTTCTTGTGTGATTTTGATTGCAACTGTCTAGGAGGCTCGACACCTAAAATTTGATAGGTTTCCAAACATTCATCGCTCAGTGAGACACAAAATTAAAGTATATTTATGTATATATGTTATTTATTGAGCTTTGCTTATCGTCTTATTCCTACCTCTTGTAGAAACATGCTATCAGTTTCCCCTAGTCGCAGGTGAAGAGGAAAATTTTCAAACTGAAGCAAATCCTTCAAGATAATTATTACGTAGTACTTTAGATGTGAGATAGAGAGAGCATGACCAATGCAAAGTAACATCAAACTATTTGTTAGCATGCAGATCTTGAAAACTTCAAACTCAAATCCCGCTGTTCAGTCCTTGGAGTAAATCAGTGTTGGAAATCACACAACAAAAGAAGAAAGAAATGTCGGATAATCCTGCTTCGTGAAAACTGTGTCACAGCGCAATGAAGGTAAATGATATGTTTGAATTCAAGTACAGAACTAACATCCATCGGCTGTTATAAACCAATGAAGGAACTTCAGCAGTATATAGAGTGAAGTTATAATTTCCATGAAAGATCAAAATGATTCTGATGGTTACAAATCGCTGGGTATGAAACCAATACTGACAGGCGCTAGAGATTTCCGACGCCATGTGAAAGTAAGGAATGTGCCGCTGAATAATGTCATATTCGGATAATCAAATGTGATTAGCGAATGACACTAAAGACAATCAAAGACAGCCAACATCGAAAAAGCATACCAGCAATGTAAAACTTGATTTCGTATTTGTCGTTTACGCACTTGTAGGCTCAATATATCACCACCTATAGTTTTGTCTTCTTGTTACCAATTTTGCTATGAAATCAGGCCTACTGTCAGGGGGCTTGTGATTATTCTTTACCGTAATAATTTTGTTGAATGTAATTGCATTGTATGCCCCTTCATCATGATATGCGCAAGCTGCCTTTCCTTTCACTGTTTATGTGTGTCATGTTTCAGTGTCTTGTCGCAACGGAATGCGTTTTTATTTTCGGTGTTCTGTTCTGATCTGACTTTTGAAAATTGCAATCTGACCGAATGTATTCGTTTGCAAGATTCAAGTTATTTCACAACTCTAGCCGCATAGTTCACAAGTACAGTGCTATTGGAATTTACTATTTCAAAGTAAGGTGATCGTTTCGAGAATGAGAGGGCTCCGCCCTACGTATTATAGTGCTATTTTACCCAATCATGAAATGAATGGTAAGCTTTTTCAATTGCACGCACGTGGCTTCAAACACCAGCGCTGGGCTTGCAAGCACGTGGTTTGCTACTTCCGAGCGACTGACCTCGTGGTGCTAAGATTGAATTGGTTTTCTAGCCAAACCCACTTTACTTTGATTTCCCTGGATTGGCAATAGGTATGTAAGTGGTATACTATCGTGAATTAACTTTGTTATAATATTTTAGTAATGTTGTGATCGGAAGGACAGTGGCTGGGGATAGGTTGATCGGATCAACATTCTTGATTGGATACGGCGTTAGAAAAAAACAAATCCGGAAGGCGTGTACACTTTTATCAGCCAGTTCACGGCAGCATCTTCGCTTTCAGGAGTTATGTTCATCCTTCAAGCTGCCCCTAGCAACCACTGGTGTGTATTGTACTCAATCAGTACTCGGATTATCTCCGTCGTTACCAAGGAATTGCGCGCGCACAAATCCCTCGCTGACAAACGCCTGCCGATTTCAATAGAATACGCCCGCCCGCAGTCGGCATAGACAAAAGAAGGATCAGTAGGTACTTTCTTCTCAAGTGGACAAAAGACACTCTTCCAGGGCCCGGGACAATTACTTTAGTTTCAAGTACAGGATCTGGGACTAAAGGACTCAGATTTGGGAATGAATAACTGAGGCAGAAAGATAAATTGCTAAGACAAAATAAACTGCTTGTATCTTTGGAATCATACAATTCTAAAAGACAACTTTGCTATCATTTGAAAGAGGAGATGTAGCTCTAAAACTTTCTCACAGAGTAAAGGGAGCGTTCTATTGAAGAAAAACCACGACTTACTGTTTCTTTTCATACTACACAAAAAATTCCAATAATTTTTTGATGATATTTATTATTTCTGTTATATTTCAGGTTCAGGTAGATATTACGTCAAACTGACAATATGACAAGAAAGAACAATCATTTCTTGATATTTGTTGTGTAGAATTCAATTCAAAACAGCCGATAGTTTCAAAGATATGGCAGTTTTAAATTACGTTGTCAGTCCAGTTTCGAAACATTCTGAAGTTAAGTAAAAACCTCTGGCACGTTAGGGGTTTTGGGCCTGGCACATTAAGAGTTAATGATGTGCAGTATATGTGACACTGCACCTCAAAATAACCAAAAGTCGCCAGACATGAATTTTTAGTTAATTCTTTATGTGCCACGTTCGCACGTCCGACTCAGTCGACGGCGTGCCAACTTCGCATATTCTGCTCAACAAACAAAGCCGCCAAAGCCGATCGATAAATCAGCTAATCCCTGCTAATCCCGCGGCACAATGAAAGCGTTTCCCGTGCTTTTGTTCCTCTCATATACGGCTTGCATTTTATGTGGTGATTGACTATCAAGCGGTGTTCCCAACTACATTAGCTTGTACATTCTAAGTTACTGCCACGGTTTTATGTGCAAAAGCCATGCCTTTACAGTAATGTAGCAAGTGGTCATTCAAAAGAAAAAATGAAAATAGATTCGTAATACAATTTATATCGAAACAAAGCTTGGCATTCCTCTTTAACTTTGCCTGCTATTATGCCCATCTTAACAGAAATTTGTAGAAGTTATACAAGTTGGAAAAACAGAATTCTTCCTCAAAGCATGACTACCTTCCTGTCTCAGAATAACGTGGCACACAGGGGGTTTCCACCGTGGCACATAAAGAGTTAAGACCACATTCTGGAAGAGCAGACTTTAAGCTTTAAAATTGTGTATAACTCAAATCAAATGGACTCTCCTAACCTATCTAAATATTGGCAAGAAAGCACAAACTCAGGAAAAGTGTGAACTGAGAAAAGAGGCTCTGAAGTACAGTGTCTATTCAAGCGCTTAATCTTTACCAAACCGTGCTGGCTGTGCGATGAATGGGACAAAAAAACAGGAAGTAAACCACCGGAGTAACAACAATGAAGAAATTACGCTTGCCTCGTTAACATGTTCTGTCCATAATAAATGCAAACTTTCAAAGCAGTAGCACTATCCTTTCAAAAGTTAATAGAGTGGAAAGTGAAGAGTGTGGACAAGGTTTTTCAGAAATGCAAAAGGGATAATAAAGCCACACCTAATCACACTATTCTACCAAAAATGTTCGAGATAAACTGCTAAAAAAAAAAAAAAAAAACACTTTCCTGCCCGTTTTATGATACCAAATTTGGGCATAATGTAAAAGAAGACCCGATCTTTCAGATAATATGAAGAAGTCAAGTTCGGCTAGATTGAACCATTTCACTTATTTTCAGTCCTCACGCAAAATCAGTGTGTGCGACTTTATGTTCGTTTTGAGGTGCACGGTCACATACTATATATCTTTATTTATCTTAGGGACTGTAATGGAATTAACAGTTTTTACTGTTTTTTTTTTTATTTCAAGGCGTAACTGCCAAAAAGTATGTTGTTACAATTGTGTTACATTGTATTTAACTTTTGATTCTTAGGTTGTTTATGTGTTTAGTGTCGTTCTGTTTGTATTGTTGCGTATACATGATTTTTGTTTTAACTAGATGCATGTATTCTTCGCTTTAATGTGGACCCCTATGGAAACCAGCTCTGCTGATCAGGGTGTTCCACCCCATGAAGAGGAAATAAATTCAATTCAATTCAATTTAATTCAATTCAATTCTTTACATTTTTTTTTTTTATAGAACATAGACTTTAAAGTTCGAATTTCAGAAGGAAGAAAGTTCCAAATATCGGGTCCAGTGTGTCTGATAGATTTCAGAGCCATCACCATTTCAGGATTTCGTAAATGAAATTTATCACACTGCCTAGTAGGATAAGAATGTATGTCCTTGTTTTACTAAAATAATGAGGAATGGTTTAGTTGTAACAGGAAGAACCACAGCCCGTCATGTCTTTATGTCAAAGAAATGCTCAGCTTTTAAAGGAAAGACTGTGAGAAGACTTGGTATTACGGACGACGTTATCAAACATTGTTTTTTCTCTATTATGAACAAAAGCTTACATAGAACTCTGCTCTTTTGTTCAGTGTATGGCGTTACATTGGAGATAAACAAACTGTAATGCAATGCGGGATACCTTTGCTCCTGACGCTGTTTCGGCGAGGGCTGCAAAGAACTGGTCTGCTATCCTGACAAGACGTAGCTGCAAAGTTCTAAGGTTTGGCATGGTACAGATACTTTTGGCGTAGGCTTGTGATGCAGCAGCCGAGATGTCAGGTCCTTCATCGTGTTCTATTGATTCCAGCTATGTAGTACAGTAAGAGGGTGTAAAGAAGACACAAGTAAGAAATCATTTCTATGCCTCCACAGAAAAGAAGACAAAGCAAAAAACAATCACACAAGTCACATAATCATGAGATAAGCAGTCTTTCAGGATTTAACTACAATTTGTCAGAGTATTTATCAGAGTATGTCACATGTAAACCAATACAGATTTACAAATGAAACAAAATAATGCAAGATGAAAGAATTATCGTGTAATGTCATGCAGGACAATTATGAGGCTATACATCATTCGCCTTGTCGATTTTCATCAGAGACTACCACGCAAAAAAAAAAAAAATAATAAAATGGTTTATTAGGAAGGAAGAACCACAGCCTGCCATGCCTTAATGTCAGAAACTTTCAGCTTCTGTTGAAAAGAATAAAAGTCTTTGTGCTAAGGACAATCTTCATAAACCTTTGTATTTTCTGTACCATGAATAAACGAAAACACAGAACCTAGCTATTTTGCTCAGCGGTGGCATTATATTGGAGGTATTAACATGTAATGCAATGTGGGATACCCTTGCTCTTGATGCTGATTCGGCGAGGGCGATAAAGAACTCGTCTGCTATCCTCACATCACGTAGCTCCAGAGTCTTTAGGTTTGGCATGGTACAGATACTCGTGGCGTAGGCTTGTGATGCAGCAGCCGAGATGTCAGGTCCTTCAACGTGTTTTATTGATTCCAGCTTTGTAGGACAGTAAGAAGGTGAAAAGAGACACGAGCAAGAAATCATTTCCATGCCTTCACAGGAAAACAAACAAACAAACAAACAAAATACAAATATGTGTGTCACATAATCATGTTATAAGCAATCTGTCAGGTCGTAACTACAAGCTTTATTATTTTGTCAGAGCCTGCCATATGCTGTTCCATAACAGATTAACAAATCAAACAATATGGGCTATCCAGCCATCTTCATAGATGGAAAAAATGAACAACATGAACAACAACATACACATAAACATTAATTTTTGACGAAGAAAGATCCTTCATTGCTCCTACAATGTACAACAAAACATTTCAGCGATGCTATGAATAACACAGAAGGGCTACAGATTAAACGTTGCTTGATTTGCATGCAACCCTCGTTATATATGTAAAGTGGTGGAGTAACATGCCCACTTTACTGTATAGATAGTACTGGCGGAAAGCTCGAATATAGTAGCTTTCATACCAAGACATGTAATATAAGTTTATGGAGCAACTTGCCCATTTTAGTGTACATAGAGTTTGTAGAACCAGAAAGCTGGAATCTATTCATTACCAGTACACGATACAATAGCTGCTTGGTACACAGTGTATGTATAGTGCCACCACGCAACCTAAAGGTTGAATGAGTTTATGAAACAAAAGAGGTACTGCCACCCTACTTGAATAGTGGATTTAGTGGCAATGACTGGACAGTGGCAATGACTGGACAGTGACTTAGAGATAGAAAACCACATAAAAGTGGCTGGTATTGTTCTATGTTACTTTGAAGTTTGCCACCTTGTGATGCCGTACAAAGAACCAGAGTACAGCATGCATGTAGAATGCTTTGTATTAAGTTTCTTTCTCAATCTCCCTCTCTCCCTCTGCCTCTTTGTCTCTCTCTCTCTCCCTTACCATTCATGGTCAGTTTTTGTATAAAGTTTTTGTATAAAGTTTCTTTGAGAAGGGTTAGTCAGGAAAGCTTGGGTATGCTTCAAGAGATGAGTATTATGGGATAGTAGGAGCAGGCCCCTGTACATAGTATATATTGGAGTTGATACTTCTGTTCGGAGTCTCTCTCCCCAAGCCCTGTGAAGTGGAAGGACGTGTTCCAGTTTCTCCGAGACCAAGCTGTTATACTTAAATGTTTTAGTAGAGAAACTCAACGTTTTGCATTGACACGAAGTTCTGTCCTGACATAACTAAGTCATGTCCACTGTACATCAGTTCGAGTTGATAAGATGTTTTGAATGATGTTTTATGGACGCTTTGCTGTACATTCGAAATGGTCTGTTATATGTTGGTCGATCTAAGGAGAAGTCAAACGACTACTTAGTGCTTTGTGGACCAGACATGCAGCTTCAAGAATTTGCAGCAAGCCCGAAGTAGCCTTCATTTGGACAAGGACCCCCCCCCCCCCCAACTGTGAGTCAACTCAACGCAGAGATGTCCTTTGGTCATCGTTCGCGGACCCTCTTCACTTCATGAACTGAGCGCTCCAACGAGATTCGCCATCAGTTAGCATGTTAATTCGACCGCGAGGACTGTATCCATGAGCATTTTGCGCGAATATTGAATGGTAGAGACCCAATCCCCTTCATTGAATATCAGAGTGGACTTATATGTGAGTACATTCTTATCTCTGTCATTTGTATATGAATAATGACTCTTTTTATCTTTCATGGTTAAAAGAGATCAAACTGGTTGCTCTGATGCCTGACTTTGAATAAATCTCAACACCAACAAGGTGATTAATGTAATCCAATGTGTACTACATTGTCTTTGTCACTGCTTTGACGCCCACATACTTAGTTTGTTTAATGTTTCTGTGTGTTATATCCATTTGGATGAAATTATGTATTCGGGGTGAGAATAAGCCATCCTGACAAGTGACTTTATTCTACAACACATACACGCTAACACCCCCTTACATAAATTGGTGTCAGGAGTGGGATAGTCAAAGTAGGTGTTGAGATCTATTTCATGAGTCTGCCATTAAATCATTATATTTTTGTACATTTATTCTGCCACAATTATTGTGAAGCACTACCATTGTGAAGCACTACATCTCGCAAGGTTGTTGTGGAGTTAATTCGTCAGGTGTACATTGAATGACCAAATTCAAACATAGAAAGATTGTTCTGGTCAAAGCAGAAGTAAACCCGCTACCGACAGGCGACAAGGTTGAATGAGGGTTTACCTGCTTGATGTATTGATTTTACATGCTTGAGTTCGATTGATAGTTTGAGCAATAGATTGGATGCATGTTATTCTTCTCAAATTTAGATCTTTTGATGACAATTTAATTTCAAAGTGTTTTTAGGACTTTTTGGTGGTAGTATACATACACTGCAGTACAATGAATAGGAGTGAGGCAACTCCAGTGTCTGAAGGGGCATCACACTCCACACCTTCATCTAGTCAAGGGGCTACACCTGTATTGACCCTCCCGTATATTCCTATGCATATAACCATTCCAGTCTTTTCGGGGAGTGATGTAGATTCCTCTTTGGGGGTAGAAGAGTGGATTGCGCGGGTAAAGGCTGCATTTAGGGTATGGAACACTCCAGCTGATCAGAGAGCACAGATAGTCATTCATCACTTGGCTGGAGAGGCTCGGCGGGAGGTGCTAGTCCTAGAGGAGTCTGTGCGGGACGATGCCGAAAAAGTATTTACAGCTCTACGGGAAATCTATGGGGACAGGGAAACCGCTGCATCGTTACTTAACAGGCTCCACTCAAGGGTTCAGAGGAGGGGAGA
Organism: Diadema setosum; assembly: GCF_964275005.1. Classification (NCBI taxonomy): domain Eukaryota; kingdom Metazoa; phylum Echinodermata; class Echinoidea; order Diadematoida; family Diadematidae; genus Diadema; species Diadema setosum. The sequence goes on from NC_092687.1 coordinate 5,807,169, forward strand.
GAACACACGTACATTCGCACTGGCGCTACAGGAGCTGGCCCAAAGAATAAAGCGTAAATACCCAGCCTACCTCCCGAAGATGGACGACATTCTGTGTGGTTGTTTTCTCGAGGGCTTGAGGCAGGGAGCGGCGAAAGTGGCCGTAACACGGTACTATCGCCGGGACGGAGCAGCAAGCTTCGCAGCATTGAAGGAGGAGGCCAGACGTATCGAGGAGGAGGAGGAAGGAAGTGGCGGAGGAGAGACTACTACACATGCATCCGTCTATGCTGTGCATGGCGATGCCTCAGGAGGAGCAAGGAGCAGCGATGCGTTGGTGTTGCAACTCGCAGAGGAAATGAAAACTCTTCGCCTGGTTGTTACCCAACTCCGCCAGCAGATTGGCCGTGGAAGTACCAACTCACAAGGGGCCAGAGGAAGAGGAAGAGGGAGAGGAAGAGGAACCCCAAACCCCAACTGGGATGAAAGAGGCCGACCCAGATGTTTTCGTTGTGGCCAGTTTGGTCACATGGCTCGAGAATGCCCACCCAGGCCCGGCCCGCCACTTCAGCATCACAATACCGACCCACAAACACCACCACTTGCATCAAACAGCATTAACCAGCTTTTCCACCAGGGAAACTAGAACTCTCCGGCGCCAAGGGCCAAGCGGCGGAGACCAAACACCAAGGCCCCATAACGATTGAACCCACCCATCACATCGTTGGAGAGCACCTTTTTGCCACTGCCAAGATTGAAGGTGTCAATATCTCCTGCATTCTTGACACTGGCAGTCAGGTATCTACCATCTCAAAAAGCTGTTTAGAGTCACTGCAAATGCACCAAAACAAACCGGAGCCGTTGCCATGGTTACGCCTGAGGGGTGCAAATGGTTTGGAAGTGCCGTATACTGGGTGTGTCGAATTGCAAATGGAAGTCCTCGGCAAAGACTTGGGAAAGGTGAGCATGTTAGTGGTTGAAAAAGCTCCTTCATCGTCATCTCCATGTTTGTTAGGGATGAATGTGATTCGTTTGTGTAGCATGCAACTTTTCAGTCCAGACGGCAGGAAACATCTCCAGTCAAGTTCAACGGCCAGCAGCGCAGCTTGGAAGCAGGTGCTATCTGTGGAAGAAGAGATGGTCAGCCCCAGTGGCGGGTATATGGTACATCCTGCATCAAAGCGTGTGCGACTGAAGGCTGGATGTGAACAGATTGTGATGGGGGTATGTCGGGCAGTTCAACAGAAGGATGAGCTTGTCGGATTAGTGGAGGCATGCCACTCAGGCAACTTACCGAACGATATACTTACAGGTCGCGCGGTGGTGACAGCAAGAAAGGGAGTTGTGCCGGTTCGAGTTATTAACCACAGCCACGGTGATATTTTCATAGACCGCAGCACTCAACTTGCAGTGCTACACACTATCGGACCTGACGCAGTGATGGGAAGGCACCAAGTGAATCTTGAACAGATTGATGGCGAAACACTCCAGGTGTCAGTCTCGCAGCCGCCCTTCCCCGATGATGTGGTATCCAGCATTGATGTGTGCACAGATGGCCTGACGGATACACAACTGGAGCAGACAGGGCATCTGTTGGCCAAACACCATCGAGTGTTCTCCCATGGAGAAAGTGATTACGGGCGAACCAATCTCAGCACCCACTCTGTACCAACTGGCGATGCCCCACCACATAAGGAACCATTCAGGCGTATTCCTCCCCAGCTCTTCAAGGAAGTGAAAGATCATCTCAACATCCTTCTGGAGAATGAGATCATCCGAGAGAGCTCGAGTCCCTGGGCATCACCCATCGTCCTAGTGAAAAAGCGGGACGGTACTCTACGTCTGTGTGTGGATTATCGCAAATTGAATGCGAAGACAAGAAAGGATGCGTTCCCCTTGCCCCGCATCGATGAATCTTTGGATGCTCTCGGTGGTGCCCAGTATTTTTCCACGCTGGATCTCGCCAGTGGGTACTGGCAGGTGGAGATGAAGGAGGAGGACAAAGAGAAGACAGCTTTCACCACGCCTATGGGGTTATTTGAGTTCAACCGTATGCCATTTGGCCTCTCCAATGCCCCGGCCACATTCCAACGGTTGATGCAACGCTGCCTGGGAGACCAAAATTATGATACTCTCCTCATATATCTGGATGACGTCATAATTTTTTCACGTGACTTCGACACCCACCTGGCCAACCTGGACAGAGTTCTGACTAGACTGTGGGAGGCTGGACTAAAGGTGAAACCGTCCAAGTGTCATCTGTTCCAGAAAGAGGTGAGATACCTAGGGCACGTCATCTCTGCTGACGGCATTTCCACAGACCCCGACAAGTGCAAAACGCTAGAGGACTGGCCCCAACCTCAAAACGCCAAGGAAGTCCGCATGTTTCTCGGCTTTGCTGGCTACTACAGACGGTTCGTGAAAGACTTCGCGAGGATCGCAAAGCCTCTCTTTGCCCTGACTGGCCAGCCTAAGAAGGGAAAGAAAAAGAAACATGCGGCACCCCAGCAATTCATATGGACAGACGAGTGCCAGGCAGCATTTGACACACTTCGACAATGTCTCATGTCCTCCCCAGTACTTGCCTATCCAGACTTTCGCCGGCCATTCAAGCTGTACACCGACGCAAGCAATCTTGGTCTGGGAGCCGTACTTTCTCAGGAGATAGATGGAGAGGAAAAGGTAGTCGCCTATGCCAGCCGGGGCTTACGGAAAGCTGAGCGCAACGATGCCAACTACAGTGCCTTCAAACTTGAATTGCTGGCACTAAAGTGGGCAGTCACAGACAAGTTTAAGGACTATCTTCTCGGCTCCTACGTCGACATCTACACAGATCACAACCCCCTAGTACATCTCGACACAGCAGGACTAGGAGCTACTGAGCAGCGATGGTTAGCAAAACTGTCAAACTTCGACTTCAAAATCCACTACAGACCAGGCAGAGTCAATGCGAATGCAGATGTTCTATCACGGCTTCACCCTCAAGAGAACACAGTGCACGAAGAGGATGTCATGGATGACGTTGAAGTGTTTCAGACTGTGGCCAGCGCTGGAGACGAGGGGACGTTTATTTTACCAGGTTTGTCTGTGGAGGAGATGATGAAGCATCAGGCAGAAGACCAGGACATCTCTCGAGTGTTGGAACACTTCCGACGAGGAATGAAGCCCACACCAGCACAAAGGAGGGAGTACAGCAACACCACTCGCAAACTCCTTGACCAGTGGGACAGACTCTCATTAGAAGCTGGTGTCCTGTATCGGCGACGCTATAACCACCAACTAGGGAAAGAAGAGCTGCAAATCCTCCTACCGAACGATCTGCATGATATGGCTCTACAAGCATTACATAATGAGATGGGTCATTTTGGGGTGGAAAGAACGGTAAAACTGGCAGAAGAGCGGTTCTTTTGGCCGCAAATGAGAGAAACCATCAGTCAGTGGTGTTTGCGATGCCGAGAATGCACCCTCCGTCGTCCACAGCCGAGTATGATGGCTCCACTCGTTCCAATCAAAGTTTCAGCACCTCTGGAACTCGTTGCTCTCGACTTCCTCACACTAGAACGTTCAGTTGATGGATATGAGAATGTTTTGGTAATAACAGACCATTTCACTAAATTCTGCGTAGCTGTTCCCACTCGAGACCAAACTGCAACAACGACTGCTCGTGCTCTGTGGAGGAATTTTGTCCTTTGCTATGGCTTCCCGCAAAGCATACTCACCGACCAGGGAGCAAACTTCGAATCCAAGCTGATCAAGGAGCTGTGTGAGTTGTATGGAGCAGAGAAGAGGAGAACCACTCCATACCACCCTGCCGGAAATGGGCAATGCGAAAGGTTCAACCGAACACTCATCTCCCTGATCCAGACTCTGGAGAGTGAGAAGCGTAGAAGATGGCCACAATATCTCCACTCACTAGTGTATTCGTACAATAACACCGCTCACTCATCCACTGGTTTCACACCTTTCTACCTCCTCTTCGGAAGGCATGCTCGCCTCCCACTAGATGTCTCCCTTGGTATCGATAGAAATAGCAACCGAGGCGGTGATGTATCAGACTGGGTAGATGCTCACCATGAGGAGCTACTAGCTGCCCACAAACTCGCAAGAGAGCATCTGTCGAAGACGGCAGAAGTCAGGCAGCAGCAGTACAACAAGAAGGTGAGGGATAGCCCATTGCTCGTGGGAGAGCGAGTTCTGCTGAAAAACCATGATCCCAAACGGCCGAAAAAGATCAACAACAAGTGGAGACAGAGCCCATTTATCATCGTAGGGAGGCCAAATCCAGATCAGCCTGTGTACAAAATAGTGCCAGAAACTGGTTCAGGTCCGGAGCGGACGGTACATCGAAACGAGGTAAAGCCATGCCAATTTCTGTCGGAGGAGCAGGATGAAACAAGTGAAATGGCTCCAAATCGGAAAGACACACCACGTCCCCCACATCCCCCTCATCACCCTGTTCCCGCGGATAATACACTACCCGATCCCCCTCTTCTGGCGGTCTGGCAGCCTCCATCATCTAGTGGTCTAACCCAAAATGCAGACGCTGCCTCGCATCCACCCTCTCCCCCAATGCCACAGTCCCCTGATAGGTCTATAGAAGTACCCTCTTCCCAACTCTTGCCCCCATTAGAGCAAAGCCCACAGACAGAAGTACGGAGATCAGGCAGGTCTACTTTAGGGGTACCACCCATGCGATATACAGCTTCTGACTACATTGTAGAGACAGAGCAAAGGCCCATTGTTTTAGGTGTGGAGTGGCTTGCCTCTGGTGTCGCAAGAGCGCAGAAAGAAGGATGTTTTGAGAGTGACACAACTGAAGCGTGGTCTAAAAGCCTAGCCAAGTTAAAGTTGAGGTTGTAATACCATGTATATTATTGTGCTTATATTGTTATGCTATGTGTATGTTTGAAGTTTTAGAACTCACAAGAATAGAGTTTATTACTGTCATCTTTAAGGATGGCACGAAATACTAACATAGTGTTATATATGAGAATGTATACTGTTGAAGTAGATGGCAGTAGATATGGTTGTATACCGACCATCGTGATTGAAATAAATGATGAAAACGATAGTTGTGGTTTACATGCTACACGCATTACACATTCAGTGTGAAAGATGCAACAACACTGATTTGTTTGTTGAATTCTAAATGCAAAAGGAGGAGAGAGTAATTTTGGATTTAATTCATATGTACATCATTACACGTATACATGATGTCTTTTCAAATTGACCCATCTGACTGTGATGGGATAGGTTTTTGGTAACCCTCCTCTCTCTCACTGTATTGAAATGAATATTGTAAATAATATATTCTGTGTATTTTGTACATTTTGTATATATGTAAATAACAATGTAAAGAAGATGCATGGTATGCATTATCATCATGACGTGGAAGTCATGATTCCTTTAAAGCAGGGAGGTATGTAAAGTGGTGGAGTAACATGCCCACTTTACTGTATAGATAGTACTGGCGGAAAGCTGGAATATAGTAGCTTTCATACCAAGACATGTAATATAAGTTTATGGAGCAACTTGCCCATTTTAGTGTACATAGAGTTTGTAGAACCAGAAAGCTGGAATCTATTCATTACCAGTACACGATACAATAGCTGCTTGGTACACAGTGTATGTATAGTGCCACCACGCAACCTAAAGGTTGAATGAGTTTATGAAACAAAAGAGGTACTGCCACCCTACTTGAATAGTGGATTTAGTGGCAATGACTGGACAGTGGCAATGACTGGACAGTGACTTAGAGATAGAAAACCACATAAAAGTGGCTGGTATTGTTCTATGTTACTTTGAAGTTTGCCACCTTGTGATGCCGTACAAAGAACCAGAGTACAGCATGCATGTAGAATGCTTTGTATTAAGTTTCTTTCTCAATCTCCCTCTCTCCCTCTGCCTCTTTGTCTCTCTCTCTCTCCCTTACCATTCATGGTCAGTTTTTGTATAAAGTTTTTGTATAAAGTTTCTTTGAGAAGGGTTAGTCAGGAAAGCTTGGGTATGCTTCAAGAGATGAGTATTATGGGATAGTAGGAGCAGGCCCCTGTACATAGTATATATTGGAGTTGATACTTCTGTTCGGAGTCTCTCTCCCCAAGCCCTGTGAAGTGGAAGGACGTGTTCCAGTTTCTCCGAGACCAAGCTGTTATACTTAAATGTTTTAGTAGAGAAACTCAACGTTTTGCATTGACACGAAGTTCTGTCCTGACATAACTAAGTCATGTCCACTGTACATCAGTTCGAGTTGATAAGATGTTTTGAATGATGTTTTATGGACGCTTTGCTGTACATTCGAAATGGTCTGTTATATGTTGGTCGATCTAAGGAGAAGTCAAACGACTACTTAGTGCTTTGTGGACCAGACATGCAGCTTCAAGAATTTGCAGCAAGCCCGAAGTAGCCTTCATTTGGACAAGGACCCCCCCCCCCAACTGTGAGTCAACTCAACGCAGAGATGTCCTTTGGTCATCGTTCGCGGACCCTCTTCACTTCATGAACTGAGCGCTCCAACGAGATTCGCCATCAGTTAGCATGTTAATTCGACCGCGAGGACTGTATCCATGAGCATTTTGCGCGAATATTGAATGGTAGAGACCCAATCCCCTTCATTGAATATCAGAGTGGACTTATATGTGAGTACATTCTTATCTCTGTCATTTGTATATGAATAATGACTCTTTTTATCTTTCATGGTTAAAAGAGATCAAACTGGTTGCTCTGATGCCTGACTTTGAATAAATCTCAACACCAACAAGGTGATTAATGTAATCCAATGTGTACTACATTGTCTTTGTCACTGCTTTGACGCCCACATACTTAGTTTGTTTAATGTTTCTGTGTGTTATATCCATTTGGATGAAATTATGTATTCGGGGTGAGAATAAGCCATCCTGACAAGTGACTTTATTCTACAACACATACACGCTAACACCCCCTTACATATATATATATATATATATATATATATATATATATATATATATACATATGCTTCCCTTTCATTTTCAAACTTTTTTTTCATTTAATGCAATAGATTTGTGGTTCAATTTGTGGTTTCGTCCTTTGTCTATCATTTTCGAGCAAAGTCTATACAATTTAGTTATTTGTCACACATTTTCGTCACTTACAAATCAAATTCGTCCGTCGCACTCGCTGCACACCTAACAGCCAAAGCAATATCGTCTTTTAGCGATCATGTTTGTCAAATTTTTCTTCAATTTCGTCTCATATCTTTTTTGTTGTGATTTTCTGGTTGTTTTATTTTTCCTGCAACCGTTCACTTTTTTCCACATTCAGGAGTAACACACATACACGTTTACCGTATCCCTGCACACAAAAACCACATAAAAACATGCACACACATGCACGCACACACACATGCACACACACACACACACACATACGAACACACCCTTCTCACAGAACAAAAGGAGACAAACGTACTGTAAAGCAAATGAAGATTTCCAGAAAACTTAACACATGTGTGCAGATTATAAGCCGATTTTGATTGTTTATAAAAACACATCATTTTTTTTTTTTTTGGGGGGGGCCTTTATAGATTTTACCATCCATTTTCGCACTTTTGCCATTCAATGTCAAAGATTCATTATTAAATTTCGTCCCGACAAGCACATGGAACGCAAATCCTACCTTTAATTTCGTCAATTGTCATTGTAATTCGAATTTTCGTGAAACATTTTCGAAGACATAGCATTCAGAATCGTCAATAGTCATTCAAATTCATCCCTCCCACTAACGGATCGCAGAATGATGAGAAACAGATTCGTTTTAGTTCACTCAATTTCATGGATATTTCATCCAAATTAGTCAGATGTTGTCGATTCTTTATTTTGATGGTGAACCAACTCTAAGCCGACATTTTTCTCTCGTAAATTGTATCGATACACATTATTCCCTAACCATGTGCTTAGACAATACACACGAAAAAAAATCATGACTGCCAACAAAAATTGAAGGATAAACGACAGTCAAAAGTCATAACCCAGGACAGTATGTCAGTGTCACATTTGGAACTTAACTAGCAATGTTTATTTTTTTTTTTTGCATCATAATGCATGAAGAAAACTTTATTTTTTGCACCCTGGAAAGCAGCAAACATAATGATGTTATCCATTCTCTGACATTAAACAGGCTACAATTCTACACTTAAATTTTGGTTTTTATTATGTTTGTCTAGAAATTGTTTGTCAGTGTTTTTGTTTGCGAGACGGTACGCCTGTTTGTATCAGTGTGTACTCTGATCGCTTGTGTATGTGTGTGTGTGTGTGTGTGTGTGTGTCTGTGTCTGTGTCTGTGTGTCTGTATCTGTGGTTGTGTGTATGTGTGGGGGGGGGACACTTGTGTGTATGGTAACTCCTGAATGTAAAATGTGAACGGTTACAGAAAAAAGAAATACATGAATGGCTGGAAAATCACACTGGAAAGAGATATGAGACGAATGTGGATTTCAGTTTGACGAAAATGATTGACAAAAGACGAAATCGATCCTGCTGTTTTGAGTGCTGCGAGAGAGACTAAAAAACATGAACTGTACATGACGAAAATGTATGCCAAATGACTAAATTGAATGGACTTTATTTGAAAATGAACGACGAAAGACGAATTTCTTGAAAGTAAGGTTTGCCTATTCCCGACATCCTGCGACGAAATTGAGGTAAAAATTTGTGAAAAGGGAATGAAAAAAATTGAGAATGAATGGGAAACCTATATCATTTGGAATGAATTTTTTTTTTTTTTTTTTTTTTTGCAATAACATAAAATCAGGAAGTAAAAAAGATCCAGTCCAAAAGTTGTCACGACACGATTAAAGGTTGTCGTTACTGTTTCTAATGTCGGGTGATCACTCAACTCTCAAGAAGTTTTGTGCCGCGGACATTGTTTTCTTTCTTTTTTTCTTTTTCTTTTTACTTTTCGGCGTTTATATTTCTCCTATTCACAAATTGTCATTCCTTTAATTACACATGCCAAGTAAGAAATAATCTCACATCCGGATCTTATCACTGGGAATCTACACCCTACAAGCAATGCTTCTATGTAGATTCCTCATATTTCACATGTTTCATTGTCTTATAAGCTGTACTTGACAATGCGTCCAGGCTTTTGTATTGTGATGTTTATGTTTATGTTTTATGTATTTGTTGAAATGTGGAATATGGAGCAATAAAAAAAAAAAATGTTTTCTGCCGTTTATCCTTCCATCTCCTTTGTGCGTGTGTGTGTGTGTGTGTGTGTGCGCGCAAACGGTTTAGGAATAATGTCTACTGATCCCAGTGCCGGGAGAGAGTGAGGTAATGTAGATAATGAATTCAACCTCTCGCTAAAAAAAAGACCAATGGTATCCTACGAATTTTGTTTGAAAAATTCATGAAAATGTGCGAACAAAGAAGAATTTGAAGACCTGAATATAAGAGCGGCCCAAGTCCATTTTTTTTTTTTTTGCCAAATTCACTTTGACATGGGAAATTGTAGCTTATGCCTGGACTCATCTTGTGTACAAATGATAAATCCTAACTAATCCCGGAAGTGCCTGAAATGAATAAGTTAAATCTTATATTAAAGGCAGCCGATCGCCATCCCTAATGGTACGTAAACTCCGAACAACCGAAGTTTGTGCATGCAATTGTGCAATGCTACCACTGAAACAAGTGTGTGTGCGTGCGTGTGTGTGTACGCATCATACACAAACATTGTCACCGCGAGCTACGGTGATTGGAGGAGAGAGGCCAGAAGACGCTGCGGCGTGTGTGTGTGTGTGTGTGTGTGTGTGTGTGTGTGCGTGTACGCATCATACACAATAATATTGTCACCGCGAGCTGCGGTGATTGGAGGAGAGAGGCCAGAAGACGCGTGGCTCTTTCAGCCTCTCTTCATGTGCATGCGCACTGAGAGTGTGCGTCCATTCGGAAGCTCTCGTGGCTCGCTGGGACAGCCATTTTGGGTTAGGAGATAAGCACAGGGAGCTCTCTTGTAGCCTACCGTATTTTCGCTGACCCATTGAGCCAGCGCTATTCTCATTCGGGGGTCACTACATTTGATACAGAATGGGGGAGGCAGCGTGTTGCGTTCGTCTCCGTGCCGCACAAACCACTCGCCACGACTGAGTGTCTTTAATGTAAGAATGAAGGACTTGGGTCAATCTTACACTCATATTATAGCGTTCTCTATCATCCTCTCATCTCTATAGCAGAATACCATGTATATGGATCAAAGAACGACCAAGTCCATATGATTCAAAGAACGACCAAAGTCCATCACACAAAATGGCCTCTCCATAATTAATGTAAATGTTAATTGTCATAATAATATATGTTCTAATTTGTATATACAATGTTGCCTTCCCATCACACTTAAATAGAATATTATTGGACAAATTAAAAAAAAAATATGAAGCTTTTAAAAGTTTACTCGAAATGGTCTTCCATGGACTTCAATCGTGCTTATATTCAGATACTCATTTGAGTCTTACATTCTCGAGTCGATGGAGGCCGGGGACGAATTTCAATGACAATCGACCTTGAACACGAGATTTTTGACAATGGTTGACGAAAAACTAATCACAATGATGATTGACCAAATTAAAATTAGGATTTGCATTCTGTTAGTTTCTCGGGACGAATTTGAATGGAAAATCTTTGAAATTGAATTTTAGAAATGCGAAAATGGACGGGAAAACCTATAATACATAACAGATAGGAAAATAGGAGGGGGATGACTTGCGTAGAGATAAGAAGAAAGGAGAGAGGAGAGGTCTGTCTGCTTTCGCTACAACACAAAGTTAGATCACCTGGATCACTGAGTAGTAAAGCATGGTAAAGTATTTTCTAACCGAGGTACAGGTGAACAGTTACAAGTCATGGTCGGTTACATAATCATTACTCAATAAATTCAGAAGGGCGATATTTCCACGAGGGAATTTTGTCCAATACAATTACAATTACAAAGACATGAGATCACTGATATCAAGAGAGTGGTATTATCTTTACAGCTTTTTTTAAAAGAGTACATAGATTTTAACGTTCGAATTTCAGAAGGAAGAAAGTTCTAAATATCGGGTCCAGTGTGTCTGATAGATTTTAGAGCCAACACCATTTCAAGATTTGGTAAATAAAATTAATCAGACTGCTTAGCGGAATAAGAATGTATGTCCTTGTTTAACTAAAATAATGAGAAATTGTTCAAGGCTCGGTCACAAATGCCTTTACGAACCGCTACGAATGCCGTACGAACGATTTTTAGACGATTTCGCAAGATCTTCTTAAGAAGGCCGTACGAAACCAGCGTTTGTAGACCGTTCGTATACCGTTCGTAAGTTCGTAGCCTGGTCGATGGTCTTGTGTTAACTTCGTACGAAACCCTCTCTTCGTAAGGAGGCCGTACGAGCGTCGTAAAAACATCGTAAGAACTAGATTTTGTAGGGTCGAGAGACAATTCTAGAAGCCATAAATTCTTATGATGATTGTAAGAACGCCTCAAATCGTTCATAGAGGGCTCTTACGTCTTTCGTAAGAATGCCTCACGGACAGAGAATCGTACGGCGTTCTTACGAATAACTCGTCGAGTTTGTAAGGCGTTCGTAAGGGACTCGTAAGGCGTAGGCACACAATTTGTGCCACTGCTGAGTTTTTAGGGGGCATTTAGGCCAAACGCGCGAAGTTCGAATCCTCACTCTGTTCTGTTAGTGTTCGACCAGAAAGCATCTCTGTTAAATATGGGAAGGCAGTCAAAGGGAAGAGGGGAAAGGGGAAGAAAAGAAAAGAGGGACATGAGGAGGAAGGAGCGAGAGAGGTAGAGTTGGAACAACAACCTCCTCCTCCTCCTCTACTTGCAGATGCAGCTGCAGTTGTAGTCTCCTTGGCACTACTGCCATCTTGAAGTATGACATGTTTAACTGTTATAGAATTTCAACAGGACACGGCAGCGTCTTTTTAACAACCTGACAAAATATACAAAAGTCATAAAATCTTCTTACTAATGATTTGAGAGTGCCGTAAGTTGCAAGCACGAACATCTTACGACAAAAGAAATCGTAAGATGGCCGTAAGTCTGAGGAAAGAATTACTCAATGTAGTCTTACGAAAAACGTACAAATTCTAGGGCCATTCTATCACTGTCTTTTCTCTAAAAGGCTAAATTCTTCTTGCGAATTAAACACCGCATAAAATTCGTACGAATATCTACGAAATCAAGAAATCATACGCACGATGACATTGGAACGAACGCATCATGCGTACGAACCTTTGTGACCGTAGCTTTAGTTGGAAGAGGAAGAACCACAACCCGTCCTGCCTTTATGCCAAAGAAACCTTCAGCTTCTGTTGGAAAGACTAGAAAAGTTTTTATAGTACGTACAAATTTATAAAACATTGTTTGTTTTTTCTCTCCTATGAACGAAAGATAACACAGAACTCTGCTCTTTTGTTCAGTGTATGGTATTACATCGGAGATAAACAAACTGTAATGCAATGCAGGATACCTTTGCTCCTGACGCTGTTTCGGCGAGGGCCGCAAAGAATTGGTCTGCTATCCTGACATGACGTAGCTCCAAAGTCTTAAGGTTTGGCATGGTACAGATACTAGTGGCGTAGTAGGCTTGTGATGCAGCAGCCGATATGTCAGGCCCTCCATCGTGTTTTATTGATTCCAGCTATGTAGTACAGTAAGAGGGTGTAAAGAAGACACAAGTAAGAAATCATTAAGTGTCTCCCCAGAAAAGAAGAAAAAACAAAAACAAACATACAAGTCACACAATCAGGAGATAAGCAATCTGTCACGATTTAAGTACAAATCTTTTTATCAGAATATGTCACATGTAAACCATAACAGATTTACAAATGAAACTAAATAATTTGAGACAAAAGAATAATTGTGTTATGTCATGCAGGATAATTATGATGCTATAAATGGTTCGCCTTCTTAATTTTCATCAGAGACTCCCATGGAAAAAAAAAATATTTTATTAGTAACAGGAAGACCCCACAGCCTGTAATGCCTTAATGTCAAAGAAACTTTCAGCTGCTGTTGAAAAGACTAAAAAAGTCTTTGTGCTAAAGACAACCTTATCGAACATTTTTTTTTCTACAATGAATAAACGATAGCACAGAACTCTGCTCTTTTGCTCATTTTATGGCAGTACATGGGATATACAGGTTTTACCGGCCAATTTCGCACTTCTGTCAGTCCATTTGGTAAAAAGTTCATTCAATTTAGCGAAAATCCTCGTCACTGCACATTCTGTCATTCGAAATTGCAAGTTGGTCGTTCAATTTAGCATTTCGATCAATGAAATCTGCACATGTGCCTTTCGAATTCGTAAAACGAGCATTCAATTTGGCACGTGCTCTTCAGTCATTCAAATTCGCCAACAGTGGCCGAAAGGGGTATTTCAGTCATTCAATTTCGCGTATGGGCAGTCAAATTCCTAACATGTTCATTCAAATTAACGTCATGTTATTTCTTTCTTGAAAAGGTGATAACATGGTTAAACGCGTATTTCTATGTGACTTTTGTTTCATCCACGCACTGTTAAGCAGTAAAAGTACCATTTTTTTTTTACCATATATAACTCGAGTTTGTTGTTCTGTAACGCCCCTTTTCTTTCATACATGTTATTTTAGGCCTATTGATGTACCAATACTACAGATTAACTTCATCTTCTTACAGTCATGACAGCACAAGTTAGATACAGACGTATTTCTCAAGAAGACAGAATAAGAATTATAGGAACATTTGATGATCATAACCTTGACTTCCTAGAACTGGCCGACACACTGGGAATAAAGCACTCAACGGCCAGATAAGTTGTGGCCACATGATGCACTATATCTTCGGACTGGAAGAATCACTAAGCACACTGAAGAAAAAAAAAAAAAAACTGTTGCCAAAATCTCTAAATAAGTACGAAAATATGAAATGTAATGACGCTTGCAAAACAATAACTATGTTGACAAAAAAAAGAAGAAGAAGAAAGAACCAAGCATTAACATGTGTGCTAAATTGACTGCAAAAGATGTTGAATTGGATGCCCAAAAATGAATTTGAATGAACGAGTGCGGCATGACCGTGATCACGTGACTATATCATTCTAAATTGAATGAACGAATAACGAAATGGTGCTTGTTTTACGAATTTCAATTGAAAAAGTGTTAATTAGAATGAGGCTAAAGGTAATTTGAATGCTCCAAAATGAATCTGAATGAAGAGATCATGAAATTGAACTACCGAACATGTCATCTACGCTAAATTTCGCTAAATTGAATGCAGCAATTAGGAATTGGACTGACAACAGTGCGAAATTGGCCGGGAAAACCTATATTAACATGCAATGTGAGATACCCTTGCTCCTGATGCTGATTCGGCGAGGGCTACAAAGAACTCGTCTGCTATCCTGACATCATGTAGCTCCAAAGTCTTAAGGTTTGGCATGGAACAGATACTTTTGGCGTAGGCTTGTGATGCAGCAGCCGAGATGTCAAGTCCTCCATCCTGTTTTGTTGATTCCAGCTATGCAGTACAGTATGAGCGTGAATTAAGAAAAAAGACACAATTAAGAAATCATTTCGAGCCTCCAAAGAAAAAAAAAAAGCAAACAAAAAAGTAAGAACATATGTCACATATATTATGTGATAAGCAATATGTCAGCTTTAACTACAAGCCTAATTCTTTTATCAGAGTATGTCACACGTTAACCATAACATATTAAGCAATGATACAAATGTAAGATAAATGAATTGTGTAATGGCTTACAGTACAATTGTGAGTGTATACATGGTACTTTTAGTCGATTTTCCTACGAGACACCCACGCACAAAAATAGTTTATTAGTAACATGAAACACCACAGCCCGTCATGCCTTTATGTTAAAGAAACTTTCAGCTTCTGTTGGAAAGACTAAAACAATCTTTGTACCAGTGAAAACCTTATCAAACATAGGATTTTCTCTACTATGAACACAAGGAACATAGATATCTGCTCTTTTGTTCTGCGTATGATATTCATTACAGGTAAATAAACTGACATGCAATGTGAGATACCCTTGCTCCTGATGCTGATTCGGCGAGGGCTACAAAGAACTCGTCTGCTATCCTGACATCATGTAGCTCCAAAGTCTTAAGGTTTGGCATGGTACAGATACTCTTGGCGTAGGCTTTTGATGCAGCAGCCGAAATGTCAAGTCCTCCATCCTGTTTTATTGATTCCAGCTATGCAGTACAGTAGGAGCGTGAATTAAAAAAAAGACACAATTAAGAAATCATTTCGTGCCTCCCAAGAAAAAAAAAAACAAGCAAACAAAAAAACAAGAACATATGTCACATACATTATGTGATAAGCAATATGTCAGCTTTAACTACAAGCCTAATTCTTTTATCAGAGTATGTCACACGTTAACCATAACATATTAAGCAATGATACAAATGTAAGATGAATGAATTGTGTAATGGCTTACAGTACAATTGTGAGTGTATACATGTTTATTTTAGTCAATTTTCCTACGAGACACCCACACACAAAAATAGTTTATTAGTAACATGAAGAACCACAGCCCGTCATGCCTTTATGTCAAAGAAACATTCAGCTTCTGTTGGAAAGATTAAAACAATCTTTGTACCAGCGAAAACCTTATCAAACACAGGATTTTCTCTACTATGAACACAAGGAACATAGATATCTGCTCTTTTGTTCTGCGTATGATATTCATTACAGGTAAATAAACTGACATGCAATGTGAGATACCCTTGCTCCTGATGCTGATTCGGCGAGGGCGATAAAGAACTCGTCTGCTATCCTGACATCATTTAGCTTCAGAGTCTTAAGGTTTGGCATGGCACAGATACTCGTGGCGTAGGCTTGTGATGCAGCAGCCGAGATGTCAAGTCCTCCATCGTGCAATATTGATTCCAGCTGTGTAGTACAGTAAGAGGGTGTAAAGAAGACACAAATAAGAAATCATTAAGTGCCTCCCCATATACGAAGACAAAACAAAAACAAACACACAAGTCACATAATCATGAAATAAGCAATATGTCACGATTTAAGTACAAATCTGTTTATCAGAATATGTCACATGTAAACCATAACAGATTTACAAATGAAACCAAATAATATGAGACGAAAGAATAATTGTGTTATGTCATGCAGGATAATTATGAGGCTATAAATGGTTCGCCTTCTTAATTTTCATCAGAGACTCCCATGGAAAAAAAAAAAAAATGTTTTATTAGTAACAGGCAGACCCCACAGCCTGTAATGCCTTAATGTCAAAGAAACTTTCAGCTGCTGTTGGAAAGACTAAAAAAGTCTTTGTGCCAAAGACAACCTTATCGAACATTTTTTTTTTTCTACAACGAATAAACGATAGCACAGAACTCTGCTCTTTTGCTCATTTTATGGCAAGTACATGGGAGATATTAACATGCAATGTGAGATACCCTTGCTCCTGATGCTGATTCGGCGAGGGCGATAAAGAACTCGTTTGCTATGCTGACATGTAACTTCAGAGTCTTAAGGTTTGGCATGGTACAGATACTCGTGGCGTAGGCCTGCGATGCAGCAGGCGAGATTGCAGGTCCTCCAAAGTGTATCATTGATTCCAGCTATGCAGTACAGTAAGAGGGTGAAAAGCGACACAATTAAGAAATCATTACCGTGCCTTTTAAAGAAAAAAAAAAAACATATGTCACATAATCATGTGATAAGGAATATGTCAGGTTTTAACTAACAGCTTTATTACATTATTAGAGTATGTTACATGTCAACCATGACAGATTAACAAATGATACAAATGCAAGATGAAGGAATATGTGTAATGGCATATAGGATAATTGTGAGTGTACACATGTTTCTTGTAGTCGATTCTATTGCGAGACAACCACGGAGAAAAATTTGATTCGAATTTGATTTGATTTGATATATTGGTTCCTGCATTATATCATTACTCATGTAGACATATTCACGTATATCATTTACATTGGTGGTGCCATACACATAATATACACATAAACATTAATTTTTGACAAAGTAAGTTTATGCACTTCCTTCACAATGTACAACAAAACATATCAGCGATGAAATGAATAACACAGAAGGACTACAGATTAAGCATTGCTTGATTTACATGGTCAGCCCTCGTACGTAATACATAACAGACAGGAAAATAGGAGGGGGATGACAATACATAGAGATAGGATAGAAGAAAGGAGGGAGGAGAAATCTGTCTGCTTTTGATAAAACACAAAAGTTAGAACACCTGGATCACTGAATAGTAAAGCATGGCAAAGAATTTTCTCACCGACGTACAGGTGACCAGTTACAGGTCATAGTCGGTTACATAACATTACGCAATAAATTCAGAAGGTCCATATTTCCACGAGGGGATTTCGTCCAATTCAATTACAAAGAAATTATAAAATCAATGATATCTAGAGAGCAGCATTGTCTTTACAGCTTTTCTTGTAAAGAGTCGTATCATAGACTTTAAAGTTCGAATTTCAGAAGGAAGAAAGGTCCAAATATCGGGTCCACTATGTTTGATAGATTTTAGAGCCATCACCATTTCATGATTTTGTAAATGAAATTTATCAGACTGCCCAGTGGGACAAGAATGTAAGTCCTTGTTTTACTAAAATAATGAGGAATGGTTTAGTTGTAACAGGAAGACCCACAGCTTGTCATGCCTTTATGTCAAAGAAATGTTCAGCTTTTAAAGGAAAGACTGTAAGAAGTCTTTGTAGTATGGAAGACATTATCAAACATCGTTTTTTCTCTACTATGAACAAAAGCTTACACAGAACTCTGCTCTTTTGTTCAGTGTATGGCGGTACATTGGAGATAAACAAACTGCAATGCAATGCAGGATACCTTTGCTCCTGACGCTGTTTCGGCGAGGGCCGCAAAGAATTGGTCTGCTATCCTGACATGACGTAACTCCAAAGTTTTAAGGTTTGGCATGGTACAGATACTCGTGGCGTAGGCTTGTGATGCAGCAGCCGATATGTCAGGCCCTCCATCGTGTTTTATTGATTCCAGCTATGTAGTACAGTAAGAGGGTGTAAAGAAGACAGAAGTAAGAAATCATTAGATGCCTCCCCAGAAAAGAAGACAAAACAAAAACCAAACACACAAGTCACATAATAGGGAGCTTTATAGATTTTGACGCGCAGATGTTTGAGACGACGAGTGGGCTGGACGTTCTCTTCTCCCTTGCGTCGTGTTGAAAAATAGCTTTAGATTATACGCTGGGACGCAACGTACAAAAATAAAATCGCGCCCCAATATGATCAGGGCCCTGTTTCATAAAGCTGTTCGTATAAGTTACGAGCAACTTACAAGTGACTGGTGATCAGTTCTGATGTGCTATACTTAACAGAATTTCCATAATTTAGCACAACAACTGACCACCAGTCGCTCGTAAGTCATTAGTAATTCTACGAACAACTTTATGTAACACCCCCCCCCCCCGTTCATGAAGTAGTTCTCTACGTTGCCAAATGTGCGGACGTAAAAATAGCCCAGTACGCGTAGTGAAAAACTCAGGCGACGCAAGCTAAAGATAGATCGACTTGACGCGCTCTCTGCGCTCGCTCAGAACATTTTTTTTTTCCTCTGAAAGTCCGCGCGTCTAAAATCTAAAGCTCCCTAGTCATGAAATAAGCAATCTGTCAGGATTTAACTACAAACTTTATCTTTTTATTAGAGTATGTCACATGTAAGTCATACAAGATTTACAAATGAAACAAAATAATGTAAGATGAAAGAATTATTGTGTATTATTGTCAAGCAGGATAACTGTGAGGCTGTACATAATTCGTCTTGTCAATTTTCATAAGAGACTACCACGGACAAAAGAGGTTTATTTATAACAGGAAAAAACCACAAGCTGTCATGCCTTAATGCCTTTACTTGCTGTCCTATCCGCGAATTCGGGGTTGTTCGTGCTTCCCTTGTGCCAACATATTTCATTCCTTTACAAACTCGTCAGTTGATATGCCTTCATATACTTTATGACTCTCCTTATGGCTAATCGACTCAATGCAGCATTTTGATTCCCTAGATGATGTTGAACTCTTAGATTTGTTTAACTCTTTATGTGCCATGGTGGAAACCCCCCTGTATGCCACGTTATTCTGAGACACGAAGATAGTCATGATTAGAGAAAAAATTATGTTTTTCCAATCTGTATAACTTTTACAAATTTCTGTTAAGCTGGACATAATAGTGAGCAAGGTTAAAGCGGAATGCCAAACTTTGCTTCCATATACAATGTATAACAATTCTATTTTCAATTTTTCTTTTGAATTACCAGTTGCTACATTACTGTAGAGGAATAACTTTTGCACATAAAATAGCGACAGAAACTTAAGTCTACGCGCAAAATCTAGTTGGGAACACCGCTTGATAGTCATTCACCACATAAAATACAAGTCGTATGTGAGAGGAACAAAAGCGCGAGAAACGCTTTGATTGTACCGCGGGATTAGCGATTCAATTTATCGATCGGTTTTGGCGGCTTTGTTTGTTGAGCAGAATATGCGAAGTTGGCACGCCGTCGACTGGGTCGGACTTGCGAACGCGGCACATAAAGAGTAAAAGGCTCCCCTTCGGAAATAAGTCGGAATATGTTACATTCGGTTTTTTGATAATCTTGTAGCCCACAATGTTAGATCATCTCATAGAGATAAATACACTTTGATTTTGAATATGACTTCACTCAAACTCCCTCTAAGTATGTCACTGTTGATAAATTTAAATATTTTACAAAGAGTTTTTTACAATTCATATTTTCTATGTTACATCTAAATATAAGGCGTATTACTAAACATTTTGATGAATTACAAATATTGATAGATAATCAAAATAAACATCAAAATTCAGTTATATGTCTAACTGAAACATGGCTATCATTTGATGATAATTTGCCGTATGCATTAAATGGTTATGATTTTATTAATAACAGTGTGAATAGAATGAGTGGTGGGGTTGCATTTTATTATCTAAAAAAAAAAATGAATTTAGCGTTTGTGATGGATTGAATATTATGAATGTATTTTAGAGTCCCTGTTTATGGAAATGTTTATTCCTCAAAATAAAAATAAAATAATTGGTATTGTTTATAGACCCTTAAGTTCAAGTCCGAAATATTTTTTTGGATTGTATAACAAACTTATTAAAAAGCCTTTTTTATTAACAAAAGTATTTTCTTAGCGGGTGATTTTAACATTGCTTTGATTAAGAATGATGATAATACATGTCAAGAATTTCTTTAAATATTTTTTGTCAGCCTCTTTTTTTCCATTAATTTCGAAACCAACTCGTGTTACAAATCATTACGCCACCCTCCTTGATAATATTTTTGCTAATTCTGTGCAGATTTTAAATTCCTCTATACTTTTATCTGATATTAATGATCATTTTTCTATTATAGCATGTTTTGATCTTGAACACTGTTAATATGTTTCATTTTTCTTCATCCAGACGTAGAGCTACACCAGCAAATTTGGCTAGCCTTGGTGCAGATTTTGATAGGGCTGATTGGTCTAGTGTTAATGATAATGATGATATAAATGTACTGTTTGAGAATTTTTCAGGCATAATTAATAGATATTTAGATGAGTATATTCCTAGATTAAAAGAAAAGTCAGTTAATTACACAACTTCCCCCAAATTACGATGGATTATAAAGTCTGCTCTCCGTCCAAGAAATAGGAAAAATCGGTTACATTATCATCTCAAAATGAAGAAAAAATACTGAGAAGTTAAACAATAAATATTTTCGTATAAAATATGTTAACGAAAATCACACGGTTGGAAAAGAGAAAATAGTATGTGATTCAGTTAGAAAAATATAAACATGACATAAAAAATCCATGGAAGGGGTTGAAGCAGGCTATGAATATATCAAAAAAGAAACCATATATCACTTAAATAAGACATGATAATAAGGTTTTTGAAGATCGCAATGATATAGCCATTATTTTTTTCATTCTTAAGGTTCAGTGATTGGAGAGAGTTTGGCAGAGAAAATATCGCAGTCAAATGTACATTTTTCTAACTTCTTAGGTCAATCCAATTCCAGTTTATTTTTTTTTTTCGTTCCAACAACAAACATATGACATAATGAATATTGTTACTGCAATAAATAACAAGCGAAGTGCCGGTTATGACGATATCAGTAATTTTATTTTAAAGGGAATTATATCTTTAATTGCTGACCCATTCTCATATATTTTCAAAAAATCCATATTAAGGGGTGTTTTTCCTGATTTTATGAAAATAGGTAAGGTTTTCCCTTTATTTGAAAAGAGGAGATGATTCTTATGTAAGTAATTATAAACCTATATCTTTGTGATCATCTTTATCTAAAATATTGGAAAATTAATATTTACAAGAACAATTATTTTTTTTTTTTTCAATTTTCATAGTGTCTTTACAAATTCTCAATTTGCGTTTCGTCAGAAACATAGCACCATTTATGCTCTTTTAAATTTAATTGACCACGCTGCGCATGCTATTGATAATCATTCTCATCTTATTGGTATCTTCCTGAACTTCTCCAAGGCCTTCGATACAATTAATCATGAAATATTACTTTATAAACTGTCTCATTATGGAATACAGGGGAAGGCCTTGGAGTGATTCAGCAGTTACCTAAAAAACCGTAAATAATACGTGTCTCTGAACGAGAGCAGCCCGAGTTTAGAATTCATTAAATGTGGCGTCCCACAGGGTAGTTTATTAGGACCTTACTTTTTATCATCTATATTAATGATTTGCAGATCATCTGACATACTCTCATTCATACTTTTTGCCGATGATTCAAATGTTTTCTTTTATCACCAAAATCCAGATACTCTCGTACGCATTAATTCCGAACTGAAAAAAAGGAAACTCAGTGGATAAGAGCTTTTAAATTATCACTTAATCTCCAGAAAACTAAGTATATATTCTTTTTAGTAATACTATAGAAGATTTAGGCACAGGTATTATTTTGGATGACACTTTGTTAGAACGAGTATCTCATTTAAAATTCCTGGGTATCACAGTGGACGATAAACTTTCGTCGATGCCGCATATTACAAACATTTGTACAATAATTTCATGCTATATTGGTATTAGTAATAGACTCAAGTTTCATATTCCATTGCCCTCTTTGTTGTATGTTGTATTTTTTCTCTAATTCTACTTTTTCTTAATTATGGACTCTTAACATGGGGTAGTGCCCATCAAAATTTACTAGATAAACTACTGTTATTACAACAAAAAAAAAAACGGCTATTCGTATTATTAAATTGTAGCGTCCGGATACGTTCCCATACAGAGCCATTATTCACTAAATATAAGATTTTGAAAATTAAAGACTTGTATTTTTTTTTTCAAGTTGGTCAGCTAATGGTTAATTACAATGTTAATGCACTTCCCAGTAATTTCAATTCAATGTTCCCTCGGAACCAGTCTTTTCATAATTATCCCACCAGACAATGTAATGAGTTTCATTTAGACAATCTAACGATATCATTTATTGGCTCAGAATACATTTACATGTATACATACTGGTCCTAGATTTTGGAACTCACTAAGCTGCGAAATGAAAAATTCCCAATCATTGTATTCTTTTAAGCTCAAGTTGATTTTTTTTCTTTTAAATCCTCACTGATATGGTTTTTTTTTTGTTTTCATTAGCTATAGATTCGTCAACATCAGGGTTCATCATCCATCAATCCACCAATCATTCAACCACTGAATACATTATTACGTAATGAAGTAGCCATCTCAATCCTTGGACAGTTGCATCCAGCGCCAAGTCTATGAAGCACATTCTCTTTCATCCCCTGTTCCAATTCCCTTGTTCAGCGTGTAGGCATTCTCTCATTCTCTCTTTTTCTTTCTTTCCTTCCATTCTTTTCATCTATTCTGGCAAGTTGTGTCATGTTGTTGTGTTTCTCCTGTTTGTCCCGTCCTGTCGTATGTCATTTTTGTGACAAGTGTTTGTAAATAAGTAATTCATAAGTTTTATTAGTGGTTCACAATATACAAACTGTGCTTTTTAGTGGATCTCTCTATTGTTTTTTTTTTTCAATTGATGCATGACTTTGTTTATTTTTTTTTTTTTGCAGTATGCGCTCTTATGTTTATCGATATCATTTATAAATGTTTTTGCTTATGATGTAATACCTAATTTATCTTGTGTTATGACTTCTTGGAAAAAGAAGAATGAAAAAAAAAATGAATTGAATTGAACTCTGCTGTTTTGCTCAGTGGATGGCATTACATTGGAGGTATTAACACGTAATGCAATGTGGGATACCCTTGCTCTTGATGCTGATTCGGCGAGGGCGACAAAGGACTCGTCTGCTATCCTGACATTACGTAGCTCCAGAGTCTTAAGGTTTTTCATGGTACAGATACTCTTTGCGTAGGCTTGTGATGCATCAGGCGAGATATCAGGTCCTCCAGATAGTATCATTGATTCCAGCTTTGTAGTACAGTAAGAGGGTGAACAAAAGACACAAGTAAGAACCCATGTCCGTGCCTCCACATTATAAACCAATAAGATAGCGAAAACGTAATGTCACATAATCATGTGATCAACAATATGTCTTGGTTTGAACTACAAGCTTCATTATTTCACTAGAGTATGTAACATATTAACCACAAAAAAATTAACAAATGATACAATTGTAATATGAAGAAATAATAATTGTGTAATGACATAGAGGATAGTTGTGAGTCTATACAGATTTCGTCTTGTCGATTTTCTTTACAGACAAACCTCGAACTAAAATTTCATCTAATTTTGATTTGATTTGATTTGATATATTGGTTCCTGCATTATATAATTTTTCATGCAGATACATTTACGTGAATATATTATATACATTGTTGGTGCCATACACACTTATACATACACATTATTATTTTTTTTTTTTGGATGAAGTAACTTTCTGCATTGCCTGTACAATGTACAACAAAACATATCAGCGATGCAATAAATAACACCGAAGGGCTACAGATTAAGCATTGCTTGACTTGTATGCAGCCCTCGTACATGATAACATAAGAAAATAGGAGGGGGATGACTTGCATAGAGATAGGATAGAAGAAAGGAGAGAGGAGAGGTCTGTTTGCTTTCTCTAAAACACAAAGTTAGATCACCTGGATCACTGAATAGTAAAGCATGGCAAAGTATTTTCTCACAGAGGTACAGGCGAAGAGTTACAGGTCATGGTCGGTTACATACCTTTACGCAATAAGTTCAGAAGGGCGATTTCCACGAGGGAATTTCATATAATACAATTACAAAGACGTTATAAGATCACTGATATTGAGAGAGCAGCATTGTCTTAACATCTTTTTCAAAAGAGTACATAGACTTTAAAGTTCGAATTTCAGAAAAAAGAAAGTACCAAATATGGGGTCCAGTGTGTCTGTTAAATTTCAAAGCCATCACCTTTTTAGGATTTTGTAAATGAAATTTGTCAAGACTCCCTAGCGGGATAAGAATGTATGTATTTGTTTGATTAAAATAATGAGGATTGGTTTAGTTGTAACAGGAAGACCCACAGTCCGTTATGCCTTCATGTCAAAGAAACTTTCAGCTTCTCATGGAAAGACTTTAAAAGTCTTTGGCTGCGTTAATCAACTTTCCCCAGTTTAAACGAATTTCGAAAGCCCTTGCGATAACCCTTTCCATAGCCCTTTCCATAGCCCTTTCGAAAGCCCTGTCTACTCCCTGTACTATTCATGTGCCGCTTGTTTTCGTCGGCTGCGTTTATCAACTTTCGATAGCCCTTTCGATAGCCCTTTCCATAGCCCTTTCGAGAGCCCTTTCCAAAGCCCTGACTGCCTGTACTATTAATGTGCCGCTTGTTTTCTAAGACGGGACGGCGAAAAGCAATTGTCATCCAAAAGACATATCTTCCTTTGAGAGTGAGGAGTCATGATACAATGGCACATGAATCAATTGTCTTTCTATCTGTCAGGCAGCTCCAGTTTAGCACATACTTCAAATATTTCTGAGTGGCGGCATGAGAAATGGGATCAAAGGGAATGAGACTGTTGTTACTCTATTTCTCAAACCTTGTTGGTGAGAGAAACACCTCCTTGTTCCAAGCATATGCGTGCATTACACAAAGCTGTATGTATACACCTGTGTACACGTACTTGTGTGCACTTTACGTGGCGCGCGTCTTTTCAGAAACCGGAAACGCATGGTTGCGTAACCGCAGTACTTGGGGCTTTCAAAACAGCTTTGCGTTTATCAACTTTGAAAGGCTTTTACAAACAGGTTTCTAATAACCTGTTTAGGAAACCTGTTTGGATCGTCACAAATTTCGGGCTTTCGAAAAGGCTTTCCTAAAGGGCTTTCAAAACAGCTTTGCGTTTATCAACTCGTAAAAAATTCCTTGAAAGCTGTTTGGATAACCTGTTTCTGCCGAGAAAAGGAGTTGAAAAACACAGCCTTTGTTATACGGACAACCTTTATCGAACACTGATTTTTTTTTGTTCTCTACTACAAACAAAAAATAACACAGAACTCTGCTCTTTTGTTCAGTTTATGGCATTACATTGGAGATAAACAAACTGTATTATTACCCATGCGAGGTAGTTTTGCAAGGCAATTGCAGTTGTTATTTTGCAGGGTCGTGGAGGTCAGCAGGCGACATTAGAGCATAACATTATCACGACCATCCGGGTCTCGCCAATCCCTTTACATGTAAACATTCCGGTCGACCACAAAGCGAAGACATTCAAGGACGTTGCTGTGTGTCGGTTACACTCACCGTGCACAAAACAAATCGGCGACACACGCATCGTTCAATTCCCATACGTTAGCACGTAAAAACGAGGACGGTCGCTGCGAGTGTGTGAGCGAGCGGGCGGTGTACCTGATTGTGCATGGGGTTATGTGCAAGCATGTGGGTGTAGTTGAGCACAGTGGCGTAGGGTTCGACCTGACGCCGAGTGGATTTTGTTACAGTGAGTCGGGAAATTGACATTGCAGGGGCCGCGGAACCGGAAGAACCCAAAACCCCCAAGAAAAAGAAAACAACAACAAAAAACAAACAAAAAAACACACTTTTGGATCGTGAAAAAAAAGGAAAGAAAGGGGAAAGTCGGGGGAAAATCACACTACCCGAATTTCTCACAAATAGTATGCTTCATATCGCTTTATCTTGATTTAAAAAAAAAAAAGCAAAAGCTCCGTCGAGTGAAAGAGAGCATCCCACACCCTCCCCCTCTACCTCATTAGACTTTGTACATACACACAAATGATGCACACGCGGAATAAGAGCTAAATGCCGTGATATGCTATTAACACTTTAATGAAAAAGTATTAATTGTTTCCAAAAATATTTACTTGGGGGGGGGGTTGGGCTGGGGATCGAGCCAGAAAAAAAAAAAAATCCAAGTATTGCACCAAAAGTTTGCACCAGATCGCTTAATTTCAGGTCTGAAAATGTAAAATTACTTTCGTGTGGGAGGAGAAATATCCCTTTTGTATATACACCCTCATGAGCATGCCTTTTCTGTTTGATTGCTTAACAGACAACTTTCACGAAATAAATTGTAACAATAAATTAACACAAGACGTTTATCTATTGCTACCGCTTTATAGGCAAATTGTTCAATAATAATCCACATCAAAATATCCTGCTACCTTAAACAAGTGGGGCCGTTTCAAGTCGATAAAAGACGGAATAACATGCATCAAATTGCACCATTTACAAGAAAAAAATGCAAAAAGTTCTCACAGTGGGAGGGGCAATACCCCCTCCCACACCCTCACCCTTCCCCCGTTCATTCCGCTCGCTCGGTCTCGGTCGCTTCGCGCCTTCCCAATATCACAAGATCATTATCCAGGCTACGCCGGTGTGTGTGAGCGGGAGATTTCAGGAGAATAAAAGGCGAAAAATGCAAAAAGTTCTTCCAGTGGGAGGGGGAACATCCCCCACCCACACCCTTCCTTCCCTCCGCTCGCTCGGGCTCGCTCGCTCGGGCTCGTTCGCTTGGCTCCCTCACATAGTAACTGCCGCCCTCCCACGATCAGAAGATCATTATTCATCCCAGGCTACGCCGGTGCGTCTAAGCGGGTGTGTGTGTGTGTGTGTGTGTGTGTGTGTGGGGGGGGGGGGGGGGGTGACCTTGATCAACCCCCCCCCCCCCCCAAGACTGAAAAAAAGAAAACGTTCCGCGGCCCCTGCATTGTAATGTAACTGCTCGAAGATTCCTAGAATGCCGGAAAATGGGTAATGATAATAAAAATTATGTGACCGTACATCACAAAACGAAAAAAAAAAAAAGAGTCGCACCCCTTTATTTTACGTGAGGACTGAACAGAGGTGAGACTTGTCAACTAAGTCAATATTAAGTTTTTTATATTTTCTGAAAGAGCTACCCTTCTTCTACATAATTCTCAAGTTTGGGATCATGAAATGAATGTGAAAGAGCATTTTCAGCAAGTTTTCTAAAACCCTTTTTTTTTTTTGCAGAGTAGTGAGATCAAATAAGTCTTAGAGGCCCTGTAGAGCCCACTAATGTCAAAATCGCCCACCAATGTCAAAACAACCACTAATGTCATAACACGTCGACGACAAATGTCAAAATCGGATAAACCACTTATGTCATAACACGTCTACGAAAAATGTCAGAATTTCCATTTTTACTGCAAATGTCATAACACGTCGACGACAAATGTCAAAATCGGATTAAGCACTAATGTCATAACACGTCGACGACAAATGTCAAAATTTCAAAATTTCCTGCAAAATGTCATGACGCGTCAGAAGGGCGGATCGAGGAATTCCATAAAGGGGAGGTGCCTTTACAAAATCAAAGGCTGGCGCGACCCTCGCCCCCCTCCCCCCCCCCCCCATTTTCTTATTTTCATTTCTGTTGTGTTCATAAAATAAATAGAGGGGGGCACTAAAGGGGGATGCGCCCCCTCTAAATCAGCGATTGCGTCAACCACAAATGAAGAGCTCAGCTCATCCATTTTTCATCAAAACCCACTTTTTGGTGTTGATGTACTTTTAGGACCTCTTTACACCTGTACTAACGAAACGTTGAATTTCCAACTAGAAAGTGTTCAAAAATACATTTAAAAATCAGTTCGGTTGCAAAAGGTACTACATCCATTTTAGTTGCGTTGCAAAAGGTCCTACATCCACTCCAATAACATCATCGGGAAATTGACCAATCAGAGACCAGCACTGGCTTGACCCTCTACCATTGTCTACTGACTTAATCTGTTAACAATAGAAGTTGGCTTTTGGCTTTTTGGCTTTCTGTTAAAATCGCCAAGCAAATCTGACCAATATCTTGACAAACTCATCACATTTCAATCAAGCAATGTAGGAAAATGAAGGAGAACTCATAGACAAAACAAACCATTCCAGGAGAAGGATCGTGAATAATAAGCAGTAGAGACGATCAAAGGAGAAACGGCGGAGAAACAGGAGAAATTATGCGACTCTCATGTTGTCTCACGTACTGCATTTACTGCTAGTTACCGGTACTGTGCGTTATTGCTAAGGTGTTGAGTTTGAGCTATAAATTGTCTCCAGAATTGAGTACAGACACTTTTAGGTATGATTTATTTCTTACATAAATAGCTTCACAGCTAATAAGTGTTGACAACTAGTATGAAAGCAAAGTTACTTTGTTAAATGTATACAATGGCATGGAATTCTAACATCCCTACCAACAGTGCTATATACCTGTGGGCATGCTGTGCTCTGCTATACGTGCATGATGTTAAGTACCAGGGCTTGAAAGTATACATAGTAACATACAGCTTTGAACAATAGATTTATATTTATTCTTGTAAATGACACATTTTGCTTAGTTAGGTACAATGTCACAAAGGTATCACCAAATGTGTTTTTAGTATACTATTAGGTGGTCATATTACTCATCGACGGTCTTGATTTTTATCAGCTATTAGATTATCAGATTTATCTTACCTGACAAAGAACATACAAGAATGAAATTCATGTAATGAATTTTATTACAGCGTTGAAAAAATACAGCACATTCAGATGCTGCTTTTCAACCTTTTCCCTTAGAAGTTACATTGAAATAAAATGAATAAAAGATAATTAATACAGTATTCTTGAGAAACGTGAAGGGAGAGGTCACAGACAGTAAGTAGCAAAAAAATTAATACAAAGAGGAAAAAGTAAAGATAAAGCTCGTGAGAGAAAAAAAAAAGGAGAAAGGGAAGAGAGAAATCACCTGATGAGATATTGTGACCCCTCCCCATCTATAACCGTTCACGCATAATGGATCCCCCTATATGCTTATGACCAATGACAGTCATTCCGATTCAAAAGATTGGTCAGCAAGGGAGCAATGGGGCATTAGCGATGCACATTGGTTTGATATTCTTGCTGCTAAATAGGGCAGGGCATTGTCAATTACCTAGGCCCCCTTGACCTCGTATCCCATCCCCATCAACACCATTGCTGAAAAAAAAATAAGTCCGCAAAACATGTCATAACATCACACTGAATATATCTCTGGCATGTGAAATTTCCGTTTCAAAAGGTACTACATCCACTTCGGTTGCAAAGGTACTACATCCACGAAAATATCAAAATGATTAATTCATGAAAAATAAATGTATGGACCTGGATTTTCTTAGAGAGTGGGCTTAGTGTTATATCATCTAGCGGTAAAATAGGGGGAAATATCATTCCAGTCGGAGCTTGCTAAATATGATAATTAAAAAATCGTGTTTTCTCAGAACTTGAAATTATGGATGTAGTACCTTTTGAAACCGAACTCTTCAAATATCAATATTGGATTAACCACAAATGTCACAACACGTCGACCACATGGGCGTAAATCCCGGGGGGGATGGGGGGGATATATCCCCCCCACTTTTGAAGGAGGGGGGGATGGCCTGTACAAATATCCCCCCCTGAAATTCTCCCAAGAAAAAGATGTAGGAACAAAAAAAAACAAACAAACAAAAAGAAATGTGGTGATGTTGATTTCAGCATGATGGATTATTGCATAGCCTATAATCTAGGCGGAGAATGCAGTTATTGTCTTTGTAATTTGCTGAAACGTATGATGCAGCGAGATAATTGTCTTTGCCAAGCGATACACCTGATGGGGCGAGACTACGAACAGTGGACGCATCTACCGCGTCCGCTAGGCGCCACGATCGCAGTTTTTTTTTTTTTTTTTTTCGTGTAAGAAGACTGCCACCGATTAAAAAAGAAAAGAAAACAACGACAAACAACTGGATCATAGGCGGCGTATTCGCGCGCATCCACTGTTCGTAGTCTCCTCGCATCAGACCAGCTGCATCCCCACCTAGCTAGCTTATAGGCTATTTATACTGTAATGCATGAGCCATGACGTTCGCACGCCCGCCTCGTGACGAGAGCATACTGCTGAACAGTGCTAGCAGCGCTCGCGTACTTCTCTCGCACGCCAATGCATGTAGAGCAATATCGACCGTAATGCATGCTTCGGATGTTGAAATACTGGTAGCCACACAACCCGATGACAAGCAGCTGCATGCAACCAGGGAGGTGCTCTTCCCACCTCCTTGATGCAACACAGTCTGTAGGGCCATCGACGTAGGCGTGAACGAGTGCACCATGCCGAGCGCGATACGACTCACGTCGAGCTCCGCATGAATTACCCAAAGATCTAAAATTTTAGATAACAAACGAGTTCGTGAACAGCCTTGTACGAGTTTCAGTCGTAGGAATTGCAACACATTTACCCTCTCCATATTGGCAGTGATTTTGCTCAGTTAGTATAATTCGTTTGCCTCCAGAAAACACAAAAGGAACGCGTGTCGATTCCCATATTTTGCCATATGCAAGTACCTCCTTTAGTCTAATGAACATTGCTTTAGATTAATGGTTCAGACCTATTAACCAGATTTCTTTTTGTTTTCATGGGAGATGTGCAAAAAGCACTAGAAAGTTCACCTGTTAACAAACATAAATCAATAGATTAATAAGACAAGTTTATTCGCAGCCAATTTTACTGATATACAACATTCATCTCACGAACAGAAAAATGGATTCTTTAATCCTTAATTAAACAATCCCACAGAAAAGGCAAGACATATCATCAACAGTTTGCCAGAATAGTACGAAAAGTGTTATACACTTCTGGGATTGAAATTTCCCCAGATTACATCATAAATGTGTTTACGAGATATTTGTTGCTGCCAGTAATTAATACCAGCAGTTGCGCCCGGTGCGCCCCCATCCCTTAATTCCCAAAGCGAAAAAAGTACAGCTACAAACGGCAGTTTTTGGACTGTAAAATGTCAAATTTTCACGCTCGCTCGCTTCGCTCGCTCGCATTGAATCGTCATGCCATTCTCCTGATGTTGCTGCTGGGTAACTGCCAGCAGTTGCGCCCGTTGCACTCCCCCTTTTTTTTTTCAAAGCGAAAAAAAATAAAGCTACAAACGGCAGTTTGGGGACCGTAAGATGTCAAAATTTTCAAGCTCGCTCGAATCAGGGAGGTGGGAAGAGAAACACCTCCCTGCTCGCATTTAATCGATATGTCATTCTCCTGATGTTGCTGCCAGTAATTGCCAGCAGTTGCGCCCGGTGCGCCCCCAACCCCTTCATTTCCTAAGCGAAAAAATATAGCTACAAACTTTCAAGCTCGCTTGCTTCGCTCGCTCGCATTTAATCGTCATGCCATTCTCCCGATGTTGCTGCCGAGTAATTACCAGCAGTTGCGCCCGGTGCGTCCCCCCCCCCCCTTATTTTTCAAAGCGAAAAAAGATATATATAGCTACAAACGGCAGTTTTGGGACTGTGAAATTTCAAAATTTTCAAGCTCGTTCGCATTTAATCCTTATGTCATTCTTCTGATGTTGCTGCCAGTAATTGTCAGCAGTTGCGCCCGGTGCACCCCCACCCCCCTTAATTTCCTAAGCGAAAAAATATAGCTACAAACTGCCGTTTTGGGACTGTACAGTGTCAAAATTTTCAAGCTCGCTTGCTTCGCTCGCTCGCATTTAATCGCTATGCTATTCTCCTGATGTTGCTGCCGAGTAATTGCCAGCAGTTGCTCCCGGTGCCCCCCCCCCCTTAATTTTCAAAGCGAAAGAATGTAGCTACAAAAAGCAGTTTTGGGACTGTAAAATGTCAAAATTTTCAAGCTCGCTCGCTTCGCTCGCTCGCATTTAATCGTCATGCCATGCTATGCTATTCTCCTGATGTTGCTGCCAGTAATTGCCAGCAGTTGCGCCCGGTGCGCCCCCACCCCCTTCATTTCCTAAGCGAAAAAATATAGCTACAAACTTTCAAGCTCGCTTGCTTCGCTCGCTCGCATCTAATCGTCATGCCATTCTCCCGATGTTGCTGCCGAGTAATTACCAGCAGTTGCGCCCGGTGCGTCCCCCCCCCCCCTTATTTTTCAAAGCGAAAAAGATATAGCTACAAACGGCAGTTTTGGGACTGTGAAATGTCAACATTTTCAAGCTCGCTCGCATTTAATCCTTATGTCATTCTTCTGATGTTGCTGCCAGTAATTGTCAGCAGTTGCGCCCGGTGCACCCCACCCCCCTTAATTTCCTAAGCGAAAAAATATAGCTACAAATTGCCGTTTTGGGACTGTACAGTGTCAAAATTTTCAAGCTCGCTTGCTTCGCTCGCTCGCATGAGTAATTTAATTGCTATGCTATTCTCCTGATGTTGCTGCCGAGTAATTGCCAGCAGTTGCTCCCGGTGCCCCCCTCCCTTAATTTTCAAAGCGAAAGAATGTAGCTACAAAAAGCAGTTTTGGGACTGTAAAATGTCAAAATTTTCAAGCTCGCTCGCTTCGCTCGCTCGCATTTAATCGTCATGCCTTTCTCCCGATGTTGCTGCCGAGTAATTACCAGCAGTTGCGCCCGGTGCGCCCCCCCCCCCTTATTTTTCAAAGCGAAAAAGATATAGCTACAAATGGCAGTTTTGGGACTGTGAAATGTCAAAATTTTCAAGCTCGCTCTCATTTAATCCTTATGTCACTCTTCTGATGTTGCTGCCAGTAATTGTCAGCAGTTGCGCCCGGTGCACCCCCACCCCCCTTAATTCCTAAGCGAAAAAATATAGCTACAAACTGCCGTTTTGGGACTGTACAGTGTCAAAATTTTCAAGCTCGCTTGCTTCGCTCGCTCGCATGAGTAATTTAATTGCTATGCTATTCTCCTGATGTTGCTGCCGAGTAATTGCCAACAGTCGCTCCCGGTGCCCCCCCCCCCCCTTAATTTTCAAAGCGAAAAAATGTAGCTACAAAAAGCAGTTTTGGGACTGTAAAATGTCAAAATTTTCAAGCTCGCTCGCTTCGCTCGCTCGCATTTAATCGTCATGCCATTCTGATGTTGCTGCCGAGTAATTACCAGCAGTTGCGCCCGGTAAGCCCCCCCCCCCCCTTATTTTTCAAAGCGAAAAAGATATAGCTACAAACGGCAGTTTTGGGACTGTGAAATGTCAACATTTTCAAGCTCGCTCGCATATAATCTTTATGTCATTCTCCTGATGTTGCTGCCAGTAATTGCCAGCAGTTGCGCCCGGTGCGCCCCACCCCCCTTAATTTCTTAAGCGAAAAAATATAGCTACAAACTGCCGTTTTGGGACTGTACAATGTCAAAATTTTCAAGCTCGCTTGCTTCGCTCGCTCGCGTTAATCGCTATGCTATTCTCCTGATGTTGCTGCCGAGTAATTGCAAGCGTAAAAATGTAGCTACAAAAAGCAGTTTTGGGACTGTAAAATGTCAAAATTTTCAAGCTCGCTCGCTTCGCTCGCTCGCATTTAATCGTTATGTCATTCTCCTGATGATATTAAATTGCCAGCAAATGCGCCTGGTGCGCCCCCTTAATTTCCAAAGCGAAAAAAATATATAGCTACAAACGGCCGCTTTTGGACTGTACAATGTCAAAATTCATGATCGCGTTCATGATCTTCAGTGTAAGAATTAAGACAAGAAGTTTCTCTAAATGATACCATTTTATAGGCAAAATTGTTCAATAATAATCTACATAAAATGTACTACTGCCTTAAACATGTTGGACTGTTTCAAGTCGATAGAACACGCAAAAAAAAAAAAAAATGAATCAAATTGCACCATTTACAACATCAATATGCAAAAAGTTCTCACACACCCTCCCCCCTCGCTCGCATCTCTCCCTCGCATCTAACCGCTCCCCCTAAGATCAAATTCTGGCTACGCCGGTGATAGGCCCCACTATTTAGTAGGTCTTCACAGTGATGTCGCACAGGCGGAGCAAGAGCTGAAATACCACGATGTAGTCCATTCAATTATCTATGAATATTTCTTTTTCTTACTTGTTTTTTTATAGGAAAAAGATCCCAAATTTTACCAAAAGTGTGCACCAGATCGCTGAATTTGAGGTCTGAAAATGCCAAATTTTCCTCGTGTGCATGGGAGGGGGAAACCCCCTCCCACACCCTCCCCCAGGCCGCTCCGCTCCCTCGCACAGATATTCAAACTCACTGACTTAAATCAAGAAAATTGAAGAATACAATTAATAGCTACAGGAAAATATCTACTGCGTTATTCAAGAAATGGATATCCTTATTATCATTTTATTGAATTTAGTTGGGCATTATTCAGGGCTGCGCTACGTTTTTGAAAGGGGGGGGGGGCGCAAAATCGCCTGTCAGCCAAGAAGAAAGACATCAAAAGACAAGAGAAACAACAACAAAAAATTCTTCATACTTTTAAGGTCTGATTCTCCGCCGAAAGTCGGCTGACAAGAAAAAACAAACAAACAAACAAAAACAAGAACAAAAAGTCGTCATATTTTTGCTGCCACTTCCCTCCCACTTTGCATGGAAAGGAGTGGGACATTTGATCCCTGTAAAATGTGTGTGTGTGTGTGGGGGGGGGGGGGCAAGCTTCCCCCTTCCCCCCCCCCCCCCCGGGGCTGCGCCGGTCCGGTTATGGGCTTGTAATCGTGGTGATGGTGACCGCTATCGCCAATCATCCCCCCCCCCACTCCTCAGTACGGATTTACGCCGTTGGTCGACCACAAATGTCATAACGCGACACAGGGGCGGATCCATGAATTCCGTAAAGGGGGGGGGGAGGGCTTTACAAATTCAAAGGCTAGCGCGACCCCCTTTTCTTATTTTTGTTTCTGTTAGTGAGGGTGCACGGAGGTGGAAGCGCCCCTTCTCGATCCATCATTGCGTCAACCACATATGGAACAACTCATTGCTCGCATTACAGGGGCGGACCCAGGAATTTTGTAAAGGGGAGGCGTCTTTACAAAATCAAAGGCTGGCGCAACCTCCCCCCCCCCCCCATTTTCTTGTGTTGACGAAATAAAGAGAGGGCACTAAGGGGGATGCGCCCCTCTCATCCACGATTGCGTCAACCACAAGTCAAAATCGGGATTACCACAAATGCAATAACACGTCGATCACAAATTTCATAACGCGTCACAGGGGGGGGGGGATCCAGGAATTCCGTAAAGGGGGGGGGCCTTTACAAAATCAAAGGCTGGCGACCCCCCCCCCCCCATTCTTATTTTTGTTTCTGTTGTTTTAACTAATAATACAGTGATAGTGCACCAGAGGGGAATGCACCCCCTCTCGACTCATCATTGCGTCACCACTAATATCAAACTCACTGCTTGCATTACGGGGGCAGATCCAAAAATTTCGTAAAGGGAGGCGGCTTTACAAAATAGAAGGCTACCACCCCCTCCATATTTTCATTTTATCTATGTTGTTTTAACCCCCCCCCCACAAAAAAAAGAAAGAAAAGAAAAGAAAGGGGGCACCAGAGGGGATGCGCCCCCTCTTGATCATCATTGCGTCAAGCACAATGACCAACTCATTGCTTGCATTACAGGGGCGGATCAGGAATTTCGTAAAGGGAAGCGTCTTTGCAAAGTAAAAGTCTTGCGCGACCACCCCTCCCCTATTTTCTTCTTTTTTTTCTGTTGTGTTGACGAAACAAAGAGATTGGGCAATTTCTGTTGTGTTGACGAAACAAAGAGATTGGGCACTAATGGGGGATGCGCCCCCTCTCAATCCGCGATTGCGTCAACCGCAAATATCAAAATCGGGATTAACCACAAATGTCATAACGCGTCGACCACAGATGTCAAAATTTTCAAACTAACTGCAAATGTCCTAACCCGTCACAGGGTGGATCCAGGAATTCCGTAAAGGGGCGCCTTAAAAAAACAAACAAACAAACAAACAAAGGCTGGCGTGACCCCCCCCCTCCCCCATGTTCTTATCTTTGTTTCTGTTGTTTTAACATACTATAGTGAGGGGGAACCAGAGGGGGAAGCGCCCCCTCTCGATCCATGATTGCGTCAACCATAAATATCCACACTCATTGTTTGCATTACGGGGGAGGATCCAAGAATTCCGTAAAGAGGAAACGGCTTTACAAAATAAAAGGCTGGCGCTACCTTCGCCCCCACCCCATTTTCTTATTTGTATTTTGTTGTTAAAAAACTGTTGTTGAAAAAAATAAAGAGAGGGGGCACTAAAGGGGAAGCGCCCCTCTCGATCCATCATTGCGTCAACCACATAATATCATGGAAAAACTCATTGCTTGCATTACATGGCGGATCCAGAAATATTGTAAAGGGGAGACGTCTTTACGAAGTGAAAGGCTGGCGCGACCTCCCCCCTCCCCATTTCTTCTTTTCAATTCTGTTGTATTGACCAAATAAAAGATGGGCACTACAGTGGGCGAAAGCTCGGTGGTCTAGTGGAGATGACGGCCGTCCGGTGATCAGGAGGTCGCAGGTTCGAATCCTGCTCGAGTATGTACGCCATGATTTTTTATCATGGCTACTACTAAAACACTGATCAATTCAGTGCTTATTACGTCGATGTAAGGCAATTTGTCAATCAGTTGCAATGAAAACATCTCGAGGGAAGAAACTCATGAATTTGAATAACAGGCAGTTTTTTTTTTTCCAATGACGTATGAATGATCAACAAGGCGGCAATCAGCGTCCTCCTTATATCCCTTACTCGGCAGAGACTGACAGAAGCCATTCCGTACACGAAATCCTTATTGTACCACGAAATCTGTTTCGCACGGTACGAAATCCATTTGATATGGTACGAAATGCATTCCGTGTGCAACGAAATTCATTTCGTCTTCGACGCAATCCATTTCGTATGGTACCTTACAGGGAAATGACTTTTGTTGTTCAATTCCGTACACAAAAGGAGTGTAGTTCAGTTCTGTTAGACCCTCTACACGAAATGCAGTTTGTAGAACCATTCCGTGCACGAAATTGTTTTGTAGTTTCAATTCCTTACACGAAATGATTTTTTTTTTGGAACAAAATAAGATCTGTTACGAAATTATATTTGCCATGTCATTCTGTCACAAAATGATAAAGCACAAGTCTTTTTTGTAACAAAATGAGATTTTGTTTACAAAATAAATTTGTTGTTTCATTTTGTAACAAAATGGATAACTGCCTTCCTAATTTTGTAATTAAACCAGATTTCGTTACAAAATGAAATTGTTTGTTACGAAATTGTCTGTACAATTTCATCTTGTAACGAACTGGATTTCAGTGTATGATTTCTGTACTTTTAAGGTAATTTCGTGTCTTTTTGGACGGAATTTTCAAGCGAACACTTGGCGCCCCATACAATCGAAGCGTTTCTCGCGCTTTTGTTTCTCTCACATACGGCTTGCATTTATGTGATGATTGACTATC
Organism: Diadema setosum; assembly: GCF_964275005.1. Lineage (NCBI taxonomy): Eukaryota > Metazoa > Echinodermata > Echinoidea > Diadematoida > Diadematidae > Diadema > Diadema setosum. The sequence goes on from NC_092687.1 coordinate 5,844,866, forward strand.
AAGCGGTGTTCCCAACTAGATTTGCGTGTAATTTCTAAGTTTCTGTTACGGTCTTATGTGCAAAAGTCAGCCTTTACAGTAATGTAGCAACTGTCTTTCAAAAGAAAATTGAAAATAGATTTGTCATACAATTTATATCGAAGCAAAGTTTGGCATTCCTCTTTAACTTTGCTCACTATTGTGTCCACCTTAACAGAAATTTGTAGAAAATATACAAATTGGAACAAAAAACAAAACAAATTCTTTCTCAAAGCATGACTACCTTCGTGTCTCAGAATAACGTGGCACAAAGGGTTTCCACCATGGCACAAAAGAGTTAAGAAGACGTCTCCCCTTTACACCTTACGGAATTCCTGGACCTGCTCCTGTAATACAAGCAATGAGCAAGCATTTCTGTGTTGTTAAAACAACAGAACTGAAAAATAGGGGGTGCGGCAGGTTTTGAATTTGTAGGGGCTCCTCCCCTTTAAAGAATTCCTGGATCCGCCCCTCTAATGCAAGCAATGAGTTGTGACATTTTGTGGTTGACGCAATCGCGGATCGAGACGGGCGCATCCCCTTCTGATTCCCCCTCTATTTGTTTTTCCTTCAAAACAACAAATGATAAAAAGATGGGGTGATGCGTCACGGTTTAATTATGCAAAGGTGCACCCCTTCCCCTTTACGGAATTCCTGGACCCGCCCCTGTAATGGAAGCAATGAGTTTGGTCATTTGTGGTTGACGTAATCATGGATGGGGGGGGGGGCGCATTCCCCATGGTGCCCCCTCTATATGTTTCGTTAAAACAAGAGAAAATGAAAAGAAGAAAATGGGGTGGTGTCGCGTGAGCCTTTGATTTTGTAAAGGCGCCTCCCCTTTACGGATTTCATGGATACGCCCCTGTAATGTAAGCAATGGGCTTAGTAATTTGTGGTTGATGCAATCATGGATCAAGAGGGGGCGCATCCCCCATGGTGCCCGAAAAGAAGAAAATGGGGTGGTGTTGCGTGAGCCTTTGATTTTGTAAAGGCGGCTCCCCTTCACGGAATTCCTGGATACGCCCCTGTAATGCAAGCAATGAGTTTGGTGATCTGTGGTTGACGCGATCATGGATCGAGAGGGGGCGCATCTCCCATGGTGCCCCCATTATATATTTTGTTAAAACAAGAAAAAAAAATAAAAAAGAAGAAAATTGGGTGGTGTCGCGTGAGCCTTTGATTTTGTAAAGGCACCTCCCCTTCACGGAATTCATGGATACGTCCCTGTAATGTAAGCAATGGGTTTGGTCATTTGTGGTTGACAAAATCATGGATCGAGAGGGGCCGCATCCCCCATGGTGCCCGAAAAGAAAAAAAAAATGGGGTGGTGTCGCGTGAGCCTTTGATTTTGTAAAGGTGCCTCCCCTTCACGGAATTCCTGGATACGCCCCTGTAATGCAAGCAATGGGTTTGGTCATTTGTGGTCGACGCAATCATGGATCGAAAGGGGCGCATCCCCCATGGTGCCCCCTTTCTATTTTGTTTTTTTTTTTACTAAAAGAAGAGAAAATGAAAAGAAGAAAATGGGGTGGTGTCGCGCGAGCTTTGATTTTGTAAAGGCGCCTCCCTTCACGGAATTCCTGGATACGCCCCTGTAATGCAAGCAATGAATTTTTCCATTTGTGGTTGACGCAATGATGGATCGAGAGGGGGCGCTTCCCCCTCTAGTGCACCCTCACTATATTAGATTAAAACAAAAGAAACAAAAATAAGAAAAGGGGGTCGCGCCATCCTTTGATTTTGTAGAGCCCCTCCCCCCCCCCCCTTTATGGAATCACTGGATCCGCCCCTGTGACGCGTTATGACATTATTTTGTGTTCGAAGTGTTATGACATTTGCGGTTAATCCAATATTGACATTTGCGGTTGACGCAATCGCGGATTTAGAGGAGGCGCACCCCCCCCCCCCCCTTAGTGCCCCCTGTCTTTATTTTGTCAACACAACAGAAACAAAAGAAGACAAGTGGGGAGGGTCGCGCCATCCTTTCATTTTGTAAAGGCGCCCCCTCCTTTGTGTAATTCCTTGATCCGCCCCTGTAATGCAAGCAATGAGGTTTTCCATTTGTGGTTGAGGCAATGACGGATCGAGAGGGGCCTCATCCCCCTCTGGTGCACCCTCACTATAATTATTCGGTTAAAACAACAGACATTAAAACAACATGACATTAGTGGTTATTTTGACATTTTGTCGTCGACGCGTTATGACATTAGTGGTTGTTTTGATATTTGTCGTCGACGTGTTATGACATTAGTGGTTGTTCTGACATTAGTGGGCGATTTTGACATTAGTGGGCTCTACAGGCCCCTTTTTCATTTCTTGCACACTCTTCACTTTCAAGTCTTATAACTTTTGAAGGGATTAGAGCTACTGCCTTGAAAGTTGGCAGTATTCATAGACAGAATGTGTTCACAGAACATGCTCAGTTTCAATTTAATCTGATAATCCCTTCATTGATGTTGCTCCAGGGGTTTACATCCTGTTATTTATCTATTTTTTTTTTTTTTTTTGGTCCCATTCATCGCACAGCTAGCACGGTTTGGTAAAGATGAAACGCTTTAGTACACAGATAGACTCTGTACTTTAGAGCATTTTTTCTCTGTTCACACTTTTCCAGAGTGTGTGCTTTCTTTCCCATATTTAGAGAGGTTTGAGATTCCATTTCGATTGAGCTATACATTATTATAAAGATTAGAGTCTGGTCTTTTAGAATCTGTCCTTAACCAAAAACTTATGTCTGGCGACTTTTTGTTTGTTCTGTGATGCGGGGTCACATTATGGACTTTCCTTTCTTGGGATACGACATTTATTGCCCTCACTAGAATAGTATTGCCCTCGTCTTCGACTCAGGCAATACAATTCTAGTTCGGGCAACAAATGTATCCCCATCACGGCCAGTCCATATTAGCAAGTGGGATACCTTTGCTCCTGACGCCGTTTCGGCGAGGGCGGCAAAGAATTCGTCTGCTATCCTGACATGACTTAGCTCCAGGGTCTTAAGGTTTGGCATGGTACAGATACTCGTGGCGTAGGCTTGTGATGCAGCAGCCGATATGTCACGTCCTCCATCGTGTAATATTGATTCCAACTATGTAGTACAGTAAGAGGGTGTAAAGAAGACACAAGTAAGAAATCATTAAGTGCCTCCCCAGAAAAGAAGACAAAGCAAAACACAAACACACAAGTCACATTATCATGAGATAAACAATCTTTCAGGATTTAACTACAAACGTTATCATTCTCTTTATCAGAGTATGTCACATTTAAACCATATTAACAGATTTACAAATAAAACAAAATCATGAATGATGAAAGAATTATTGTGTAATGTCATGCAGGATAAATATGAGGCTCTCGAGAGGTAATTCGCCTTGTCCATTTTCATCAGAGACTACCACGGACAAAAGTGGTTTAGAATTGTAACAGGACGAACCCACAGCTTGTAATGCCTTTATGTCAACGAGACTTTCACCTCCTGTTGGAAAGACTATAAAAAAAAGTTTTGTACCACGGAAAACTGAGACTTTCACCTCCTGTTGGAAAGACTATAAAAAAAAGTTTTGTACCACGGAAAACTTTACAAACATTAGATTTTCCCTACTACGAAGAAACATAGATCTCTGCTCTTTTGTTCTGCGTATTTCATTTGGAGATAAACAAACTGTAGTGTAAAATGAGATACCGTTGCGTTGGCTATAATGACATCACATAGCTTTAGAGTGTTTAAGTTTGGCATGGTACAGATACACTTGGCGTAGTCTTGTGATGCAGCAACCGAGATGTCAGGTCCTCCGTCGTGTTTTATTGATTCCAACTATGTAGTACAGTAAGAGGGTGAGAAGTATACGCAATTAAGAACTCATTTAAGTGTCTCCAGAAAAAAAAAACAAAAAAAAAACAAAAACAAAAACATACACACACACACACACACACACACACAAGACACATAGTCAGGGTGATAAGTAATATTTCAGATGTTTTCAGCAAGCTTGAAAGGTTCTCAAGCGTGTATTAACGATTCAGGCGATATAGTACACTAAGAAGGTGATAAGAAGACACAAGTAAAAGCTAATTTAAGTGCCTACCTGAAACAAAAGAAGACACGTAATCATGTGATAAGCAATCTGTCAGGTTGTAGCATCAACCTTTATTACTTTATTAAAGTATCATCCGTTGGAAAGAATAAAAAGACTTTGTACCACAGACAAACTTATCAAACATTTTTTTTTTGTTTTTTTTTTCTGGTAAGAAGATAAGAGATTACACAGAAATTTGCTCCATTGTAAAGTGTATGGCATTACAGTGGAGAAAAACAAACTGTAATGCAATGTGACATACCCTTGCGTCTGACGCTGTTTTGGCAAGGGCGGCAAAGAACTCGTCTGCTATCCTGACACCACATAGCTCCAGAGTGTTAAGGTTTGGCATGGCACAGATACTCTTGGCGTAGGCTTGTGATACATCAGCAGAGATGTCAGGTCCTTCAACGTGTTTTATTGATTCCAACTATGCAGTACAGTGAGAGGGTGAAAAAAAGACGGAAGTAAGATATCACTTCCGTGCCTCCAAATAAAAAACAAACAAAGAAAACACACAAAAAAAACATATGTCACATAATCAAGTGAGAAGCAATCTGTTAGGTTTTAATATCACACGATCACACACAACAACAACAACAAACTATTGCCCAATATCCCTTCTCCCAAGCATATCAAAAATATATAGAGAAAATTGTTTGTAAAAGACTGTATTCTTTTTCAAATAGAAATGAAATTCTTTTTCCGAATCAATTCGGATTTACGAAAAAAATTATTCTACAGATTACGCTATTAATCAACTTTGTGATAAGATAATTGAAGCTCTTATTAATAAGGAACATATTGTTGGAGTTTTTATGGACCTGAGTAAGGCATTTGATACTATTGATCACAAAATTCTTATCCGCAAATTAAAACATCATGGAGTTCGAGGAATACCTCTTCTATGGTTCACCGATTATTTATCTAACCATGAGCAATATGTTGAATTTGATTCATGTTCCTCCAGGAGGTTAAAAATCAATTGTGGAGTACCACACGGGTCTATCTTAGGCCCTCTGTTATTTCTTATTTATGTTAATGATATAATTAATGTTTCACCAATATCAACTTAAATTTTGTTTGCAGATGATACAAATATATCTTATTCACATAAAGATCCACAGATACTTATCCACACTCTTAATTTTGACTTAGGTAAAGTTTCTTCCTGATTCAAATGCAATAAATTATCTTTAAATATAAAGCTAGTTTTATACATTTTAAAAACGTTCATTCTTCTGATATTGAATATAATTGGTATATTGATGGGTTACCCCTTGTAGAAAAAAGTCTACTAAATTTCTTGGTTTAATTATTGACGCTAATCTTACCTGAAATGAACATGTAAATGAAGAGTTTGTTTCCAAAAACCGATAAGTCCATTTTTGAAGATTTTGAAGTACGGTCTCTGTCATAAAGTACAAAATAATATTTTTTAAATGATACATTGGTCACTACATGTAAAGGTATATTTTTGAAGTTATGGTCAAAAGAAGCAACATTTTTCTTATTATTCTCTTTATTTTTCTTGACCTTTAATCGCAAATATCTCCATTTGACAAATATGGACTTATCGGTTTTTGCAAACAAACTCTTCAAATATTATAAGTAATATTGTATCAAGAAATATAGGTATATTGTTTAAACTAAAAGATTTCCGATAGAAAAGTCTCTTTTTATTTTATATAATGCACTGATTTTACCATACATCACATACTGCAATATGGTATGGACAAATTCTAGCAAGACAAAAATTCAATCAGTTCATCTTCTCCAAAAAAGAGCACTCCGCATTTGCACCAACTCACATTATCTTGCAAATTCTGAACCATTATTTTTCAAATTGAAAACTTTGGAAATCCATGATATTCACACATTACAAAGCGCAATATTCATGTACAAATCCAAATCCAACACCCTCCCTTCCTCATTCCACAACCTATTCACTGTGTACTCCAGTGTCCACGCTTACCAAACTCGACATTCTAAAGATTATCACCTCCACAATCCCAAGTTAATGATGGCTCACAAGTCAATTAGACATCATGGACCTGACTTTTGGAATAATCTCCCTGAGCAAATTAAGACAACCACCAAATTATATTCTTTTAAGGCACTTATGAAAAAATATCTTTTATCGAAATATAATGATGCATGAGTGATAAAATTTATATTGATATAGCATTAGTTTTAGTACTTTGCTGCGTATAAAAATTGTTGATACTGTAGAAGTATGTAGAAGAAATACTTGTGACACAAAGAACAAACCAAAATCAATTTAATCAGGTATATATACCCAAACATTAGATTAGCAAAATTGTATTTCATCGCATGTACAGCTCAGCACAGCACAGCACAGCTCAGCACATCACAGCACAGCTCAGCACTCACCTCAGCACAGTATTATGGATAAAAATGCCTATTGATAACAAATAAACGAAAACTATTTTGAATTCCCCCTTTACTTTTGATTTCATAAATTATTATAATATTTTGGATTTGACTATTGATTCTATTTTTGTAGACACGTCCGTTATACAGATATGTAAATCGATTTTAAGTCTCGAATTTTACCCCGAGGCCTCGATCCATGTCAAGCTGCTGGTTATGATCGCGGTCTCCTGCTTTTCTATAATAATACTAACAACCAAAAAAATATTGAATTTTAAAAATCAATTTATTCAAATTCCCTCTATCATATTCTTTTTTCCCTAAAAATTCGTTTAATAAAACGACGTGATATACTCCGAATGAATAATCAATTATTATCTACATACTCTACAAGTGTTGATTTAACGATTCGCTGATATGCTACACGTCTTATACATCGAATACTGTCATGTCCATAGTGTGTGTGTGTGTGTGTGTGTGTATGTATCTTGAATTAATTTGCAAGGCAGTATATTATGCAATGCCGATTTTTTGTTGTTTTTCAACTCAATTTTTGCATCGGGCTTTTAATACAAGAGGGGCCCACACTCTACAAGCTCTGTCTTTTTAGTGGGTCTTTCCGTTGTTTTTTTTTTTTTTTTTTTTCACACAGTGCATAATTTATTGAAAACTATTTCACTTTCGTTATCTTAGCAGCTATTGCAATGTATCGCCACTGTTAGTCTTTTTTTAATTATTGTTGTTTTTTCTGTGCAATTGTATCCATTGTTTTTATCACATAAGAAAGTGATGTTTATGATTGTATACAGTGGAAAAAAAAAACAAATAAATATGAACTTGAATATGAACTTGAATCTGTTTGACATAACAGGATTCGACTGCATACGGCATGACAGAAGTGGAATCAACAAGACAAAAGGAGGAGGAGTAATGATGTACATAAATAAACGTTGGTGTCAGAATTTTTAGGTTATGAAGACTGTTGGTGATGAGAATATAGAATTGTTATGTGTAGCATTGCGGCCGTTTTATCTTCCAAGGGAGTTCAATCAATTACAACTTGTACATTTGATTTTAGTGTATGTACCCCCGGATGGAAATGCCGAGTTGGCATCAGAGGTTATACAGAACACAGTACAGGATCTGGACACACAGTGCCCGGACTCGCCAAAGTTTGTGCTAGGGAACATGAATCACTGTAATCCGGATTGTGTCCTAGTTAATCTGGATTGTGTCCTACAGGAAATGGGAACCATACAGAGATTAGTTCTCTTAAGCTTGTCTAATGTGTATGGTAGTAAATGATACAAATCTGTTTCTTCATTCGGTTGTAAATTCATCATGATAATCTAAGTCCAGATTCAGTATCATGCTTTTTACCATTATTTGTTTGCTTGCTGGCATTTGATATGATCCTTTACGAGAGAAATTTTGTGATTAAAATCATGCGTTTGTGTATTCGGATAAATCCTGCACCGAATTTGTCGTCTGAATACCATTGCCGACTTTTCTCTTTTCTTCATGTCAGAACAATCATGCTTTATACGTGTGTATATATGTGACCCTGCACCTCAAAACAAGCAAAAAGTCGCCAGACATGAATTTTTAGTTAAGACCATATTCTGAAAGAACAGACTATAAGCTTTAAAATGATGTATAACTCAAATCAAATGGACTCTCCTAACCTATCTAAATATTGGAAAGAAAGCACAAACTCAGGAAAAACGTGAACTGAGAAAAGAGGCTTTGAAGTACAGTGTCTATTCAAGCGTCTTTACCAAACCGCGCTGGCTGTGCGATGAATGGGACAAAAAACAGGAAGTAAACCACCAGAGTAACAACAATGAAGGGATTATCAGATTAAAATGAAATTAAGGATGCCTCATTAACACATTGTGTACATAATTAATGCCAACTTTTAAAGCAGTAGCATCATCCTTTCAAAAGTTATTAGAGTTGAAAGTGAAGAGTGTGTACAAGGTTTTTTTCAGAAATGAAAAAGGGATTCTAAAGACACACCTAATCACACTATTCTACCAAAAATGTTCGAGATAAACTGCTAAAAAACACACTTTCCTGCCCGTTTTATGACACCAAATTTTAGCATAATCTAAAAGAAGACCCGCTCTTTCAGGAAGTATGAAAAAGTCAAATTCGGCTAGGTTGACCCATTTCACTTATTTTCAGTCCTCACGCAAAATCAGTGTGTGCGACTTTATGTTCGTTTTGAGGTGCACGGTCACATATAGAACAAGCGGAAAGTGAATGTAAATTAATGCATTTCTCTGGTATGTGGCTTGGTGCCATGTTAATGAGCCTGGTGGTGGTGGGATTTCATTGCAGCCCAACTCTTGTCCTGTAGTTCTGTTTACGTCATTATATCAGTCACACCAGATGTACGTTTACCGTTCCATTATTCCGTAGCTTTTGCTTTCATCATAGTCTGGTGGGATTTCTGAAAAAGGGCTCTCTAAAATGGTGTTAGAGGCATTTTCGAGTAAAAGTTGGGAACCGGTCCCTTTTACCTAATTTGAGTATGCTGAATCCAAAAAATCCGGTTCCCAAGCGACCATCTAATTTGCATAAACAAAATGGCTGACACGCATTTTCTAGAAATTCTTTGCAAACGAGCTGGAAAAAAAAAAGGGAATTGTTATCTTTGTACAGAGAATGGAATTAGCAATTTGAAGGATAAACGTTTCTCAGGTGGTGAACAGAATATTTTATTCATAATCATGCAAATTAGGACTGAAATATGCACATAAATATATATATAGACTGGAAGAGTAATCTTTTCATTTTTCTTTCTTGAGAGGAAATTAAACACTAGATATGTAGACTTTGAGGTTTTGAGGGTTAGGAAAACTCCGGTTCCCAAGCGAAATTTACCGATTTTGACCATCTAATTTGCATATACAAAATGTCTGCCCAGACGCAGAAATACTCAGTTTCAGACACGCATTTTCTAGAAACTCTTTGCAAACGAGCTAGAAAAAAATTTAATTGTTATCTTTGTACAGAGAATGGAAGTAGCGATTTGAGGGATAAACGTTTCTCAGGTGGTAAATAAAATATGTTATTCATAATTATGCAAATTAGGACTGAAATATGCAGATATATGTATATTAACACTAGAAGAGTAATTCTTTTTTTTTTTTTTTTTTGAGAAGCAAATTAAACACTGGATATGTAGACTTTAAGGTATGGATGGTTAAGAAAACTCCGGTTCCCAAGCGAAATTCACCGATTTTAAGCATCTAATTTGCATAACAAAATGGCAGCCCAGCTGCAGAAATTGCCAGTTTCAGACATGCATTTTTAAAGAAATTCTTTGCAAACGACCTGGAAAAAAAAAAGAGTAGATTGTAATCATTGTACAGAGAATGGAATTAGCAATTTGAGGGATAAACGTTTCTCAGGTGCACTAAATAGAATATTTTATTCATAATCATGCAAATTAGGACTGAAATATTTAGAGACATGTATAATATATTAACACTGCAAGAGTAATTTTCACTTTTTTTTTTACTTGAGAGGCAAGGTAAACTTTAAATATGTGGACTTTAAGGTTTTGAGGATGAGGAAAACTCAGGTTCCCAAGTGAACTTCACCGATCTTGACCATCTAATTTGCATAAACTAAATGACTGTCCAGGCACAGAAATCGTCAGTTTCAAACATTTTCTTTTTTTTTTTTTTTTTTGCAAACGAGCTGGAAAACAGTGATTTGAAATCTTTGTACAAAGAATCGAAATATTGTAATTGGTATGCAAATCATTTATAGACTTCATGAGTTTTATGTGCATGCAGCTCATTCAATAGCCTATATACCCTGGTGGGATTTTATTTTTCAATTCTTCTTAAAAGGTAATTTTGGGTTTTTTAATTCGAGTTAGGAACCCGATTCTTAAAGCAAAATTGATTTCGCTACGGCAAAGAAAAAAAAAAGAGAAAACGGGTTTCGCTTAAGCGAATGAACTTGAACATCTAATTCGCATAATACATACAAAATAGTTGCAACATTGCCATATATATATATAATATATATATATATATATATATATAGATATATATATATATATATATATATATATATATATATTGCAAGCATTCGTCTGTAGGTTGAAGTGGGATAGGTGGTTCTATTCTATTTTCTCGTTGATGCGTTTTTTTTTTGTTTTTTGTTTTGCAAGTCGAAGAAAAACACCTTTATTTTCACAATAAACATTACTGATGCCCCAATGAATAAGCAAAATTGTGTTGTAAGTCCGATAGATGAAATCATATATATATATATATATATATATGGGTGATTTTTTTTTTTTTTTTTTAAGACTGGAGAAGGATCCATTGGGAGGTTAAGCTTATAGAATAGCCGCGACCACACACTGGCAAAAGATCAAGAAGTTTAAGATCGCGATCTCCAAGATCTCAAATGGCGCGGTCAGATTAGCAAAATATCGATAAGTTTAAAGGGACTGTACAGTACTGGTTGAGGTAGGGATTCATGTTTTGAACATTCCTAAGTGAGATAATGAAAAGCCTCTAATGAAATATAAAAGAGCATGTAATTTTAAGAAGGATTCAACGTTTATTTGATGAAAATTGGTTTTCAAATGGCTGAGATATCCAAAAAAGTGTTAATAATAAAAGGCGACATGCCACAACTTTATTAGTATCTCTTTGTTTCACCTTGTTTTGGGATATCTCAGCCATTTCAAAACCGATTTTCATTGAATAAACTTTTGATACCCCTTAGAACTTCATGCTCTTAGACATCTCATAGAGTGGTTTCTGAATATCTCACAAAACGTTAAAAGCTCATTCTTCACCTCTTTAAGATCATGATTTTTTTATTTTTTTATTTTTTAAGAGCGTGTGACTCCAAACTTTCCACGAAACTTCCCACTACAGCTAGAGATATTTCATTTTATAATGCCATCCCCGCCAAACTTCTCGATCTCTTGCCAGTGTGACCGGACAACAAAAGATCGCGAAGACTTCGCAATCTTAAACTTTGCGATGTTTTGCCACTCTGACTGCGCCTTATCATGATAAACTTTAACAACGATGTTAGAATAGCAGTGAGGTAGAAGAAATGGAAAAAAAGACGTATGACACACATCTTTCTAGATTTGATCCTTCTACATCTGTTATAAGAATGTAACTTCCAAGACAGTTTGAACTCTGAAATTAGGGGTTTACATCTTTCTGGTCCTTTTCGTGTTTTTTTTTTTTTCAGTATACGTGGATAACATTGCGCCAGTGAAAACCACCAGGTATTGATGCTTTTCAATTTATTCTTAATTGGACGACGCCACGCTCCCTTGTCTGTCTGACTTATGATATTATATCTCACCAGGTGTGATTCAGACCATAGAAATGACATTCTTAGCAAATAGGCTTCTAGCTTTAAGGGCCAGTGGTTTGTGAGGACAAATGGATACTGAAAACGCATTAGGAACCATGTTACATACAGAAAATTCCACTTCGTATCAGACGTAAACGGTCGCCATTCTGTCTCTCATTATATGCTTGATCAAGCATAGTTTTGAATATCCATATTGTCACTTAAATTTTTGCCCAAGAATTAGGATATGAATCTTTTTTATGGAGAACCTGGGTTTTTTACCACCTTGCGAACATGAAGTTACTTTTGTTCCCTTGAGAGATAACATCGATCCGATAGCTACCTTAAAGAGGCCTTCTTCCGTAGATATAGAGTTGTGCTTTTTCTGCCAGACTGATACTGACTGTAGCACTTTCAGTAACACAAGTGAACAAGGACTCATAATCACCAAGGATGTTGCTTGTACGAGAAGAAAACTAAATGTTTCCAAGAACAGTTATCAGTCGTCTTTACAAGAATGAATTTATATTTGATTCAAAAGATGCATCTCACAAGCTCGTTTGGCACAAAAATATGTTCCGCCACTTTACCGACAAAAGTAAACTGAACGCTCGCGGAAGTAGTTCAACGACAATACTCCTGTATAAAAAAAAATAAAAAAAAAAACCTGCTCACGGTGCCAGACCTGATATTTCTTCACCAGTAGACAATGGATGGGAACGTTTTGATCTGGCCTACAGCCTGTACACATGCATCTAGCTCCAATCCTGCAAGGTTGCCTTGAAATGATTTCATGTGCATGCGAAAGCAATGCAGAACATTTCGATGCAAATGTCACAAATCGGGGATACGATGTACAGCAGTGTCTGCATGTTAGAAAGAATGTGATGATGCAAACTTTGCATGAATGTAGGTCAGTTCAGCTCGATTGAGAAATAGAGTTTTCGTTTAAGATTATGTTTCTTCGACAGCCAAAATATAAAGGTGTTGATGACTGAAGAATTAAAAAGTCATCCTTCGTTTCTGTTTCCGATACTGTCCGAAGTACCAGGATTTTTCTTACAGTTTTTTTTTTTTGGCTTGAGCCTCCAGAGTGGGTGAAGAGATAGATAAAAAAAAAGACATAAATTATGTTCGCAAATGAAATTTATGAAAGTTACCATTTGATTTTACATTCAACTGTTGATTGAAAATAGTTATAAAACAATTCATCCAAGGAAAACGACAAAGTAAAGGGAAGGATAAAAAAGTGACCTTGCACTAATCTTTAGAGAAATGTATAGTGGTGTGATTGCCCGATTACTTTGATAGCAAGACCTTGTTTTTGTGGCAAATATACATAGAAAATGGGAATATTTGCATAGCTTATTATGAGAATTACATAATAAAAGTGTGTTGTTTGGTAATTGCAGTTAATTTTTGTGTCCCTTAATCACACCAGGAATCACTAACAGGTCTTGATGTAATAACTGTTATGAAACATAGTCATATATTGCGGCAGTGCGTTATAGAATCTCGAAACCTGCCTGGTCTAAGGCCTCTTGAATACCAATTTGCAAACATATTTCCGTTGGTGTTATTCAGGTCTTCGTTATTGATTGATTCCAGTATTTGATTTACCTCGGACTCTGACGACATGATAATGTGCAACTTGTTTGCCCGAAAACTTAGCTCTATTTCAGTACGCTAAGGTACATTTTGATAGCAAGACTTGGTTTTAGGGAATGTATTCTTAGAAATGGTCAAATCTTTGTATAATTCATTATGAAAATGAGATCATTAGGGTATTTCTAATAGCTGTGTTCTTATTTCTTGTATCTCTTTATCACAAAAGAATCATCATCTGAGGTCTTGGTATGATAAATATAGTGATTCAGATTCATATATCGCCTCAATGTGTTGTAGAATCTCGAAGCTTGTCGTAGTATAGCCTCATGCATACCAATTTGCATACATAATTGCAGATATTGTTATTCATTTTTTTTTTCTGAATTGGTTGATTCCACTATTTGATGTTCCTCGGACTCTGATGACACCATGTACACTTTGTTTGATCAATAGCATATCTATTTTTCATTACGCCAAGGTACATTTTGATAGCAAAACTTTGTTTTAGGGGAAAATGTGTTGGGACAATGGAAATATTTGCCTAATGTATTATGCAAATGAATGCATGTTTTATTTCAATACTTGAAGTTGGTTTTTGTATCTCTTTATCACACTAGGTATCGTGGACCGGTCTTGATACAATGATAACTATCACCAGAATTATGATTCAGATTCATTTATTGCGGCAATGCGTTGTAAGAATCTAGAACCCATGCCAGTTCTGTTTTCTCTTATATACCAATTTGCATAGATAATTGCATAAGCGTTATTCAATTCTTTTTAACTGATTGGTTGCAGGACTTAATTTTGATTGGAATCTGACGACACCATGTACTTTTTGTTTGCCCGATAACTTGTTAAAATGATCAAAAATGGAAGTGAACAAGAGGGTACGATATGTGGTAATGCACTGCTGTATCAGCGGGAACTCCTAATTTGCATATTTCACCTTTTAATTTGCATATATAAGTGATAGTTACGAAGAATTATTGATGACCTACCTATTGTCTCTGCACCTTAATTTCTGAAACTATTGCTATTTCTGCACGTCTATGGAGATTTTATGAATATTAGATCATCAAAACACCTTAAAAAGCAATGGATTGGCGGCCATTTTGTTTATGCAAATTAGATGCTCTTAGACTCAAAATTCCGCTTGGGAACCGGAAATTTTGGATTTAGCGTACTTGAATTATACAAAATAGACCGGTTCCCAACTTTTACTAAAAAATGCCTCTGACAGTCATATTTTCCCGAAATCCCATTAGACTATCATACTTGTTCCATTTATTCATAGCGTTAGTCAGTGTATACACAACACTGAGTCTGTTTCTGTGTAAACCGAGAATTCATTACATTGAAAGTTGTACGCCACATTTTTCTCATGCCTCCCTTTTTTGTATCAGGTCTTGTCGAGATCATTGTACTTGAGCTTTGGTATTCCCAAGTCACCCGTGCGACGCATTATGCGACTTCTCATGTACTATAAAGCATTCAATTTTATGCCATGTCTCCTCAGCTCAAACCAATTCCAGTCTTTTTCCCTTACATAGTGATTGTTGTCTTGTTAATGAACTAGATGGTGGTGGGGTTCCGTTCCATATCCCCAAAGTCCAATTTTGTAGCTTTTCATCGGTCACACCAAACAAATGGTTACTATTCCTTAATCTTCTCGCACTCGGCTTTTTAAAAAAGTCATATGTATTCACAGCTACTGTATTCTTAATACTTAGTCTATTTTTGTGGAAATCGAGTAGTCAGTTCAGTGATAGTTCAAAGTTGCATTTTTCTCATGCTTTCTCTTTTGGAACATGTGCATATTAACTGTCGAGTGCATTTCACTTCGGCTCTGATGGTGCCAAGTCACCCATGCGATACTCGTACTATGTGCGTCTTCATATGTATTTCACATTGTAACAAAATGGTTGACCAAACCGAGATTTCAGATGTTATTGTATTCTATTCTGAGGATGATTCCAAGCAATGTTACACCACCTTATTATCTTACCCATGTATGTCTGTTAAAAATGCAAGGTAATGTAGCCAACGGTATTGATGATATCAATACTCTTAATGATGATATGCCTAATCTTGACCTCATTCATGATGGCCATGACGTTTCATTCCATCCGAAACTAACAACATCTAGTTATATTCTACCGCAACATGAAGCACAGCTTAAGTCTTTCAGAGCGGAGTATACTTTCTCAGTATTGCGTTATAATATAAGGAGTTTGATTTAAAATGTTGACCAGTTACAATTATTTCTTGACACTTTGAATGTAAAACTTTCAGTTTTGGGATTATGTGAAACTTGGATGGCTGAAAATTTCACTTCCCTCGTACAATTAGATGGTTACACACTGGTAACAAATAACAGAGTTTGTAAACGAGGTGGAGGTGTGGTATTTTATGTGAAGAATAATTTGAAATTTGAAACGATAACCCAGCTAAATCATATGTCTGATTCTACTGAAAGTATTTTTATTGATGTAAGTAGGCCAGGTAGTAAAAACGAATTAATAGGAGAAATTTATAAGCCCCCAAACTGTAATCATTCTGATTTCATCTCAACTTTAGAAATTATTTTAGATTTGCCCTATTTCCGCAACAAACACGTGTATATAATAGGAGATTTTAATTTAGACTTACTTGATTATGGTAAGCCACAAACACGTGATTTTTTTTTATACTATGGTATCATCCTCTTTCACTCCTTGTATTGCCAAGCCCACAAGGTTGTTTGGAACCTCCGCAACACTGATCGATAACATATTTATAAACAGCCATGATTACGTTGATCAATGTATCGTTGTTACGGACATATCAGATCATTTTCCTCTTATAGTTTCTTCCATTTCTACTACGCCTGCATCGCATAAACAAAAGGTGTGTAAAAATTTATCGCAATCACGAGTGTTCTCCGATCATAATATCCAGCTGTTCAAACAAAGTTTATCCGACATTGATTGGAATGAGGTTTTTGACTCTACTGATCCGAATGATACGTATGACAGATTTATGAATATTTTGGTACCCTTATATCACTTGCATTTTCCTCTGAGAAATCAAAGAGGAAACTACAAAACAGTTCCGCGCTCACCTTGGATAACAAAAGTTTTACTCAGATCCATAAACAGGAGAAATACTTTGTTTTACAGATATAAATCACGTAATACAGCTTTGAATAAATTAAAGTACATTAGATATCGGAATACTCTTACGTCCCTGTTGCGTAAAGCAAAACAAGATCATTTTTGTTCCTTGTTTGAACAGCACAAGTCAGATGCAAAATCTACTCGGCATGTAACAAATAATGTTATTCATAAACGTGTAAATAAGGGTATTATTGATAATATCCTTTGTGAAGGGAAGAATTGAACAGGTGATGTGGAAATTGCGGAAGCATTCAACTCTTTTTATGTTAATATTGGTCCGAATCTGGCCCGCAATATTTAATCTGTACACAGACCCTTTCATTCTTGTCTACTTAATTCCAATCCACAGTCTTTATTTTTTCTCCCAGTACTTAAATGGAGGTCTTAGATGTTGTCAATTCTTTTAGACCCAAAAAGAGTACAGGTCATGATGGGATTTCTAATCACCTCATGAAATGTATTGTAAATGAAATACTATCACCATTAGTTCACATTTTGAATTTATCTTTATTAACAGGTATTGTGCCCACTAAAATGAGCATTGCCAAAGATATCCCAATTTATAAGAAAGGCAGAGAGGATGAGTTAGGAAATTATCGACCAATATCGCTTCTCTCCTCCTTTTCTAAATTACTTGAGAAGGTGGTTTATAATCGTTTGATCAAATGTGTAAACGAATGTGATATTTTAGCTGATAATCAATTCGGATTCCGGAAAAAAGCATGCAACCACCCATGCTATATTACTACTAGTTGAAAAAGTTATAAAAGCTATAGATACAAAGTCGCATACAGTCGGTCTGTTTCTGGACTACTCCAAGGCCTTTGACACAATAAATCACGAAATTCTTTTGTATAAGCTAAATCATTACGGTATTCGTGGAAAGGCCTTGGAGTGGTTCAGAAGTTACCTTACCGGTCAAACTCAATTTGTTTCCGTAAACAATCATGACTCTGAAATAAACTTGATTTGTTGTGGTGTTCCACAGGGCTCCCTCTTAGGTCATTTTTTTTTTTTCATTTTATGTATCAATGACTTCCGGAACTCATCCTCTCTGCTGTCTCTTTTTCTGTTCGCAGATGACACAAGTCTCTTTTATTCTCACTCAGATCCTTATGTTTTGCTCGATTCTTTGAATAATGAACTTAAGCTGGTATTTGAGTGGATTCAGGCAAATAAATTGTCGCTTCACATAAATAAGACCAATTATATGGTTTTCAGTTACACAATAAAATCTCTCCCATGTTTGGTTTTAGTTAACGGTTTACAGTTAAACCAAATAGATTCAACACATTTTTTAGGTATTTATATTGATAGTAACCTTTCATGGAAAGTACATGTTGATTATTTATGCAAATTGTTGTGCAAGAATGTTGGAGTTATTCACAAACTGAAATATCTCTTCTCAGAGCCAATATTGCATTCTCTTTATACAACTTTATTATTACCTTACCTGAATTACGGAATATTAGCCTGGGGGAATTGCTCTATCTAAAGACTAGAATCGATTCGTTATTTTTGATTCAGACAAAGGCCTTGCGGATTATAAATCGTGCGCATTTTTTTGATCACACTGATGTATTGTTTGTTTCAAGTAAACTGTTAAAAATTTCTGACTTGTATTTGTATCATGTTGGAATTGTTATGTATAAGTCGAATACTGGTGATCTTCCTAGTATATCTTCCTCGATGTTTGTTAAAAACAGTGATATCCATACTTACCCTACAAGACACAGTGAATCCTATTATTCAGTTTTAGCCCTCAAGACAATTACATCGACCGGCCCTTCTTTCTGGAATGAGTTCGATTTGGTTTGGTTGCAATCAAGTTCTTTACATGAGGCAAATCTCTCGTTTAAAGAAGCTACACCCATGTAGACAATGCCAGTGTATATCTTGGCAATCAAGGACTTAAAAACCAAAGATATAAAACACCTGTTTCTTGACCCTGGCCTAATCTAAGCATCAGTCACCGTCACGGGGGAGGGGGGTACCCGCGAGAGGAGGAGATTGTTTTGGTTTTGGCATGGGCTATGTAGCTCCATGGTGCGTGTGTGTGTCGACAAACTTCTACAATGCTCTCCTTCTTATTCCTGTATTTTCGTTATTTATGGGACAATTTTTTTTTCGTTCGAAATTCAAAACGGATGACTATAGAATTTCTCAATAGAATATAACATCTAAAACTTTACAAAGAATAGAGAAAATTGAGTGCACTTTGAATGATCTGCCACAGGCAGATATCCTTATCATGCTCTTACGTAATATGACAGCTGTTGCAGTAATTAAACCCTGGCTTGGTCCCCAGGTTTGCCACGCCTGAGTAAAAAGCTATTTTGCAGTTGGCAAGGACATCAACTCCCAACTCTCAAACGAGGAATCGTTACGGGGTATAGCACCCCATCAGCTTCGTTTGGCGATGGGGTCTCGCCTCAAACGGGGGTTTGACGGCATGTGAAGTTCCTTTAAGCAAAATCTCAAAGCCAATTTTCTAAAATCCTATGTTTAATTATTTTGCCGTAATCATTTGAAAATGTTTGCATACTCAAATGATGCCTCGCTCGGATGACTTCAGTAGTTTGAAGATCAACTTGCTACTTTTCTGAGCATTTATACCATAGGTATAAGCAAACACATCATGCTATACTTTGTACATCCCGTAAACTTTTTGATATTCTCGATATCTTGTATTTTTGGATGTTACGTCACTTTTGACATTGACACACTGTACTAAAAGCCTATTTTATATTTTTGGAACCCACATCCTACAAGCTTTGCTTTTTAGTGGGTTCCTCATATTACACGTCAATTATACGTCCTTATACGTTTGTGCAATTTTGGTTCAAACTGACCATTGTGTTAAGAACATTTCTTTTTCAAAATCAAATGGAATATGAAATTTGTATGAAATGTGGAATATGGAACTTGAATAAAAAAAAAATCGAAAAATGTATTGATCAGCCTACAAGAGGAAATAAAATTATTGACCAATGTTACTGTTCTGTACCAAACTCATATACATCTGTGATCCGAAATGGATTGGGTAACTCAAACCACAATGTTATTCATTTACTTCCAAAATACCGCCAGAAATTTAAGTCAGTGAAACCTCAGTTTAGAGAACTCAAGGTGTTGGATAGTAAAACATTACAACAACAACAAAAAAAAAAAAAAAAACAGGACTGTTATGAACTTACTGACTAGGATGTGTTTTTTTTAATTCTGCTGGGGATATAAATGAAATCACAAATACGATAAACGGTTACATCTTGTTCTGTGAACAATTACATGTCCCTGTGAAACGAGTCAAGATATTTCCTAATAATAAACCCTGGCTAACGCCAGAGACGCAGTCACTTCTGCATCATAGACATTAGACATTTATAGATTGTGATCTACAAAGACAAAGGGAAATTAGGAGCAATCTGAGGAAAAAAAAATCAAGAAAGCAAAGAGGGCATATAAATTCAAACTTCAGAATTGTTTAAAACAAATAATACACGTGATGCATGGAAGTGTATGCAAGTGATGACTGGTTTTTGTCAGGAGAATGTGGTGTTCCCTGGGGAGAATGCAAATCAATTTTCAATTCCAATTTCAATTTCATTTTCAATTTATTTCATATTTCTCAATGAAAACAGTACATAGCATATAACAAAATTATATGAAATACATGATATCCAGCTGGACACATACATAAACTATTGCAAATATATAAAACATATAGTTGTCGATCCATGAAGTTTGGAATCTGTGAATGAATGCTAAAAACAATGAAGGAACCTACTTAAAAGTGAGCTTGTTGAGCGTAAGTCCCAGTTAAAATCGAGTAAAAGATTAAGATGGGGAGCATGGGTACAACAATGACCGAAACAAGGAGAAAAAAAAAATACAATCATACAATTATGTAGCAAATAATGCAGGTTTGGGGTCGGATAAGCCACATGCTGTAGGTGGATGAATCATTGCCGTTCTGGCAATAATAACAATACGACTCAATATATAATAACAATGATACGGTTTAAACAGTATTACAATTTTTTTTTTAAATTGCGTGTATTAAGGGAACACATGCACCTGTAATAAAAAAAAAAAGACATTCAACAACCAGTTACAGTGCAGTGAGAATTAAAGTACCAGCTGTTTCCTCGCCCCAACTGTCTTTAAAGAAGGAAGAATATACAATAGGTCATAAACACAGTGACAGAATTTGAGGGTGTATAACCCTGGAGTACAGTACAAAACAGATTTCAATGAGCTGAATTAATGTAGTTATTCAATAAATACTGTCTTAATTTGCATTTAAAGGTTGGTAGTGATAAAAAACCAGTGAGTTCAGAGGCTTGGGGAGATCGTTCCAGAATTTCGGTCCCGCATACATAATTGTTTTCATCGCGAAAATTGTGCAAGTACGTGGAAGGTGATAAGCATCACATTGGCGTGTGGGATAATTGTGAACTGAATAGTTTCTTTTGAACATATGAAGAAAAACATCAGAAAGATTATTCGTGGAGTATTTATACATAAAAATACCTAGGTTATAGTTAAACCTATCAGTCAATTTCAAAATTTTGTTCTTGTGAAAAAAATTATTTGTACGAGATAAATATCCGGCGTTATTGTTTTGAAGAAGGAAAAGCGAATCAAGCAAAAATCAAGTAAAAATAAAAAGAATGCAAATGATCTGAACAGATTTTATTGCAGATTTGAAAGTGGGGATTGTGAGGATCTTGTTAATACTCAGTGTAACCATCTATTACAATCTGATGGTTGTTCGGTCACTATTTCAACTTGAGGGGTTCAGAAGCTCTTTGAACGTGTTAATGCTCGGAAGGCAATGGGTCCTGGTAAGATTCATGACAAAATTCTCAAGGAGTGCATCACAGTTAGCTGTTCCCTTTACCAGAGTGTACCAAAAATTCATGTTTACCCACACTGTTCCAGTATGTTGGAAGACTGCAACGATAATACCCGTGGCTAAGAAGTCAAGACCAAGGCAACTCAATGATTTCAGACCAGTAGCTTTAACATCAGTGGTTACACAATGTTTTGAGAGGAGAATACTCAAACTTTTCCTCGAACCTATTTTAAAATGCATAAATAAATTGCAGTTCGCATATCGATCAAAGAAATCTGTAGATGATGCAGTATTGACACTGGTACATTTTATCCAACAACATGTGGACAGCCTAGGACATTATGCTAGTGTCACTTTTGCTGACTTCTCCTCTGCATTCAATACAATGGAGCCTTATAAGTTAATTGATGTGTGTTGGCATTTTCTGTACTTTCTGAAATGTGCACGCTTACTTGTTAGAATAGATAAACATAAATAGATGCAGAAGCTTTACTGAGAGTTGTAAAGCCGAACCAGGTATGGAATAGGAATTTGCTTCATTCTGTTAGTTTTGCATCGTAACTGTTGAAAACTACGAGTGTGTCATAAATGACGTTCAGTTTGACGGGTTCATGGGATAAGGTCTCTGAATTGCTGAGCGTTTCTCATAGACTTTTTTGAAAAAGAACAAACAAAGCAGCTTTCTCCTTTCTTCCAAATACTGAAGATCGTCCGCGAGCAGTATTTGGTCGTATCTTGTGTAATCTCTTCCAAAGATAATACGGAGGGCGCGTTTCTGGATTCGCTCCAGTGTCGCGATTTTCTCTTTGTTAATGGCACCACTCCAGATGGGAACTCCATATTCTAATATCGGCCTGATGTAACCATGGAATATCGCGATCGTGTCGGTGATTGGAAGATGATGGCGCTTCAATAGACGTAACATGCAAAGCTTTCTGTTGGCACGTTTGACAAGGTCTGCAATGTGAGAGTCCCTCTTAAGATCTTTGGTATAATGATACCGAGAAGTTTTACTGTGTCTACCCAGTCAAGGACACAGTTTTCAAGTCGAATAGGAACAATTGTCGGGCGGTCACGCCTGAAAGAGATTTCCATCCTTGTATATTTGACAGGGTTGAGTTTCATATCATTCATTTAAGACCATTCAGAGAACCGAGTAACCGCTAGTTGCATGTTGGATAGTTGATTTTGAGGGCGGCATTCAACGAGAGACACATTATCAACGTACTTAAATACAGGAAGGGGGTTGGTAGTTATTGATCATTGCGAGGAAGATAATGGGACCTAATCGAGTACCTTGGGGGACATCTGCATGTATACTTGACCAGTTGGAGAGTCTGCTTTTGTAACGCACACATTGTTGACGCGAGAACAAAAAATCAGCGATCCATGGAATCACAGAAGGGCGAACTCAAAGTTTGATAAGTTTAGTTATCGCTACAGAATGGCCGATTTGGTCGAAGGCCTTTGTAAAATCAGTCAGAACCAGCGTGGACGACGATTTCGACTTCTCTGCATTCACGTACATGTGGTGCAAGATGTTAATGATGGAATGTGATGTAGACAAAAACTTCCGGTTCCCGAATTGATGTGGATCTATTTTTGGCAGCATGTCGTTGAAAGTCCACCTGGATACAAAGCCTTCAGCGACCTTTGCAAAATGATCAGTAAGCGAGACGGTGCGTAGTTTGTCAAGTCTAGGTGGGGAGACTTTTGGGATCGGGATTACGATAGCACGTTTCCACACATCCGGAACTACACATAGCTCAAGTGAAGAGTTAATGATATGTGCGAGTGGAGTGGCTAATTCGAAAGAATGTTCACGTATGATCCGTGCTGAAATCTCATCCGGTCGGCATGCTGTTTTTAGTTTGACTTTTTGTAGGGCTTTCTGAACTTCCCATTTGAAAATTGTCGGGTAAGGGCATGGGTGAGGGGAAAAGGCAGGAAGAAGAGCCAAATCTGATGGAGGTAAATCCTCTAAAATCGCGACAAAATGTTCATTAATCGCATCGGCAGTCGCCTTGAAATCAGAGGGCTCTATTCCGTCGATCACAAAGGGAGGAGGTACTCTTCTACTGCCAGTTAAGGCATGGATTTACCGATACCATGCGGTTTGATTTTTTTTTTTTTCGTTTCAAGCGCTGAAGTCGAGAAGAGTGGTATTTTTTCTTTGCTTTCAAGATTTCATCTTTGACACGGCTTTGGAGACATTTCCATTCATTAGACCACTTGTTGTGGAACGCCACCTGACGACGTTTCGGGAAGTGTGGTTCTATAGTGTCGCGAAGAGTCTGGTAGAACGATTCGCACTGGGCGTTGACGCTGTTGGCCGTTGTAACTTCTGACCAATCAGGAGAGCTTATCCACCTGCCGAACGAGCGTTTGGCGCTGTCGGGCATAGGCCGGTTCGCGCATAGACGTGTCTTATGCCATGGGGAGTGAGGTTGCCAAAGACCCTATTGTCGCGTGGTCAGATGCTCCAATCGGAGACAAGATTTGAACATTGCAGTAATATTGGCTGACGTTGTTGATGATTTTATCTAATATGCGTTCAACTCTGGTAGGTTGATTAACCACTTGAATGAATCGGTTATCTGTCAAAAGAGGTCGCACGTCTAGCTGGTTGAAATCGCCTGATAGGATGAAAGCAGCATCAGGATGGGATGTCGAAAGCGTGCCGATACTGGTTAGAAGGTGTTCAGTCAGTCTGTTCGCTATTGTTGTGTCAGGCTGTGCGTAGTAAATAACAGCGTAGAATATACAAGAAACATCCCGGGGTAAACGAGTAGGGCGAAGACGAATCCAGGTTACCTCTATGTCATCAGGCCATCATGACATCATGCCAAATATCTCTGTGCGTCATCAGTGTTTGCATGTCCGCTATTTCAAGACCAATACCTCTTGCATTAAAGACAATAAATTTCAAGAGGTCTTCTTATAAGAATATTTATTTTATTCTCTTTCAGAGAATTAAAAGTCCGCGGTGGTTGCGGTGCAGAAAGTGGACCATTTTAGACCATTTTAGACCTTGATTTCGGTCTTATATCCTACCCCTGATTCAGTCATTATTGGGATATGACGATGCACTAATATCTCGCCGACATTGAAACATCGTTTGGTGTTATGAGCTGGATTATAGATGACCTGGAGTGCATTTTTATCAGGTCTTCGTCACAAGCAAATGCTAACTGAATGCTGTCTATTGCAGTCCCATACGCACCTTCCGGATCAATGGACTAGTGATATTGCCAAACGTGACGGCTCGGACTCTCTACCACGTATACGGTGAAACATTAAACGGACAGTGACCAGAACAAAACTGAGATATCGAAAGGAATGTGATTCTTTCGCCATGATATGAATATAGTTCGACTCTTGCTCAGCCTGCGCATCAGTTTGAGAGTGTGAGTACAATCACCATCGATATGATTTTATGTTGATAATCATCTATATGAACCATCGATATGCTTAATATGACAGCCAACTGTGATTCGTAGAATGTCATGATGTCTGCCTTCTTCCAACCTTAAATCGACAACATTAGCGATCGTGAGAATAACAATGCTTGCCGCAACCTAGATATATGTGTATGAGTGCTTCATTCATCAAATTTTCAGAAGGTTGCATCATTCTAAAACTGCCAATACTGCAAACGGAACAACATGGCCGAAAACATTGAAAATGCCCTCAACGCCTTCATCAAAGGCGATAAATTCCTCGATGCAATTCGAAAAGCTGTACGTGAAGGCATTCAAAAGGAGCTAGCAGAGCTAATCGATCGCAATGAAAGAAGTGAGGCGAAAATAATGGAACTAGAAACCACAATAGCCCACAAGTCCAAAGAAATAGACCACCTGAAAAAGGAGGTCGACACTCAACACCATGCCTTAACAGCCCTACAGAGGACAATGAACGCACAAGAACAGTACTCGAGGAGAAAAGGGTTTTTGGTGTTGAGGAATCTGCCAACGAGGACACCGATGAACTCATCTGCAGACTTGTAAATGACCGGCTTGACGTCCCACTCCAGAAGATTGACATAGAGCGCTCACACCGGATTGGAAGAAGGCAGACCGAGGCTAACGCCGGAAACAACCGCGTCACAAGGAGGTCAAAAGGAAAAGAACAGAAGCCACGCCCCATAATTGTTAAGTTCGCGTCGTATCGCATGAGGAAGCAGGTGATTGGTCAACGCCGTCGGCTGAAGGGATCTAGAATCGCAATCGAGGAAGATCTAACAAAAACAAAACAATGCTCCAAGGTTCTCGCAGCATGGCCGTCTGATGGCAGAATCATAGCATTAATACCAGCCTCGGGAAACAAAACGATCAAACGTGCTATCACGTGCGAAAATGACCTAAACTTGATATGACTACTTTCAGTTTCTTTGTTATATGAGTGCATCATTATACCACAGTCTTAAATTTGATGCAGCTAAATATTGCTGTATTTTTAGTCGTATTTTACTGTTTATGACTTTTTTGGTAACCCCTGTTCAGTATTGTACAACATAGTTATACCATACTTGCTGAGTGTGTATGTGTGTGTTTTTTGTTTATTGTTGTTTTTTTTATAATTTGTAGCTAATGGGCAAGAAATATCCATGTACTTTGTGCTATAAATGTGTCAAAAGTAATCAAAAGGGTCTTTTATGTACACATTGTGAAAAATGGGTGCATATTTCATGTGCAAGCATCCCTTTAAATGTCTACAATGATTTATCAGAACAGTTTTTCGACTGGAAGTGTCCAAAATGCTTGATGAAGCAATTACCTTTCTATGATGAGAAATGCATTAATGATTCAAATAGTAATACAAAACGTAAACCTCCAAGAGTAACAGGTGGAAACGGTTTATATGGATTTGAATTTAAATTCAAGTCATTGTGTGAGAAAGATTTTAAATGTATACAACTGAATGTTGTTAGCATAATGACAAATTTTGATGAGTTGAGATCTATCATCCTGCAAAATGATGTTTATGTTTGCGCTCTCAATGAAACCAGGTTGGAGGAAGGGATTCGAGATAGTGAAATAGAAATCCCTGGTTACTCGATTATAAGAAAAGATCGAAACCGAAATGGTGGAGGTGTAGCCATTTATATTCGGAATAGTTTATTTTGTTACAAAGTCTTGGAACACCGGTATTTATTTGAGTTGGAAGCTATCTTAATTTCGATCGAATTGAGAAATTCTCAACCCATTCTTTTTTTTTTTTTTGAATTGGTACAGGCCGCCTAATTCTGGACGTGCAGACTTAGATACGTACGAAGACTTACTAACATTCATGGGAAATTTCAACTGTCAGTCAATTATCATGGGTGATACAAATTTTGATATTTATAAAGGACCCTTTTCTCCACATATAAGCAAATATAATCAGATAAATAGTATTTATGGATTTTATCAATTAAATAGTACGAAATGCACCAGAGTTACTGAAGAGACAGCCACTCTAATTGATCATATGTTGACAAACAATACTGACTGTATAAAGACCTCAGGTGTTCTCGAGGTAAGCATGGGCGATCATTTCATGAATTATCTGATCTGGAAAACGAATAGTTTAACCACCCATGACCACAATTATGTAACCTTTAGAAAGTCCAAAAATATTGACTGGAATATATTTCGTGAAGATCTCATGAAGCAAGACTGGAATAAAATTGAAACTTGTTACAATTTGGAGGATGCTGTTAAGAAATGGGAAGAAAAGGTATTACTGGTCACCAACAAGCACATGCCTATAAAGACAAAGCGTATGCGTAACAAATACTCTCCTTGGTTGAATGAATCGATTTTTGAATTGATGAGAGAAAGAGACAAGGTTAAAAAGAAAGCAATTACACAAAATAATGAACAGTTGTGGAAGGAGTATCGACGGCTGAGAAATAAAGTTACTAATGTTATAAGGAAAATGAAAAAAAAAAACAGTACTACATTAATACATTGTCTGAATGTTCCGGAAGAAATGAATCCTGGAATGTTTTAAAATCTTTTTCTGCCAAATAACGGCACATCGTCTCATCATCTCTCTTGTGACGATGCATACAGTAAAGCCTGTGACGATGCATACAGTAAAGCCTCTGAATTTAATGAACACTTTGCCAGTGCTGCTATGAATTTGTTAAAAGGACATCAGATGGAGAAAACGGACGTGACCGAAGTAGATATTATTAGAGAATCCGTATGTTATGATAATATGGACACATTTGCAGTTGTATCTGAAGCTCAGGTTATGAACGAAATCAACAAACTGAAAAAAAAAAATCGACTGGAATTGATGGTATATCGGTTGAGATTTTGAAAGTATGTGCTGATATATTGAATATGTCTGTAACGTATTTGGTAAATAAATCTATTATTGAAGGAGTTGTCCCAGAGTCATGGAAAATAGCCAAGGTAATTCCAATACATAAAAAAGGAGATAAGTCGAACCCTGATAATTACAGGCCAATTTCCCTGCTGCCTTGTATCTCGAAATTACTCGAGCGCATAGTTTCGTTGCAATTATCACACCATCTTAATGCGAACAATGTCTTAACACCGGTTCAGTCTGGATTCAGGGCAAATCATTCCACTGTAACTGCCCTTGTAAAGGTTATTGATGAATGGCTTTTGGCCATGGATGAAAGTGAATATACTGGGGCGTTATTCGTCGACCTACGGAAAGCGTTCGACACTGTCGACCATAATGTAATGTTAGACAAGTTGTCGAGAATTGGTATAAATGGATGTACACTTCAGTGGTTTAAGAGTTATCTGGCGGGCAGGAGGATAGTGACTAAGGTCAACAACGCGTTGTCTGATGAAATGTACTTAACTCATGGTGTGCCCCAGGGCTCTCTCCTCCTTGGCCCTCTACTGTTTTATGTTTTCATAAATGACCTGCCTCGCATTTTTCAGTCATGCCGTGTTCATCTTTATGCGGATGATACAGTCATTTACTACTCAATCAAAGATGTTAAAGTCTTGGAGTCCATTTTAAACAAAGAAATGCAAGTTTTGGATCAGTGAATGTCACAGAACAAACTATTGGTGAATTATTCAAAGACCGTCAGTATGCTTTTTGATACGAGATGTATGCTCTCAAGATGTAATTCACTAGATGTAAAAATAAAAAAAAAAATACCCAGATTCGAAATGTTGAAACGGTAAAATATCTTGGAATTCATATCGACCCTGAGTTGAAATGGAATATTCATGTAGATAAAATGTGCCAAAAAAAAAAAATCAGTAGATTGATTGGTTTTCTTGGAAGATTAAGACATGTTGTAAATGAATCAAATTTGAATTTGATATATAAATCTGTGATTCTTCCACATTTTGATTATGCAAACGTTATCTGGTATTCCGCTCCACAAGGTTCTCTGTCAGCCCTTCAAAAGCTACAGAATAGAGCGGGTCGTATGATTATGAGAGTAAATCCATATTCTTTTGTATCTACTCAACATATTCATGATATTTTGGGCTGGGAATCTCTTGAATACCGAAATAAAAAGAATGTGAGTATGATGATTTATAAGATATTGCAGAACTTTCTCCCCAATTACATGTCTGATAATATTTCTAGAAGATTTCTTAATTATTCACTGCGTTCAAACAAGAATTTGAATCTTCCAAACCCAAATTCGAACAACTGTAAAAGGACTTTCTTTTACAGGGGAGTATCAATGTACAATCAATTGCCCAATGAAATTCGTAACGCATCAACTTTAAAATCTTTTCAAATGTTATTATATGATTATTTAGATAGAGTATTACGGTAAAAAAAAAAAATGACTCAATGGAGTACCAAGTGTAACAGCCATTTTTTGTGTTTTTTTTAGGGGGGAGGGGGGTATATGAGTCTTGCCTTTTCTTCTGTAAGTTTGTTCTCCTCCTCTTTTTCTTTTCCTTGGTCTGCTCTTCTCTTCCTATCTCTGATTATTGTTGACTCTCACTGTACCAGTTCGGTAAATGATTTTCATTATTTTTCTATTTTGTTTTGTATATACAGTGTTTATTATTCTTGTATTGTACTGTAAATTAGGAACCCTGTGGAAGAACAGACATATTTTGATAATATGACTGAACAGGCAATCCCCCGTTTCTTCTGTACGTATATACAATGTATATGCAACTTGTAATGTGTGTATTTTTATATGAAGACGGAAATGAAAACAAAAAAACAAACAAACATCAGGCACAACCATTGTATGTCACAGGGATAGGAAGGGTACAGGTCATGTTTCACGTAAAAGGCAACCCCTCCTCCGACACGATTCACTCTTGATTTAACAAATACAGACTAGCCATGAATCGACACAAGTTCAGTGGGTAAATCATGCCGAATCCAAGTTTCAGTGACTGCACAGAGATCGATGTTGTGTTCGAGAATGATGGATTCGAGTTCGTCAGATTTGTTAGTTAGTGAACGTGCATTGAGCAGTAGAAGAGACGGTAACGATAACTTACAATGATCACCACTGCATAAAAGACGAGACGAACGGACTCGAATTAGGTTTTGTGCATTCGAGGTTCTGTTCGAGACGTCTCTTTTCTACCTGTAGACTTCATTGACCGTTGGTATATGGTTGCCAAAATGGTTGCTTTTCCTTCTCCCTGCACAAGTATCTCGATGAGTTGGTAACTTCTTTCTAATACCAAGTTTTTTAATGGTATTCCAGGTTTTCTCGGAGAGGTACGGGTGAGGTAAATGTGCCAAGCTATACAATTTGGTCGAGTTGTATGTGTATCCAGTACTCGCAGGTAATTCATCGTGAAGATGTGAGGTACACGGAGCTCGATACACGGGCCAATGTTTGGATTTGATTTCACCACAGCATATCAAAGGAAGGTTAAATATGGCACATGAGTTCGCATTATATCTTACCGGGGCGTTGAAGTACCTTTTCAGAGCGTAACAGTTAGCTGTCTTTGCACAGAAGAACGGATAGAGCGAATGGTCATCATGGCGGATACAAACAGTACATTCGCAGTCACTTACCGGGAGTATCGCGTAGACAAGAATCAATGTCTTGAACAAACCCATTGGTGCGGTGTGTTCATTGACATTTGAAGGGGTCGGTGCAATATAGTGCTAACACACACTTTTGTCAAAATTGAGTTACATGCATTTTCATAATCCTTATCCTTCACTCTAACCTCCGTGAAAATATTATATTTGAATTCAACCAGTAAGATGGTGAAAATGCATGCATTCATGTTTTATTAATGTACAATGTATGGACTTTCCAAACATTCAACAGCGATTATCTCAAAATGACTATTGTGTGGGTTAGCACTATATTGCACCGACCCCTTCATTTATGCTCTGGGAAACCAATGTCAAGTAATGGTTTCAAATGTCCATTCCCTATTATAGACAGTGCTTTCTTGAATATAAAATCATTATTAGGTGATTCGAGTATCCTCTCGGATCACCTTCTGTATCTGTACTGATTCTTTATTTATTTATTTCTCCTCAAATGTTGTGCAGCGGTTAACTCAAGAATTTCTTCACCTATTACTTTCATACTTTTGCCATATATGTATCATGTTCTAGACATGACAGATCTAATACATCATTGTGATCAGTCAACCGTGACGTCACTATGGCGTCATTATGTGAAAACACGTTTGCATTCCTATCACATTAATGGAATGGAATTTTTCAATGAACTTTACGTATCATATAGTTCAAGTCAAGTTCTGTTGATTCATGTCCTAAAATTTGATCATGTTCAATTAAGCGAGCGCGTACGCGCGCGTTGTAATTTTAACATTCTGCAATTAAGCTTAAAATTGTTTTGCACACGTTTCAGGTCATTTGAAGCATTTTATTAAAAAAAAATCGACGGACGGGTACGCGCGCGCATATACGCATTCACAGCTTGTATGCAATGGAAATTTTCCCTTTTTTCACATGGATCGGATGTCTAAAATGTCAGGAAACAATTCTATTAAGTTTCAAGTCAATCCGACTCAATATGACGTCATACGGGCCCGTCAAAGTTGAAATTCCGCGCGTGCGTCAATGGCGATATACAGTGCAACTATGCCCAAAAAACCGCGAATTTTAAATTCGATTTTACTCGTCATTTTCTTTACATATTCTGAAAGCTGATGAGTAAGTTGTACATGTCATTTCATGGGTTGGCGATGCTGAAAAAAAAAATAATTTAAAGATATCAAATTTCTTTATGAAATAAAAAAAGTAAATTTTCAAAATGACGTCATCAAATTTCAGGTTCACTCAACGTATCTCACTTATCCTTTTTTTTTGCCAATTTTCACCCAGATTGCAATATGTTGTAGCTTATTAAATGTTCTTTCATTAATTTTCTAACAACATTTTGATTGGATGACGGCATCACCTCGTAAAAATGGATTGGAAGTATTCTTGTCAACTTTGATCAGTTTACGTGTTATATCTATGGGAGTGCAGTTAGTTTTTTTTTTTTTCTGGAACTAGAAATTGACATGACTGTCCTTTTCGAGCACTAGCTCACTTATGCTTCGGTGAATTTCTCCCAGATTTTAATATGTTGTAGCTCAGGCTTTGGGCTATTGCAAATTTGCCCTTTATCTTTATACGGTGTCGGAATCACGCCCAAAAACTTGGTTGAAATTAAAGCTTATCGTCGATGTATTTTCGTATTAGATTCTTTTTGCAACTTTCTTTGCAATAACTGAAGAAAAACAAACCCTATCAGCCCAATATGTTGCATATGTGACCCTCCACCTCAAAACAAGCAAAAATTGAATGAATTTTTTTGTTAACACAATATTCTGAAAGAACAGATTTTAAGCTTTAAAATGATGTATAACTCAAATCAAACGGACTCTCCCTACCTATCTAAATATTGGAAAAAAAAACACAAACTCAGGAAAAGTGTGAACTGAGAAAAGAGGCTCTGAAGTACAGTGTCTATTCAAACGCTTAATCTTTACCAAGCCGTGCTGGCTGTGCAATAAATGGGACAAAAAAAAAACAACAGGAAGTAAACCACCAGAGTAACAACAATGAAGGGGTTATCAAATTAAACTGAAATTACCCATGCCTCATTAACATATTCTGCCCATAATTAATGCCAACTTTCAAAGCAGTAGCACTATTCTTTCAAAAGTTATTAGAGTTGAAAGTGAAGAGTGTGGACAAGGTTTTTCAGAAATGAAAGGGGGATTCTAAAGACACAACTAATCAAACTATTCTACCAAAAATGTTCGAGATAAACTGCTAAAAACACACTTTCCAGCTCGTTTTATGATACCAAATTTTAGCATAATGTAAAAGAAGACCCGCTCTTTCAGAAAATATGAAAATGTCAAGTTTGGCTAGGTTGACCCATTTTACTTATTTTCAGTCCTCACGCAAAATCAGGGTGTGCGACTTTATGTTCGTTTTGAGGTGCACGGTCACATATGTGAAACTAGACTCGGAATTTGTCAACACTGACAAATTAGGTGATTTGATCTGTTCAGAAATCAATGATTTGAGTCCTGATCCAAATAGACATGACCATACAGGTTTCATCGGTGTTGAGGGGACATCGGCCGTGTGATGTTTGGATTCTCATTTAGAAAAGGGAGTCAGACCTGCCATCTTTGGTACCGAATTCCGTATACACTAACAGAATGAAGTATATTTGATCTTTGACCCCACTTTGCACGCCCATGATGGCGTCTGAGCAAAAAGTGGTTATTTTATGAAATGATCCGTGTAACATGGTTTTTGCGTGTGCAAAATATTTTTGAAAGATAGGACATGTATATATCAAGATACAGGATGAACCATTTATGACCTTTGACCCTAATTTACATACCGAAGATGGTGTCCAATCAAGTAGTTGTTATTTTATGAAATAATGTACGTGACATGAACGAAGCATGTGCAAATAATGGGGGTGATAGGGGCTTTTTTCCTGAGTTATTGCAAAGAAAGTTGCAGAAAGAAAGTAATATCTCAGTACATCGAAGATAAGCTTTAGATTCAACCAATTTTTTGACAAGATGTCGACGTTGTATGAAAAATTGAGGGTACGATAACAATAGCCTAAAGTCTCAGCTACAACATATCAAAATATGGGAGAAATTCACCAAAGCATAAGTGAGCTAGCCCTCGAAAAAGACTATCATGTCAATTTTCACATCTAGAAAAATTTCCTCCCATGGAGATAACACTTCATAACGAAGAAAGAGAAAAAAGGACATAATTATGTGACCATGCACCCCAAAACGATCATAAAGTCGCACATACTGATTTTGCGTGAGGACTAAAAATAAGTGAAATGGGTCAACCTAGCCGAACTTGAATTTTTCATATTTTCCGAAAGAACGGGTCTTCTTTTACATTATGCTAAAATTTGGTATCATAAAACGGGCAGGAAAGTGTGTTTTTTTAGTAGTTTGTCTCAAACATTTTTTGGTAGAATAGTGTGATTAGATGTGTCTTTAGAATCCCTTTTTCATTTCTGAAAAACCTTGTCCACACTCTTCAATTTTAACTCATATAACGTTTGAAAGGATAGTGCTGCTGCTTTGAAAATTGGCATTGATTATGGTCAAAATGTGTTGATAAGGCATGCTTAATTTCAGTTTAATCTGATAATCCCTTCATTGTTGTTACTCTGGTGGTTTACTCCCTGTGTTTTGCCCCATTCATCGCACAGCCAGCACGGATTGGTAAAGATTAAGTGCTTGAATAGACACTGTTCTTCAGAGCCTCTTTTCTCAGTTCACACTCTTCCTGAGTTTGAGCTTTCTTTCCAATATTTAGAGAGTTAGGAGAGTCCATTTGATTTGAGTTATACATCATTTTAAAGCTTAAAGTCTGCTCTTTCAGAATATGGTCTTAACTAAAAATTCATGTCTGGCTACTTTTTGTTTGTTTTGAGGTGCAGGGTCACACTTATGTAATTGTATCGCTGAGGACATGTTTCCAAGTGAAATTTCCACTGGCTGGAACCCATTTCAAATGTTCATGTGCATTATGAGAGAGATGAAGAAATGTCCATAACACAATTCGGTTAGCAATAGGCAGTTAAAATGTCCATGTAGGTATGAAATGTCCATGTGGCGCATATCAAATATCAGACTAGGCAGTTCAAATGTCGCATAACCAAATATGTATCCAAATGACTGGAACAATGACCCATAAGGGATATTTAGTGTTGTTAGTGGGGTGGTATTCTGAACACTGTTTTATCTCAGTTGTAACTTGTGTTGTAACTTGTGTTGTAAGTCTGTGAGTTACAACACCGCTAAAACAGTTGTAAGTCGGTATTCTGAAAACTGTTTTAACGGTGTTGTAAGTCATGATAACCACGCCCATCGCAATAATCATATCCAATAGGAAATATTGTTAAAACTAGCATCTAAGACATTTCAACCAATAAGATTGCTCCCTTGGGCAAATGCGCCTCGCTTAACTCTGCGCGTTTTAACAAGCGCTCATTCTCTGGCGTGCGCACAAATAGGACAATGGTATGCGCAGGTAAAGAGAGCCAGAGATAAAATAAAGTTACAACAGAAGCTTGATCATTATGCCTTCTTACCGGTTTTGACGTATAGTTGGTGCAGTAGGGGATTCGCAAAGCTATCTCAGATTGAGTCTTTTTATTTGAAATTTTGTTTAAAAAATAAGAATATATCTGGCGTTCATAAGAGGAACCCAAATTTCATGATTTATAAATGGGGAACTAGACGCTTCTAAATTAAGTTAAGCCCTTGCAATACCATGTTATTATTACCATTATCATTATTGTTGTTGTTGTTGCTGTCACTATCTTCACAAGATATCTCTTGGAGATCATTATCACGTCAAGTTCCATCATGGAACCTTAGAGTTCTAATACTTTTCTCAGGATTCGCGCCATCCCCAGCAATAATTATTTTTAAAATACCCAAAGGTACTGATAATGAATTCTTATTGGTGAAGATAGTGAAATCATATAAAATAAATATGTAATATTTTGAAAGATATTTTAGAAATGAATAGCACTTAAAACAAGTTACTGCCGACGGTGCCGGTAACCTTTCTGTTCATGTGTTTGTGTTTTTATCTATGTTCATAATATGCAACGCGTATGTACTGGCAATGTTACTGTTACCAAATTTTGTATTGTGGAATGGGTTTACATTTTGTTAATCTGCTATATCATTTGCCTTTCTGTACATACATTGTTTTTACTTTTTGTATATCTTTTTATTTTGAACTCGCATACCACAATATTGAGTTGATGAATAATCTCACTATCTAACATAAGTTGAAACGAAAGTTACAACAGAGTTATAACACCTTCCACCCTGTTTTATCTCAGAAGCATAAATTTGCACGGGGCATGACTTACAACAGAAGATAAAACAGTTTTCAGAATACCGTGTAATCTAATGGGTGTTCAGCTTTGCGCCCACTGTTACGTGCGTGCGCATATACCCTAAGACAATGGTATGCGCAGACAAAGAGTGTGCAAGATAAAACACAAGATACAACAGAAGTTACAACAGAGATAAAACGGTGTTCAGAATACCGATTTGTTACAACAGACTTACAACAGAGATAAAACAGTCTCAGAATTCCACCCCATAGTCCTAAAAACTGCTTACATGTATCATATTAAACCGTAACCGTACATTTATTTAAACGCATTCCTCAGTAATTAGTCTTGCATGTACTTACTGCATACACAAACACAGGTCCATATGCAGTCCAAGCAACTACCCTGTGAAGGAAAACGAAATAGCCTATAGAGGATAAAACGGAAAAACCGAGCGAGCTCGCCGAACCTGGCTCAGTGCCAAGCGAATCGCCTTCACGTGTAAAGTCTATGGAAACCGACAAAATCGCTTCGACATGCGTGTGTTTAAACACACACGGTGTATTTTGCTCCCCGCGGATCGCGCTCCTTTTCCCTCAGAGTGAAGATTATTAGTCTTTCCTTTCATAGACCCTTTTGCGGAACAATCCGCGGGGAGCAAAATTCACACGCTCTCTGTCAAAGCACAACATGTTCGAAAATTTTGTCCACTTAATCTCATTCAATCCGGTCTAAATTTTGTCAGGCTATCGCTACTGAAACAGAGAAAAACGTTCACACACCGCGTGCCTCCGTGCTGTTAGCCCACGTGGAATGGTTATCGTATTGCTCTCCGGCTCGCGTTGCTTGCTTGGTTGCCGCTGTTTGCTGCTGTACGAAGGAACCTCACTCATCTCACATTTGATATAATGTACATGTAATCACAACTGTAAATTTTGGAAATACATTATGTAGGATGAAATAGATGCTTACATCTTTATAGTATGGTCTTTAGGGGACATTAAAAGATGGTATCAACGCACTTTATCAGAAAAATCAAATGTGAACTGATCACGTCCATGCGTCGTTGGGAAAGTGCTGTGACATTGAAAAGGCAGTCTCGCTCGCCAGAGTGTCTGCTGTGGAAAGTTACCTACACATACCAGCCAGGGATCTTCGATGGGGTGGGGGTGTGATGTTGTTGTTGTTGTTGTTGTTGTTGTTTTCAATCTTAATTCCTTAGTGGGGTTTCCTCGATACCAGTCAGCTGACACTGAGACATGGCATTAGCATGGTACAGTCTATCCCTGTGCAATAACTAGGCATAATTATTCAATTCTCTTTCCACCTTCCTGAATTATGGCATATACGCTGCCATGACTGCATCGATAACAATTTATGAAGACTAAGATGGCGTTTTGTGTTTTTATTTATTTATTTATTTATTTATTTCACGTCTTTAAAAAGGGTAGCCCAAGTCAGCACTGGCTGGTTTTCATCGGGGCCCTTTAAAAACACAACACATAAAGCATTCCAGAGTTACA
This sequence comes from Diadema setosum, assembly GCF_964275005.1. Classification (NCBI taxonomy): domain Eukaryota; kingdom Metazoa; phylum Echinodermata; class Echinoidea; order Diadematoida; family Diadematidae; genus Diadema; species Diadema setosum. The sequence goes on from NC_092687.1 coordinate 5,882,149, forward strand.
GTTACATAACAAACAAGGAAAAGAAAAAAAAAAATTGCATACATTCAATACAATCAAAATCAAAACGCCTATAGAACAATTTCAAAGACCTGTAAATACTACAACGTTTCTAATTGAACAAAAATGGATTGGGAAAACTACAACAATAGCATTTATTGCACAATTCAAATAACCGATAAAACTGTGAAAGTGTTAGTCATTTATTAAATCTACTGTTATATCTACTTAGGACTGTGAGAGAATCATAAGTAAAAATACAGCTGGAGTTCCAGTTGAGGAAATGTGTGATACCATCGTCTTTACAGTTTGGCAAGTGTACCGGCCACGGGCAGGTAGGAGAACGAAATCCAATCAGTTGCCAAAACTGGGTTTTGAAATTGCGTTTGCTCGTCTGCAGACGATGTTCTTACTCTAATATTATAGATGCGTATATTTACTGATATCCACACTGCAGATGATACTGGATGTGTCTATCATATACAGATTTAATAATTGATACATCATGTACATGATTTGGAAAGAAAAAAAAATCTTGATAACATATAAGATACTCGAATGTTTCTGAATGATGCCAGTTTTCGTTTTGTTTTTGCTTTTGATGTTATTGACACCCTTGTGTTTGCTGTGGGTGCTTGTGCTTGTGTGCGTACATGAGTTTGGGGGAACTGTGTATTTTGTTTATTTTTTTTGTGTGTTATCACCCGGCAACGACGTGTACTTAGTGTAGTTTAAATTAGTTTGGATTTGTGCAAATTGTTGCAATCCATCTTAGCTCGAGTTACTTTACAATACTTGGTGGATGTGAAGACTGTGTGTGGTATCTCCCCGGCTAGTATGTGACGCTGCGAATTGTCCGGCCTGCGGTGGGTGTACAGGGCCACCCAGCTCATGGCGAGCGTGCAGCGCTCGCACGAGCCAGTATTTAAATCCGCAGAATTTCTAGTCATAAATCGGAACGACCGGCAATGAGAATCATATCTTAATATGTATGATATCGATAATTAGTTTTTGTACGGATTCTTTATTCTTCTTCTTCTTTTTAGGTGATCCGAGTATCCTTCGGATCACCTTCTGTATCTGTACTGATTGTTTATTTCTGGACAAAAGTTGTGCAGAGGTTAGCTCAGAAAGTCCTCAGCCTATCAATTTCAAAATTATACCATATATGTATCATGTCGCAAAGACGACAGATCTTATAAAATCATAGTGACGTCACTATGACGTCATTATGTGGAAACACATTTTCATTCATATATCATTAAAGGGACACAGTCGTCACGAAATTAAAAAAAAAAATATGTTGTTGTTGGTACTTCCAATTAACTACTTTCACCAAAAACAAACTTTAAAATCACCAAATAAGCTCGTACACTTTGGTTGAAAAAGTGTGACTCTGCATGGTGAATATGCTAATGAGCAAGTCTTGGCGGAGAGTCATACGTCGTCGATGCACAACTCTTCCCAGCCGTGTTCTGCTCGTTATCCGTACGCTCCCTAGTTTATCCGGATGCATGAAGACGTCGGTGGCTGCTCCGACTCGTATTTGACATTGTTTCTACGTTGTGTGTGTGTGTGTGTGTGTGTGTGTTTGTGTGTGTATGTATGTATTGTGTATTATATTCGCACGTGTGGACAGTACAACTAGATGAGTTGTGTACGGTAGATACGCGTACGCACCCCGTACGCGGTTTGCCCTTCGCACTTTTCCAGTCTCAAGCGCAGCTGCAGCCCTACCTGTCGCCGCTCATGCATGTTCTATAGTACGTACAGAGTGTACATATTTGTAGGTAGAAACGATTCTACACAGGCCTGCTAGTACACTACAGGGGCGACCGCATTCAGCGTCGTCTGGTCAGGCTATCTTACATCAGTAGTTTTGCTCGAATCGTGCAGAAAATTTCCCAGGAAAATCCTTTTTTCCGTCCCAGACCAACAAAAGTATCGTGAAAGGTGAGCTGTATGGCTGGGAAATATCGGTACAACGATGCCGAACATAAGAAACTTAGGGCCTACAAAATCTCGAAATCGTGTTGTGACCTACCTGTGCGTGGACAATTTGTGAAGCGATGTTTTTACGTGGACCGGCAGGCTGTGGCCCTCGGTTATAAACCGAGAAAACTCCTGAAACCAGATGCAATCCTGACCATTTGCTCACATGAGTTATAAAACAGAAACACCTCGAGCATCGACTTCAAAGAGAACCGAGGGAAAAAAGCGTAGAGAGGTAAGGAAAGTGGCTAGCTATGTTTAATTTACCGTGGGCCTGCAGCCGGGGTTGGACTGCAGTACAGTGCCACTAAGGTAGCTGCTGCCAGTGCCGACTGGACATGCACGGCAAAGTGGAGCGAAATCATATCCCTACGACCCCCTGTGTTTACCCTTCCCGGCTCACGTCATATTTTTTTTTTTTTTTCGAGGAAAGGCGATTATCTGACTACTTACAGAAATATTGAGATACAAACAATATTTTCTTTGAAGAATTCGACTCTCTCATGCACAGGTAACCTTCGGTTTGAATGCCAAAATCGACTGGACGGAGTCGAGTGTACTGTGTATGTATACATTGACTGGTAAGGATTTGCGCGCGAGAGTGGTTTCTACGCTAAGAAGTATGCAACACGGACGGAAGCTTGAAAACGACCGTGCCTATTTGATGTCAAGTTCATGGTATATTTGGTTTAAAAATACATATAAATTTATGTTTACAATATTAATTTTTCGTAAATTATATATATCTAAGCTTGAAATATTTTGTTTGAAATTATAAAACCACAAACTTTCACATTATATGATAAAATTAGCAACTAATCATTTGAACACTTAAATTGGTTTTTAGAGGCACGGCTGTCAACTTGGTGAGTAGGGTATGCACTACGTAGCATCTTTTTGCCGGCTCTTTCACGATCGCTTGCAGGAATTATTTTTCAAAAAATCGCGTACGGAGACAATTTTTGATGTCCAAGCGTTTAAATTGGTGAAAGTTTATATTTTTTACTCTTCTTAATTATCAGTACAGTGAAAATCTCAGGACTGCTTCCCTTTAATGGAATGACATTTTTCAATGAAATTTACGTCACATATATTTCAAGTCAGGCGCATTCTACTCATTTGATCAAATTTCAGTTTACACTTAAATCGTGCGCGTACGCGCGCGTTAAAATGTTGACATGCTCCAATCGAGCTCAATTTTTTTTTTTTTTTGCACACGTTTCAGAGCATTTGGAGCATTTTTTGAAAAATTGAAAGAATTGGACGGACGTGTACGCGTGCGCGCATATGCGCACGCAAAGCTCATATGCAATAGAAATTTCCCGTTTTTTCACACGGATCAGATGTCTGAAATGTCATGGAATATATCTACCAAGTTTTAAGTCAATCCGACTCAAAATGACGTCATACGGGCCCGTCAAAGTTGAAATTCCGCGCGCGCGTCAATGGCGATATACAGTGCAACTATGCCAAAAAACCGCCAATTTTCAATCCGATTTTACTCGTCAGGATGGACGGTGACCCCCCCCCCCCCCATTTTCTTGACATATTTTGAAAGCTGATGAGTTGTACATGTCATGTCATGGGTTGGCAATGCTGAAAAAATTGATTAAAAGACATCAAATTTCTTAATAAAGTAAAAAAAGGTAAATTTTCAAAATGACGTCATCAAATTTCAAGTTTACTCGAGCGTATCTCACTTATCCTTGGCCAATTTTCACCCAGATTTCAGTATGCTGTAGCTTATTTAATGCTCTATCAGTTACGTAATGATACAATTTTAAATTGTATAAAGCATGACCTCGTAAAAATGGATTGAAAGTAACCTTGTCAAATTTGACCAGTTTACGTGTTATCTCTATGGGAGTGCAGTTTTTCTGGAAATGAAAACTGACATGACTATTTCCATCGAGCACTAGCTCACTTATGCTTCGGTGAATTTCTCCCAGATTTATAATGTTGTAGCTGAGACTTTGTGCTATCGTAAGTGTGCCCTTTGTTTTTTCATACCATGTCGGGATCACGTCAAAAAACTTGGTTGAAATTAAAGCTTATCTTCGATGTATTGAAATATTTCTTTCTTTCTGCAACTTTCTTTGCAATAACCCATGAAAAACATACCCTATCAACACCATATTTTGCACATGCCTAGTTCATGTCACGTTAATTATTTCATAAAATAACAACTACTTGATCAGACGCCATCTTGGGTATGTAAATTAGGGTCAAAGGTCACAAATGTTTCATCCTGTACCTTGGTGAATACCTGTGCTATCTTTCCCATATTTTGCACACGTAGAGACCATGTTACAAGGATCATTTCACAAAATAACCACTTTTTGCTCAGATGCCATCTTGTCTGTGCAAAGTGGGGTCAAAGGTCATATGTACTTCTTTCTTTATCTTCATTATGACGTGTTATCTCTATGGGAGGGAATTTGTCTAGATGTGAAAATTGACATGATTGTCTTTATCGAGCACTAGCTCACTAACCCTTCGGTGAATTTCTCCCAGATTTTATTATGTTGTAGCTGAGACTTTGCGCTATCGTAATAAGTCCTCAGTTTTTTCATAGGACGTCAAAAACACGTCGAAAAACTCGCCTAAAATAAAAAGAGCTTAGCTTCATTAGGTGATCCGAGTATCCTTCGGATCACCTTCTGTATCTGTACTGATTGTTTATTTCTGGACAAAAGTTGTGCAGAGGTTAGCTCAGAAAGTCCTCAGCCTATCAATTTCAAACTTATACCATATATGTATCATGTCGCAAAGACGACATATCTTATAAAATCATAGTGATCAATCGACCGTGACGTCACTATGACGTCATTATGTGGAAACACATTTTCATTCATATCTCATTAATGGAATGAAATTTTTCAATGAAATTTACGTCACATATATTTCAAGTCAAGCGCATTCTACTCATATTATCAAAATTCATATTTATTATTAAAAAGCGCGCGTACGCGCGCGTTGAAAAATTTGTATGCTCCAATCGAGCTCAAATTTTTTTTTGCACACGTTTCATACCATTTGCAGCATTTTTTGAACAATTGGAAAAAAACTGGACGGACGCGTACGCACGCACAGCTCATACGCAATAGAAATTTCCCGTTTTTTTACTTTGATCAGATGCCTGAAAAGTCAAGGAATATTTATACCAAGTTTCAAGTCAATCCGACTCAATATGACGTCAAACGGGCCCGTCAAAGTTGAAATTCCGCGCACGCGTCAATGGCGATATACAGTGCAACTATGCCAAAAAACCGCCAATTTTAAATCCAATTTTACTCGTCAGGATGGAGGGTGACCTCCCATTTTCTTTACATATTCTGAAAGCTGATGAGTTGTACGTGTCATTTCATGGGTTGGCGATGCTGAAAAAATGATGAAAAGATATCAAATTTCTTAATAAAGTTAAAAAAAGTAAATTTTCAAAATGACGTCATCAAATTTCAAGATTACTCGAGCGTATCTCACTTATCCTTGACCAATTTTCACCCAGATTTCAGTATACTGTAGCTTATTTAATGCTCTATCAGTTTTAATAGGCAAATATTTCGCTGGATGAAGTCTTCACCTCGTAAAAATAGATTGAAGGTAACCTTGTCAAATTTGACCCATTTGCGAGTTATCTCTATAGGAGTGCAGTTTTTCTTCAAATGAAAATTAACATGACTGTCTTTATCGAGCACTATCTCATTTATTCCTACGTTGAATTTCTCCCAGATCTTAATATGTTGTAGCTGAAACTTTGTGCTATCATGTAAGTGCCCTTTGTTTGTTTGTTTTTTTTTTTTTTTCACACGATGTCGGTATCACGTCAAAATACTTGGTTGAAATTAAGGCTCATCAACGATGTATTGAAATATTTCTTTCTTTGCGCAACTTTCTTTGCAAAAACTCAAGAAAAACATGCTCTATCACCACCATATTTTGCACGTGTTTAGTTCATGTCACCTACATTATTTCATAAAATAACGACTTCTTGATCAGACGCCATCTTGGGTATGTAAATAAGGGTCAAAGGTCATAACTGTTTCATCATGTATCTTGGTGAATACCTGTCCTATCTTTCCCATATTTTGCACACTTATAGACGATGTCGCAAGAATCATTTCACAAATTAGCCACTTTTTCCTCAGGTGTCATCTTGGGAGTGTAAAGGTGGGTCGAAGGTCATATGTATTTGTTGCTGTATCTTCGTTATCTAGTGTATACAGAATTTAGTACCAAGGATGGCATATATGACTCCCTTTTCTAAATGAAAGTCCAAACATCACACGGCCAATGTCTCTAAACACAGATGAAACCTGTATGATCATGCGTATTGCGATCAGGACTCGAATCATTAATAAAAAAAAAAAAAAAAATCGGATCACCTTAATTTGTCAGTAATGACAAATTACAATCTCTAGTTCTTTTTATTTCTCCCCAAAAGTTGTGCAGCGGTTAACTCAGAAAGTAATCTTCCTATCAATTTTAAACTTATACCATATATGTATCGTGTCCTAAAGACGACAGATCTAATAAAATCATAGTGATCAGTCAACCGTGACGTCACTATGACGTCATTATATGAAAACACATTTTCATTCATATCTCATTATTGGAATGGAATTTTTCAATGAAATTTACGTCACATATATTTCAAGTCAAGCGCATTCTACTCATATTATCAAAATTCACATTTATTAATAAAAAGCGCGCGTACGCGCGCGTTGAAAAATTTGTATGCTCCAATCGAGCTCAATTTTTTTTTGCACACGTTTCAGACCATTTGCAGCATTTTTTGAAAAATTGAAAAAAATTGGACGGACGCGTACGCACGTACAGCTCATACGCAATAGAAATTTCCCGTTTTTTCACTTTGATCGGATGCCTGAAAAGTCAAGGAATATTTATACCAAGTTTCAAGTCAATCCGACTCAATATGACGTCAAACGGGCCCGTCAAAGTTGAAATTCCGCGCACGTGTCAATGGCGATATACAGTGCAACTATGCCAAAAAACCGCCAATTTTAAATCCAATTTTACTCGTCAGGATGGACAGTGACCCCCCATTTTCTTTACATATTCTGAAAGCTGATGAGTTGTACATGTCATTTCATGAGTTGGCGATGCTGAAAAAAATGATTGAAAGATATCAAATTTCTTAATAAAGTAAAAAAAGTAAATTTTCAAAATGACGTCATCAAATTTCAAGTTCACTCGAGCGTATCTCACTTATCCTTTGCCGATTTTCACACAAATTTCACTATGTTGTAGCTTATTAAATGTTCTTTCATTAATATGGTAACAGCATTTTGATTGGATGACGGCATCACCTCGTAAAAATGGATTGAATGTAATCTTGTCAAATTTGACCAGTTTACGTGTTATCTCTATGGGAGTGTATTTTTTTTCTGGAAATGAAAATTGACATTACTATTTTTCTCGAGCACTAGCTCACTTATGCTTTACTGAATTTCTCCAAAGTTTTAATATGTTGTAGCTGAGACTTTGGCTATCGTTAATGTGCCCTTTTTTTTTCATACGATGTCGGGATCATGTCAAAAAACTTACTTGAAATTAAAGTTTATCTTCGATGTATTGAAATATTTCTTTCTTTTTGCAACGTTATGTGCAATAACTCAAGAAAAATATATCCTATCACCACCATATTTTGCACATGTTTAGTTCATGTCACGAACATTATTTCATAAAATAACAACTACTTGATCAGACGCCATCTTGGGTATGTAAATTAGGGTCAAAGGCCATAAATGTTTCATCCTGTATCTTGGTGAATCCATGTCCTATCTTTCCCATATTTTGCACACGTAAAGACCATGTTACAGGGATCATTTCATAAAATAAGCACTTTTTGCTCAGATGCCATCTTGTCTGTGCAAAGTGGGGTCAAAGGTCATATGTACTTCTTTGTCTATCTTCGCTATGACGTGTTATCTGTATGGGAGGGAATTTTTTAGATGTGAAAATTGACATGACTCTCTTTATCGAGCACTATCTTACTTATGCTTGGGTGAATTTCTCTCAGATTTTAATATGTTGTAGCTGAGACTTTGCACTATCAGGACTCGAATCATTTATTAAACAAAAATCGGATCACCTTAATTTGTCAGTGATGACAAATTACAATCTCTAGTTCTTCTTTCTTTATTTCTTTATTTCTTTATTTCTCCGCAAAAGTTGTGCAAGAGTTAGCTCAGAAAGTGCATTGCCTATCAATGTCAAACTTATACCATATATGTATCATTTCGCAACGACGACAGCGCAAGTAAAATTATAGTGATCAGTCGACCGTGACGTCACTATGACGTCATTATATGAAAACACATTCATGCATATCTCACTAATGGAATGGAATTTTTCAATGAAATTTACGTCACATATATTTCAAGTCAAGCGGGTTCTACTCATATTCTAAAAAAAAATCATATTTATCTTAAAACGCACGCGTACGCGCGCGTTGAAATATTTGTATGCTCAGATCATTTGGAGCATTTTTTGAAAAATTGAGAAAAAAAATTGGACGGACGCGTACGCGCGCGCACATATTCGCACGCATAGCTAGTATGCAATATAATTTTTTTAGTTTTTTCACACGGATCGCATGTCCAAAATGTCAAGGGATATTTCTAGCAAGTTTCAAGCCAATCCGACTCAATATGACGTCATACGGGCCCGTCCAACTCGAAATTCCGCGCGTGCGTCAATGGGGATACACAGTGCAACTATGCCAAAAAACCGTCAATTTTAAATCGGATTTTACTCGTCAGGATGAACGGTGACACCCCTTTTTCTTGGCAAATTCTGAAAGCTAATGAGTTGTACATGTCATTTCATGGGTTTGCTATGCTGACAAAATGATTAAAAGATATCAAATTTCTTAATAAAGTAAAAAAAGTAAATTTTCAAAATGACGTCATCAAGTTTCAAATTTACTCGAGCGTATCTCACTTATCCTTTGCTAATTTTCACCCAAATTTCAGTATGTTGTAGCTTATTTAATCATCTTTCATTCATACAATAACACAATTTTGATTGAATGACGGCATCACCTCGTAAAAATGGATTGAAGGTAACCTTGTCAAATTTGGCCAGTTTACGTGTAATCTCTACGGGAGTGCAATTTTTATGGAAATGAAAATTGACATGACTATCTTTATCGAGCTCACTTATGCTTCGGTGAATTTCTCCAAGATTTTAATATGTTTTAGCTGAGACTTGGGGCTAACGTAGGTGTGCCCTTTGTTTTTTCATACTATGTCGGGATTACGTCAAAAAATTTGCTTGAATTTAAAGCTTATCTTCGATGTATTGAAATAGTTCTTTCTTTCTGTAACTTTCTGTGCAATAACTCAAGAAAAACATACCCTATCACCACCAAATTTTGCACATGAGTAGTTCATGTCACGAACATTTCATAAAATAACAACTATTTGATCAGACGCCATCTTGGGTATGTAAATTAGGGTCAAAGTCATAAGTGTTTCATTTTGTATCTTGGTAAATACATGTCTTTTCTTTCCAATATTTTGCACACGTAAAGACCATGTTACAAGGATCATTTCACAAAATAACAACTAATTGCTCAGATGCCATCTTGGGTGTGCAAAGTGGGGTCAAAGGTCATATGTACTTCTTTCTCTATCTTCGCTATTACGTGTTATCTCTATGGGAGGAAATTTTTCTAGATGTGAAAATTGACATGATTATCAAGTACTAGCTCACTTATGCTTGAGTGATTTTCTTACAGATCTTAATATGATGTAGCTGAGACTTTGTGCTATCGTGGATGTGCCCTTTGTTCTTTCACACGATGTCGGTATCACGTCGAAATACTTGGTTGAAATTAAAGCTCATCAACGATGTATTGAAATATTTCTTTCTTTGTGCAAATTTCTTTGCAATAACTCAAGAAAAACATGCCCTATCACCACCATATTTTGCACATGTTTAGTTCATGTCACCTACATTATTTGATCAGACGCCATCTTGGGTATGTAAATTAGGGTCAAAGGTCATAAATGTTTCATCCTGTATCTATCTTTCCCATATTTTGCACACGTAAAAACCATGTTACAAGGATCATTTCACAAAATAACCACTAATTGCTCAGATGCCATCTTGGGTGTGCAAAGTGGGGTCAAAGGTCATATGTACTTGTTGCTGTTTCTTCGTTATAGTGTATACAGAATTTGGTACCAAAGATAGCAGATATGACTCTCTTTTCTAAATGAGAATCCAAACATCACACAGCCAATGTCTCTAAACACAGATGCAAACTGTATGGCCATGCCTATTGCGATCAGGACTCAAATCGTTGATTAAAAAAAAATCGGATCACCTTAATTTGTCAGTAATGACAAATTACAATCCCTGGTTATTCTCTTGTTTCTATATGTGACCATGCACCTCAAAACGAACATTAAGTTGCACACACTGATTTTGCGTAAGGACTGAAAATAAGTGAAATGGGTCAACCTAGCCGAACTTGACTTTTTCATATTTTCTGAAAGAATGGGTCTTCTTTTATATTATGCTAAAATTTGGTATCATAGAACGGGCAGGAAAGTGTTTTTTTTTTTAGCAGTTTATCTCGAACATTTTTGGTAGAATAGTGTGATTAGGTGTGTCATTATAATCCTTTTCTCATTTCTGAAAATCCTTGTCCACACTCTTCACTTTCAACTTTAATAACTTTTGAAACGATAATGCTTCTGCTTTGAAAATTGACATTAATTATGGACAGGGTGTGTTAATGACGCGTGCTCAATTTCAGTTTAATTTGATAATCCCTTCATTGTTGTTACTCTGGTGGTTAACTTCCTGTTTTTTGTCCCATTCATTGCACAGCTAGCACGGTTTGGTAAAGATTAAGCGCTTGAATAGACACTGTACTTCAGAGCCTCTTTTCTCAGTTCACACTTTTCCTGAATTTGTGCTTTCTTTCCAATATTTAGATAGGTTAGGAGAGTCCATTTGATTTGAGTTATACATCATTCTAAAGCTTAAAGTCTGCTCTTTCAGAATATGGTCTTAACTAAAAATTCATGTCTGGCGACTTTTTGTTTGTTTTGAGGTGCAGGGTCACATATGTAGACCTCCAGGTAAAGTCGGTGGAGTTGCCTTGTTGTAAAAGATGGTGGAGTTGCCTTGTATGTAAATGATGAATATCAATATGTTATACGAAATTATTTGTCATGTATTACAGACAATTATGAAATGTTTTTTATTGAACTTACTCAAAATAACAACTCCTTTATTGTAGCATGTATTTATCGTCCTCCAAGTATCGATATTGTGGATTTTACTTCTAAATTAAATATTGTAGAGAAATTGGAAAGTGAAAAGAAGGAATTTTATTTCATGGGTGATTTTAATGTTGATTTATTGAATTATGGTCATAGTCATAGTAAAACAAACAACTTTTTGGATATGTTGTTTTCTTTCAATGTGTTTCCTTTGATATCAAAACCGACACGTATTTCATCAACCAGAGCGTCCTTAATTGACAACATTATACTAACACTATAAATAAGAATATTTCCATTGGAATTATATATGATGATCTTTCTGATCACTTTCCAATATAAGTCATATTGAAAGCTGGACAATGCAACTATAAATCAGTTAAGTAAAAATTTGTGAAGAAAAGAATTATTAATGAAGAACATTTGTTGTTGTTTAAGAATAAATTAAAGTGCATTGATTGGTGTTTTGTTAATGAATGTTCAGATGTAAATGATAGTTATAGTAAGTTTATTGAGAAATTTGATATGATATATTGCTAACCCGTTCCTTCTGCAATTCTCTGAGTGCCTTTAATGCCTCCAAACGAGATTCTTTTCGCCCGTCGACAGAGAGGCACACAGGTTGGTAATACAGCTGTTTGAAGGCAGTCAAGCGGTTCATTGTGTACCCCGTTCTACGGTCAACTACATGTGCCCGTGAATAATGGAAATATCGATCGGGTGCGAGGTATGAATAGAGCGTGCGCTGATGAGCGCAGAATCTTTTGTTCTACGCAAGACCAGGTACCTGAATGAGGTGACTGGGGTCAGCGAACCCGCATTTCTAACTGATCTCAGCCTTGATTATTATGTACATGTTCGTACGAGTTTACAGCAGAACAAGCAAAACACTAAATCAGGAAAAGGTACATAATACTGTAAAACCCCCTTTTTTAAACAGCAGGAGAACAAATCCTGATAGAATAAACTCTGATCTTTTTATCAAACCCACTTCTCTGAGCATTTTAACACAAAGAAACATGGATTTAGGTCACTGAAGCAGGCACCCTTGTCTTCATTTTGGGAACCTGGTAAACCAGGTTCCCGTATATCAGCTGCTCCCACGGGAACCTGGTAAACCAGGTTCCCGTAAGGAACGGGTTAATGTTTTCCTTTAAAGATTATTCATGAAAAAAAAAATAAATGTGACCCGCGACAACGGTTTCAGGCAAAAGTCGCAAGAGCAACTTCCCTCCTAGGCGGGGTACAAAGATTTTGACCATCATTTTTGTCGATGTAGGTTTTTTGCAGAAATCGAATCTTTGATATGTTTTCTACATCTACACTAAATTTCATAGCATAAGACTAAGTTTTTCCTATCGGAAATTGAATTTTAAGCACCCTATGTTGGATCGCACTCGTCAGTTTCGAGCTTCTCTCGAACTCCGCGCCAATATCCCCAGCGTTGCTACGGCGCGGGGTCTCGCATGCGATTGGCTGGTGCGTCGCAACGTTTACATAATTCGGCTTTCGAGACAACAGTTGCAGCGTTTGGGGAATGCTTTGTCCACGCGTGTACGATTACATGCTCCATTGTTCTTGCTATAGTGGTTTATACATACGCTCGCTCTGTAGTGCGTGCTCTTCGTTTGGCTTTCTATTCAAAGTATTCTACCGCAATGATCGACAACGGAAGTGAAACAAAAATCATGTAGCATGACATAACCGTGTGAAAAGAAAACTAGATATTCTCAAACTTGTCTACTTGTACATGTAGTAGAAATTATGACAGCATGAAGGTAGATGAGAGGAAAGGAGCAGTCACATGTGACTAATTATATTCAAATACTACACGTCAAGATCGCACCAAACTAACGAGTCGAGTTTGTTTGTTTGTTTGTTTTAATTTAATTAGCACCACCGAACAAGGCAACATATGCGTGTCTTGTGAAAGCAACACAAACATGAAGCGTGACCCTTGCCAGCACAAGCAATTTTCTGCCTTCAAAAGGGTCGCCAATGATGTAGACAAATCAACCACAATGAGACGCGATTTGTAAATATGAGGATTCGCCACCTGTTACATGCACACGGTCATGGCGATGTCAAGGCGATGTGGTTGCTAGAGGCGGAGCTTAACATCGATTGGCACCATCGTACGCATGGGTGATTCTCCCCTCGCATCGCCGCTCGGACATAGTCTTTGAGAAAGAGGTGAATCTTCAAAGCCTGTTTTCTCGCAATTATGTCAGGCTAACAACTTAAAAAGAGCATTTTATTTCTCTTTCTATGCCCACTTATGGTGCCGAAGAATACAAGTGTTTTATATCAATGCAAAGCTTAGGAAATGGGCAATGTGATTCAGTGAAAAAATGAATTGTCAAAATTCACGACTTTTGCCTGAAACCGTTGTCGCCGGTCACAAATGTAGGAAACCTTTGATTACTCAAGGCATACTCAAATCCATAAAACTTAAGAATAGATTATATAAGGCAAGCCTTAAATATCCTGATGTTAAACATATATCTACTAGGTGTTTCAAAAAACATTTCCCACTTTTGATCATTAATAACTAAAAAAATACTCATCCGATAGAACTGTCATTGATATAAATAATAGGTGAATAGTGTACAATTTGGTTGAAGGTAATTTGAATGTGAAAGCATAAATCAGTTTCATTTAATCTAAGATTGATTTTGAAGTAAGGTTTCAGATTTTGGTCAATTTTCAACCCTCTGTACAAAAATTGAACCTTGCACAGGAACCAATGATGTGTATGTGAGTGTGTGCTGACAATGGCCCTTGACAATGGACATACCTGAAGCACCTGTTGACTAGGCGTCAGTCTCGTGCCCCCAGGCACATGAATGCTTAATCAATAATTCATGTGGATTGCCCTGGGCACTGCTAGTCTGGATTCATGCACGGTAAAGGGTAAACTGCATGCAAATGGAAAAGGGAAGCATACGTTTCCATGTGCTTCCGAACACCACATTCCATTCCAGCTGGCAATCATTTTCCATTTTTGCTTCACATATCACTAAATTTGGGATATGATAAGCATAAATGATCAAAGGTTCCTCATTTTGATACAACTGTCTACTAATTAAATAGTCAGACAAATTTTTCGCTTTTTGATGAAAAGAAATCATTTTTGGTTAAGAGTTCAGCAGCATTTATTATTGGGGCGACATGTTTCACAGAAGATTTATTTAAGGCTCCATTTACACAAGTGTATACTCTAATTGATTTTCTTTGCTTCCTGTCACCATGTTTACGATAGAACAGAAGGTATTCATTGTAATTTCGTTTTTCAGAAGTAGGGAGAGCACTGTCGAGACCAATCGACAGTATCGGCAGGCGTTTGACTTTACACAGATACTGCTAGAGGCTGAATAAAGACTAGTTGTGATAGTGGAATTTCTCATGAATAAATAATGAAGCATTCAAACCCTAACCATTGTTTAGGACCATTGTCAGGGTGTTAACCACACACTCCCATACACACCCATTGACCCCTGTGCAAAGTGAAATTGTGCACAGAGGGTTGAAAATAGAGCAAAATCTGTAACCTAACTGTGAAATTAATCATGGATTTCATGGAACTGATTTATGTTTTCATATTCAAACCACCTTCAACCAAATTGTACACTACTCAGCTATTACTCATCAATAACAGTGTTATCTGATATATAGTTTATGAATTATTAAGAATCAAAAGTGGGAAATGTTTTTTGAAACACCTAGTAGTTATAAGAAGTATGAAAATAAAGTATAAAAATAAACTATAATGAAATGTTTTTGTCAACGCAGGGTGATCTTAAAAAAAAAGACAAATTAATGAAATTTTAGGTAGAAAAAAGCTCAATGTTATGCCCAAAAATATGTGCTTAGAAAATTCAAGGTTTTCTTCGAAACAGGATACAGCAAATCAATTTAATTCTTATTTCATTAATAGCAAAAGGCTGTCAAAGGCGATTTCTACCCCATTTCATTCATTTCAAGAGTTTATGTCATGTCAAAATGGTAAATCTTTTTTTTTTTCTAAAACCATCATCCCGTCATGAAATTATAAAAATATCTTCTTTAATTCAGACATCAAAAGCCAGTGGTCCAGATTATATATGTGACACTGCACCTCAAAACAAACAAAAAGTCGCCACACATGAATTTTTAGTTAAGACCATATTCTCAAAAGAGCAGACTTTAAGCTTTAAAATGATATATAACTCAAATCAGATGGACTCTCCTAACCTATCTAAATATTGGAAAGAAAGCACAAACTCAGGAAAAGTGTGAACTGAGAAAAGAGGCTCTGAAGTACAGTGTCTATTCAAGCGTTTAATCTTTACCAAACCGTGCTGGCTGTGCGATGAATGGGACAAAACACAGGAAGTAAGCCACCAGAGTGACAACAATGAAGGGATTATCAGATTAAACTGAAATTTGGCATGCCTCATTAACACATTCTGTCCATAATTAATGCCAACTTTCAAAGCAGTAGCACCATCCTTTCAAAAGTTATTAGAGTTGAAAGTGAAAGAGTGTGGACAAGGTTTTTCAGAAATGAAAAAGGGATTCTAAAGAAACACCTAATCACACTATTCTACCAAAAATGCTCGAGATAAACTGCTAAAAAAACACACTTTCCTGCCCGTTTTATGATACCAAATTTTAGCATAATGTAAAAGAAGACCCGCTCTTTCAGAAAATATGAAAAAGTCAAGTTCGGCTAGGTTGACCCTTTTCACTTATTTTCAGTCCTCACGCAAAATCAATGTGTGTGACTTCATGTTCGTTTTGAGGTGCACGGTCACATATGTCCTCGAGTCATTACAGATTGTATTCAGTATATTGCTGATCCATTATGTAATTTTTTGATATGTCATTGAGCACTGGTGTTGTGCCAAATGAATTTAAACTTGCCAAAATAGTTCCTTTGTTTAAAAAAGATAATCCACAGAATATTGAAAATTATAGACCTGTAGCTCTTCTTTCTATTTTTGTAAAATATAATCAGCAAAATATATCAAATTCAATGAAGTGGAATTATTTTTTTTTCCGAAAACAAACTGTTCGGGAATTAAAATATTCTCCTTGGTAAGATAATCTGTTACTTACCACCTTATCACACTCTCTTTCAATTATTGCCATTACTGAAACGTGGTTTCATAAACACTCACCTCCATTATTTGATATCAGTGATTATAAACTTCTCCGTAACGATAGAAAGCATGGTAAAGGAGGTGGTGTTTTATTATATGTTAACAATTCCCTGTCATTTAAGCTGAGATCTAATATTTATATTTCCCAGGGTAATGCAGATTCTTTATTTATTGAGGTTGAAAATGTAAACAGTAGAAATTGTATTATTGCAGTAGTTTATAAACCTATCAGTAATAATGATAACTTTCTGCAAGATTTCAATTCGATATTATCATGTGTTTGTAGAGAGAATAAAAATTTTCACGTTGTTGGTGATTTTAATATTGATTTATTATCAAATTATCGAATATCTATTCAATTAGTTAATAATTTATATTCCAATTCCTTTGAACCACTTATAGATAATCCGACTAGAATTACACAACAAACATCTACTCTTCTTGATAATTTACCAAGGTGTGCTGCACTTTCTCCTCGTCAGGTATTCTCTACTCTGATATACCAGACCACCTTCCTATATTTACAGCATTTTCTGAGATGAAGCAGCAAAGCAAAGCCAACACTACATAAACCCAATTGACTCGTAAATTTACCTCTGAGAAAAGAGCAGATTTGAATATTGATCTCAGCTATGAACGTTGGGACAGTGTATTGATGGAAGAAAATGTTGATGAAGCCTTTAATGTTTTTATGACATGTTTTCAGTATTATTTAGACAAAAATATACCCAAAGTTAAAAGGCAATGTAAACGTAAACGTAGAATTAAGCCTTGGATAACTAAAGGAATGTTGAAGTCAATAAGAAAGAGGAATATGTATTACAAAACGAGTATTAGAAATCCCACTGTGAGTAATATAAATAGATACAAGGTTTATCGGAATAAATTAACATCTGTTATTCGTTTGTCTAAGAAGTCATATTTGGCTTCTAAATTTGAGAAGGTAAATGGTAACGTTTCAGGTACATGGAAAATTATAAATGATGTACTTGGTCGTTCAAAAGAATCAACAACCAAAAATAAACACTAAACAAAAAGTAAGTTCCCCCTAAAACAAACATCAATATTTTATGAATCAGGAACCTTTGAGGAAATCTGAATACAGGATCATGTAGCTGTATTTCTCGGCTACCTTTCATGTGAAATTCAGTGGATATCACTGGGTCACGCTTGAGTGAGCATCACTTAAAGTCAAAATGGTCACCTTTTGAAGTTCACAAGCCCAATTTTGCAACTTTGATTTGGTGATATCGGAAAGAATTTCAATTTTCCAGGATAAAAAGGCATGCAACGTATAATCTATGTGCTTCTTATCGTACCATGTGACTTGTGCACAAAATTTCTCGGTTTAGTGAACACGGGGTGAAAATTACCAAAATGGCCGATTTGACATGTTTCTCGTGGTAATTTCTATCAATTGAGATTGAATTCGTGTGTTGAACAGTTTTTTCACACAGTTCACGTAATTTCACGGTTGATTGAGCACATTAAAAACAAAGAAAAATAACAATTTAAATTGTGCAGTCAGAATTGCGATAATTTTGCGCACTGAAATCAACTGTATGATGTTTTTTTTTTTTTTTATATTGTGCTAATAGCCAAATGCATATCAGTGACCAACTGACATTTCAGTCACGCTTCAATAAGCACGTGAGGTTGGAAACCCTTTTTTTAACCTACATAATGAAAAAATTGGCAGTTTGGCCATAATCTCCATGGTAAGTTCATGTGAAGAGGAGGAATTTATGCTTTTGAAAGCTAACAATTGCTTTTGCATGCAAGGTGGTTTATTTCACGGTTGAATAACCACATTATGAAACAATGATTTATCTGATTAAAACCATCCAGCAGGTGTTGCATTGATCTTCTGCATTTAAAATCAACTGAAAAACATTTCATTATTGCGTTTAGGACCGATATAAACGTCTCAGTGATCCTTGGCATTCCTTCAAAATTTTACACGTTAAAGGGTACATGGTGCCGGAAACCCTCCTTATAATCCATGGCTACCTTTGATTAAATATTGAAGTATTCGTGGGGAAATTGGTCTGCCTTTAGTTTGATGAAATCCCCTTGTTGGAGCAGAGATGAGAAATTATGCAAATCAAATCTTCGGGCCTTTGTTCTCGCTACTGAATACTAATTTTGGCATTAAGTTCTTGATGTTTGTAAAGTCATGAAGTCATGCATTAACTCAAAGGGAAAATAAATGCAATTAATCATTGACATGGTACCAAATTTCACTTTTGTTCGACATCAATATCCCCCGTGCTGCACATATGCACTGAGAGTCTTGAGACAGATATTGATTGTGGTGAGAAACATGTAGTGGCCTTTGTTGTTCATGTGGTGTTGATGATTGTGATGGTGATGATAGTTGCTGAAAATTTTTATTGATTATTATGCGATCGTTATGGCAATATAACACAGATTGGGGAGCATCTGCACTCACTTTTTAGGCTCCATCCACTAACACCGCTGAACTCGTCTTCAAAACCAACAAAATGTAAATCTTATGGGAATTTCAGCCACGGAAATGATTTTGACCTGCACACTTTGCTCATCTTATGTGCTCATTGAAGCATGGCACAATGTCATTTTTTATCGAAATGTAATTGCTTTCATTGAAATCAGAGTAATTTCCCAACATATCAACTAAAACATAAAAAACAATGAATATTTCTTATGATATAGGGTAAAAAAGGGATTTCCAGCCAAACATGCTCATTGAAGTGTGACTAAAATGTCAGGTGATCACTGTATGCACAGTGGTATTAAACACAATACAAAAAACATTAAAACAATTGATTTCAGTGCCCAAAATTATCGCAATTCTTACTGCACAATTTAAATTGGTATGTTTCTGTGTACTTAACGTGCTCATTCTACCGTGAAATTACGTGAACTGTGTGTAAAAACTGTTCAACATACGAATTCAGTCTCAATTGATAAAAATTACTACGAGAAACATGTCAAATCGGCCATTTTGGTAATTTTCACCCCGTGTTCCCTTAACCGTGAAATTTTGTGCACAAGTCACATGGTACGATAAGAAGCACATAAATTATACGTTGCATGCCTTTTTATCCTGGAAAAGTGAAATTCTTTCCGATGTCACCAAATCAAAGTTGCAAAATTGGGCTTGTGAACTTCAAAAGGTGACCATTTTGACTTTAAGTGATGCTCACTCAAGCGTGACCCAGTGATATCCACTGAATTTCACATGAAAGGTAGCCGAGAAATACAGCTACATGATCCTGTATTCTGATTTCCTCAGAGGTCCTCGATTCATAAATTACACAGGTTTGTTTTAAGGGGAACTTACTTTTTGTTTAGTGTTTATATTTTTTGTTCCAGCAACACATAATGAAATCATTCAAGTTGTTAATTCGCTCAAATGAAGTGATTCAGTAAGTTATGATGATATAAGTAATAATCTTTTAAAGAAAGTAGTTTTGAATGTTGTTACTGCACTTACTCATATTGTCAACTTATCACTAAGTACTGTTATACCCATTCATACGAAAGAAGATGCTTCCTTTATAAGCAATTACCGTCCTATATCTATTCTCTCTAGTTTGTCAAAAGTTCTGGAAAGAATTATACATAACAGACTCTACGGTTTTCTGATACAAAATAACTTACTCACGTCTTGTCAATATGGTTTTAGGAAACACAACTCAACAGACATAGCTCTTATTGAACTCTGTGATAAGATTTCCATTTCATTGTCTAAGAAAGAACATGTACTTGGAGTATTTATGGACCTAAGTAAAGCTTTTGATACCATTGATCATAGTATATTGTTAGAAAAGATGAATGTTTATGGTATACGAGGAACTCCTCTTATGTGGTTTAAGAACTATCTTTGTGACCGAAAATAATATACCATCTATAATAACTTTCACTCTGATGTATTACCAGTCAAATGTGGGGTTCCCCAAGGTTCAATCCTGGGGCCTTTATTGTTTTTTATATACATCAATGATATATGTAATTCATCCTCTTTACTTCATTTCATTTTATTTGCAGATGATACCAATGTATTTCTTTCTGATCATAATCTGGGAGTGTCTCATTGACACTATGAATACAGAATTACCCAAAGTCTCCGAATGGTACAGAAACAATAAGTTATCATTACATGTAGAAAAGACAAATTATATAAAGTTCAAAAGTCAACGATCACTAAACTGTGGCATTCATTTTGATATCATTATAGATGACATGAAAATTGGACAGAAAGAAAGTTCGAAGTTTTTAGGCGTTACTATAGATGACAAGTTGAACTGGAATCTGCATATTGCCAATGTTGTGATTTCTGTAGCACGCGGAGTTGGAATATTGTACAAACTCAGACCATACATATCAAGCTCTACGTTGTTCACCATTTATAATTCCATTATCCTGCCTTATATTCCTTACTGCAATATCGTTTGGGCTTGTCAGAAGACTAAACTCAACTCACTGTTTCTCCTTCAGAAAAAAAGGCTGTTCGTATTTAAACGAACCCGGATTACAGGTCTCATGCAAACCCATTGTTTTTTTTTTTGTTTTTTTTTTTTTTTCAATTGCGTACACTCTCCATTTACGACATTCATTACCTCCAAAGTGCTGTCTTTATGTATAGATTCCATTCCCAAGAACTTCCCACCAACCTGTTAAACATGTTTCGTTTTAATTCGGCTATTCATAGTTATTTAACCAGAACCTCGACAGACGTGCACCTAGAAAATCCAAAAACTGCCCTTGCCCATCGATCCATACGACATGCCGGTCCTGACATCGTCTGGAATTCTCGTTCTCATGAAGTGCGATGGTGCCTATCAAAGCATACTTTTAGAAGACTAGTAAAGAATACCCTTCTTTGCAAATATGTTTAAACAATACTATTTGCATGGTTCTTGCCTGCTGTCTTACCCCAGGTTCACAGGTTTATTTTGTCATACGTACACTACGTACATAATAGCAGCGAGTCTTTCTATGTTAGTTGTTACCAGAATTGTCAATCTTGTATACCTTTAACTACCATGATGTCGAGTATCCCTCTCCTTATCTCTTCCTCTCACTTCTCTTTCTTTTTCTCTCCTCCTCTTTATCTTCCTATCTATGCACAAATTGAACGCGCATAATACATTTTTTAATGATGTTTATGTACATAATATTATGTGTACGTTATCCATACTGGACGTCCCAGTCAAGCTTTTCATAGCGTATGACGATTCAGACAAAATGTGTAATATGTTTCATGTACAAACTATGTGCATATTTGTGAATAATGTATGTATATGCATTTTGTGAATAAATCAAATCAAATCAATTGTGTACAAGTTGGCCAAGTCCATGCGCTTGCGCGCTTCAAAATTCAGCAAAATTTATGAATAATTCATGTCCTGTAGCGTTTCCATGTACGAAAAAAATATTCGCTGCCCGTTGGAGGTATGTGTGGTGTTCGCACTCATATTGTGAGATGTGTACACAGGGCAGCGAACGTAACGGTGTCGTTCGTTCGTAGCGGTATTCTACCCCATGACATTGCATGGTATGTGTAATGGGGCTGCGTTAGACCAGGCGTCCACTAGGGCGCGGACAATTAAGACCCGGACAAGACCCGGAATGCAAATTTGGTATTCCGCACTCCTTCGGCAACCTATCCACACGTTCCTGAACGTGTCCGCTCACTGTCCGAAACATGTCCGGGCGATTCCGCACCTTCGGGAGAGAGAAAAATTTCCGCGTCCAAATTTTGATCGAGACCAAAATTTGGAGGCGGAAATGAACTTCCTGACACCTTCGGCGACATGTCCTGACGATGTCCTGATGATGTCCCGCTTGTCCGGAACCCTTCCGCTCCTTCCGCACACGCTCCGGAAAGAATCCTGCGGTGTGGGGAAGCTTCGCGAATGAAAGCGGAAGACACCAGAAATGTTATAGGACAGCGCGGAGCCGATGCGGATCCATATATGCAAGTGTCCGGAACCGATGCGGAAATTTTGTGATCCAGACACGAAAATGCCGACACTTTCCGCCAGCGTCATGCCAATGAAACGCAAACAGAGAAAGAAGGGAGGCGAGGCCCCCATGCAAATATCCCCGTCACAGGCACACCTTTCGTCTAGTGATAAAGAACAGGTAAATCTAAGGAGTTCCCGGTCCCAAAAGGCAAAGAAGAAGCTAATAGATACTGTGCTAAAAGCAACCAGAAAGAAGTGAAATCAGCCCCCTATCCTCCTAGTAAGTTTATGTTGATTTGATCTTTTCAGAAATTATTGTTCATCTGAGTGACTTTCCTGGTTCCAATTACTCACTATGGTACATTTTCATTTATGTTGTTTTCTTATTTTATTTGCAAACAAACTAGGCTGTCCCATGTGACAGCCCAGCTGAAAAATCGCAAAAGTAGGTGGAAATACACTCTGAAAAAAAGCATAGAATTTTTGGCTAAATGTTAATGTATTATATAAACATGAAAAGGTTGTTATTCATACGTAAGTGCTTTCTAATGATACAATATATTAGAACAAAAGACAAATTCATCACACTAAAAAGCGCGAATTCAATTGCAAAGATGTACCTGTGGTCTCATTACAATGTAATATCTTTGAAGCCAAAAATAACAATGAAAGCTAAAGATAATGGAGGAAAATGAAGAATTTTCTGTCAATTCAAAATTTAAGTGAAATGAGAGAAAAGCAATGAATTATGAACTCTAAAAATTGTTAAATTTCTGTCTTTCTTTTGTTATTGTTTCTTTTTTTTTTGCTGAGTGTATATATTTAAGTACACATTAAGCATCACATATCATTTCAGAAATTCTTTCAGTTCTTTACCTGAATGATTTTCGTAGTTGTTATTACCTGAGAATTTTACCTTCTCTTTTTGTTTTAGTTGCAAATAAACTCGATTGTCCAATTTGACAGCCCAGCTGATATTTCTATTTATGTATATATATATATATATATATATATATATATATATATATATACATATATATATATATATGGTTCAAAAAGTTTGCGAACATCATCCATGTGACTGTAGGCAGAGACAAGATTGTTCGCCCAGATGAGACAAATAAAAAAAAAAAAAAATGAGTCGTCAGCCGACATGCAGACAATCCTATTCTTCGACTTTTAGTGGTCACATTTGTAAAATAATATTGACCAATCATATCAATATAATGTCAGCAGCTACTTCGGAAGCACAACAAGGAGCATCAATGACGAATAGCAGTCAAATGAGGAAAAGTGTAAGTCAGCGCCAAATTTATACCTTTCCATTTGCCTGGTATTGTCCGCAGTTTGTCCGCATGCCTAACTTATGTTGTCCGGAAGGCATCCTGATTGTCCGCGATCATTCCTAGTGTAATCCTAGATGTTTCCGCGCTGCCCGGCTGCGATTAGCATATTCCGAGGTATTTCGCGCTCTTCCGGAGTGATTCCTAAGGATGTCCGCAGTCAGTCCGCAGACAGTCCGCGGACAGTCCTAGGAATGTCCCAGGACAAGCCGATTCACATAGTTATTCCGCGTCTGTCGCGGACAGAATGCCGAAATGACAAAATTTGCTTCCGCAACCCTTCCGGGGCTTGTCCGCCCTTAGAGCGGACGTCCACTTGGGCGCGGACAAGTCCCGGAAGGGTTGCGGAAGCAAATTTTGTTATTTCGGCATCCTGTCCGCGACAGACGCGGAATAACTTTGTGAATCGGCTTGTCCTGGGACATTCCTAGGACTGTCCGCGGACTGACTGCGGACAAACCTAGGAATCACTCCGGAAGAGCGCGAAATACCTCGGAATATGCTAATCGTAGCCGGGCAGCGCGGAAACATCTAGGATTACACCAGGAATGAACGCGGACAATCAGGATACCTTCCGGACAACACAAGTTAGGCATGCGGACAAACTGCGGACAATACCAGGAAAAAGAAGAGGTATAAATTTGGCGCTGACTTTGACTTTTCCTCATTTGACTGCTAGCCGTCATTGATGCTCCTTGTTGTGCTTCCGCAGTAGCGGCTGATATTATTTTAATGTGATTGGTCAATATTATTTGATAATAGAATGTGACCACCAATAGTCGAAGAATAGGATTGTCTGCATGTCGGCTGACGACTCATTTTTTTTTTTTTTTTGATTTGTCTCATCTGGCAAAACATTTTTTTCTCTGCCTACAGTCACATGGATGATATTCGCAAACTTTTTGAACCATATATATATATATGTATATATATATGTATATCATATACATAAAAATGTAAATGTATATCCATATATATATGTATATATAATCATGTTGATAAGGTAGTCCACGTTTGGGCAAGATAAAAAGATAAGTAACAAAACTGCAATAAAGTTCATGATGTATTCACCAACGTTTTATTTCTTCACAAGAAATAAACCGTTGGTGAATACAGCATGAACTTTGTTGCAGTTTTTTTACTTATATATATATATATATATATATATATATATATATATATATATTCTTTATTCCCTTTTTTTTTTAGCCCTGTGCTTTATCCATCGTGAAGTATATACATGTTTTGTCTGATACTTCTGTAGAGCATGCCAAAATGATCCTAATCATTAAATTTGTGTTTCTTTCTCTGATTTTTACCCTTGTGCATCTCTAACCCTCTCTTATTTTGATCACTTTTGAACATTTTCAAGTCCGAGATTTTTTTTTTTCATGCTTAGAGCTTACTAGCCTATTGTCAGTGAAGTGTAAAAATGGGGAAATATTTTTAACCTACTTTGATTTACTTTTTTTTTGGGGGGGGGGGGGTTCAGCTGGGCTGTCAAATTGGACAATCGAGTTTATTTGCAACTAAAACAAAAAGAGAAGAAAAAATTATTAGGTAATAACAACTACGAAAATCATTCAGGCAAAGAATATTTCTGAAATGATTTGTGATGCTTAATGTGCACTTAAATATGTACACTCAGCAAAAAACAAAACAAAAGAAAGACAGAAATTTAACACTTTTTCGAGTTCATGATTTATTGCTTTTTCTCTCATTTCACTTGAATTTTGAAGTGACAGAAAATTCTTCATTTTCCTCCATCATCTTTAGCTTTCATTGTTATTTTGGGCTTCAAAGATATGACATTGTAATGAGACCACAGGTATATCTTTGCAATTGAATTCATGCTTTTTAGTGTGATGAATTTGTCTTTTGTTCTAATATGTTGTATCATTAGAAAGCATTTACGTGTGAATAACAACTTGTTCATGTTTATGTAATACATTAACATTTAGCCAAAAATTCTATGCTTTCTTTTTCTGAGTGTACTTCCACCTACTTTTGTGATTTTTCAGCTGGGCTGTCACATGGGACAACATAGTTTGTTTGCAAATAAAATACGAAAACAACATAAAGGAAAATATACTATAGTACGTAATAGGAACCAGGAAAGTCACTCAGATGAAAAATAATTTCTGAAAAGATCAAATCAAAACAAACTTACTAGGAAGTTAGGGGGCTGATTTCATTTCTTTCTGGTTGCTTTTGGCACAGTCTCTACTACCTTCTTCTTTGCCTTCTGGGACCGGAAATTCCTTAGATTTACCTGTTCTTCATCACTAGACGAAAGGTGTGCCTGTGATGGAGATATTTGCATGGGGGCCTCGCCTCCCTTCTTGCTCATTTTGCGTTTCATTGGCATGACGCTCGCGGAAAGTGTTGACATTTTCGTGTGTGGATCACAAAATTTCCGCATAGGTTCCGGATACTCGCATATATAGATCCGCATCGGCTCCGCGCTGTCCTAAAACATTCCTGGTGTCTTCCGCTTTCATTCGGGAAGCTTCCCCACACCGCGGGATTCTTTCCGGAGCGTGTGCGGAAGGAGCGGAAGGGTTCCGGACAAGCGGGACATCCTCAGGACATCGTCAGGACAAGTCGCCGAAGGTGTCAGGAAGTTCATTTCCGCGTCCAAATGTTGGTCTCGATCAAAATTTGGACGCGGAAATTTTTCTCTCTCCCGAAGGTGCGGAAACGCCCGGACAGTGAGCGGACACGTTCAGGAACGTGCGGACAGGTTCCCGAAGGAGTGCGGAATACCAAATTTGCATTCCGGGGCTTGTCCGCGTCTTGTCCGCGCCCTAGTGGACGCCTGGTCTTAGCAGTGGTTGTGAATGGAAGTGCGATTCGCGAAGTGATGCGATGAGTATGTTTTGCGCACTTGTACTGGTCTTCTCGCAAGCTGAATACCAGGGTTGCAGCATTGATTGCTGGAAAGGAAGGGTACGTATTATCGTTTCCTTTATGTCATTCTATCAGAGTAGTGTGTCACTTTCTGGTTATTTGGATTAGCATCGTTATGTGGCTTTACGAGGAAATTGGCCTCGGATATGGGAGCGTTTGTCAGGTCTGAATTGCTTAGACTATTCTCGTAGTTCGGTACGCAGTGGAGTGTAATGTAGGAAGTTGCGTTAGCGACGTAGTCCTAAATCTAGTCGGAAAGCTAAAGGTGAATAAATCATGGCAGCCAAGTTCGATGCCGCAGAGTTTGTGAAAGACGTGACTCTTGGTAGATTGAGAGGGTTAATGAAAGCCCAGTTGACTAAGGTTGCAACTCATGTAGATGCTGATATCAGAGAGTGTAGTCGAAAGAAAGAAATCTTTGCAGTTCTGGTGAAGAAGCTTGAACTGGATGGTGTAGAATATGTGTGGCGCTCCGACAAAATGAGTCATAACAAAGTCGCACGGGGAGTTTTCCCGTAATGAGCCGAAAATGAAGGGGAAGCACTGCTCGGGTCGAATTTTTTTTTTATGACGGATTTTGATTCCTTGATGTTTTATCTATTTGTACAGAAAATTTCAGCGTGTAAAAATGAGTACAAGTGTCCCAAATCACAGTTTTTTTCTGGGACAATTTTTGTTTTCGGTTACATTTTTTTCGAACGCTCGCCTGTGCGTTGCGTTTCGCACCTATTGTTCCCGCCCGATCGAGACTCCGCCTCCGTTGCTAGGGTGTATGCTAATGAGGCATTGCTCTTGACCCCATTGAAGACAAAACAAAGCATGGTGCGCGCGGCGGCGTCGCGTCGGCGACTGAGCGGCGAGGGCTTTAGAATTACGCAATAATAGTGAGCTGACCAAGGCCATCGATTCCATGACCAGCGAGTTTCATTTGATACATGCACTCCATTTCATGAAGTGGTGATTGATGTGACGCACAAATCGCGTTGAAAAAATTAATTCCAAGAACGATCACGCAAAGTTTATGACCTAATCTATGAGCTAATACAATGATCACATATTGAACTTTAAACCTTGAATGCGTGTGTGTACTTTTACAACGGTTATCAATTGGCCTCATTAATGAATTCATTCAAATAATCATTACTTTCTTTCCCTGGTATGTGACTTGCTGTTTAAAGCTCATCTCTGGAGATATACTAGGGCCTAAGTTGTCAATTATTCTCGTTTTTATAAAGTCGACAATTCGTGTGATAATTCGCCAAATGTATATGCGTACTATTATTTCCCTGTTTAATAAAACTTTTTGCCCTATTTCTTATGATGGTTTGGGCCTTGACGGCATGGAGAGAAATCGGAAGACAAACATTATTAATGCCCAAATAGCTCGTGTTCCCTTTGGAGGATATTCTGACTCTTGTCATCTGTGCATTTAGAAGTAGGACCTATTTGAGAAAGGGACAGAAAGCTGTGTCGCTACTCAAAAGTGTGCTTCTTCATTTTGTTTCGTTTTTTTAATCAGAATGTTTGTAATGATAGCTATTTGTCGTGTATTGCGTGTAGCTGACATGTGAGATGTCAGGTCTGCAAAGAATTTGGCTAACATCTTTGCGAAGTAGCAGTGTTAATTTCCCATTGAATTGCGTATTCTGAGGAATTTCAAATGAAAGAACTCGGACGACACTGTTCATGTCTTAAACCCCGCATCAACGAAGCCTTAAACAATGAAAGGTAAACTTCCTGCTATCAAGGGGTGGATAATCACGCAACCAGTATTTCTTCTTCGCCATTGATAGCAGAATCAGTAACCAGTCAGGGAGACAGCCGATTTTTAGGGAATGGAGATATTCGCGAATAATCGGGAAAGTTGGACTTAATGAATTATTCATGACCTTTCCGCAGTCTCTGGCCGAAGCTCGACGCGTACAAAGTCAATGGCTATCACTGCATCGTTTTGACATGCATGTGTTTAAAAATTCACCCCAAAAAATCCTCATTTAATGTTGATATTGAAATTTCACCCAATGAAAGATGAATAAAGTTTATCACCTCCAAAAATCAATATTCACGTATAATGAGGAAAATTTGTAATTGAAGGATAAAAACGCGAATCCAAAGTGTATTTTTTTAATCTTCGTGTCACAGTTTTTTTTTTTCTCCTAGGCACTTCTTAATGCAAATTAGGCCATCCTTATCCCCGCCCACGTCCTTTCCTAAGCCAATACAAAATGCCGTATCATAAGGAACTAACCAATGACAATCGCATATTACTATGACGTAGGGTCAAATACACGAGTGCGCGGCATGTCCCCTTTCTCACGCTCATTTCGCGCATCAAAGTACATGTGCGCGCAATGACTGACAAGCGCGCCTATCATGATGCTTGCAGTTTGCTATTCTTAACAACGTACTTAGGACAGGGGTGGAGCTTTCCTAAATATTTTCCTAAAATTCTTTCCTACGTGCATTCTAGAATACCAACTTCTTCCTAAGTCAGAAATTTGCATATTCCCGCCCCCTTCCTAAGTTTCTTCCTAAGTCTACTTAGGAAAAAACTTAGGAAGATTTTCAGAATACCACTTAGGAAAAAATCCTGACTTAGGAAGAAATTTCTTCCTAGGAAGGATTTCAGAATACCACCCTAAGTCTACTGACTCTGAAGTACTAGTCTGTCTAATATAAACACAGATTGTACATAGACAATCTACTGTAGACTAGAACTTTAGAAGTTAGGTAGGCCTTTTCGCCTATATCAGGAATTCAAAAATCCGGCGGATAGAGCTAGGTGCAATCTGTAGGTCTAAACGGTTAGGATCTAAACTAGAGTCTAAACTCTAACTTAGATCTAACGTTAGTGTAATTAATGGTCTTGATTTTCTATGTAACTGGTATATGATAAGCCGAACAATTACTTAACTTAGCCATGTAAAAAGGCACCTAAACTAATCTAGTCGTCGCCGGTCACACGAACCGACGAATCACTCGATTTTGGGTCAAATTTTCGATTTTGAGATTTTCAATCATTTCGATAGTAGATATTCCATACTACATATTCTGAAATTCTCAGTGTGTAATTCGGTGTAATTTTTACGTAGTTATCACTTTTGTAGAAGTATGTAATTCCATTTGTGAAAATTATTTGTTTTTGCCATAGACGCGTGTGTTAAACAATCAGGCGATTCGACGGTTCGGAGACCGCGCGTACGCGCGGTCACCGAACCGGCGAATCAGTGCGCATTGACTTTCGTGCAATTTTTGAGATTCAACAGCTCATTGACCGCGCGCACAGTGCGCGTACTATGTTATACATGTGTTGACAATGACAACGCTCAATGTACATGTACATATGGACACACATGGAAAATGACAGCGTTCTTTGCAGACCGAAAATACATGTATGCGGCTCTTTGACGATTTCCCGCTTATTTGTTAACAATACAATTCGATAAAAACTTCATAAGTTAGAGCAAGAATTGAAGTCTGATGTACTACAAAAATAATTGGAAATTATAGACATGAAAGTGTAGCAACCATAAGTCAAAAATGGGTTAACTTCAAACGCGATTTTCTCGAATTGTCATTCTTACGCAAACCTGAGGGATTCGTCGGTTCGTGTGACCGGCGACGTAGTGATCATTAAACCTAACAGTAACACCACAATTTTAGGTCGGAAACCCTATCGTGCCACAGACGGTCTGATATCTTGATATACTCACATAAAGTACCGGTGGGGCCAAAGGCCTACTTTGTACTTGTGATAACAACGTGACCAATGTTATTGTTAGGCCTGCCCTAACGTACAAACGTTTGAAGTAGGCTACCGATACTAGAATTGAATAGGACATTCTACTGTAGTATCCTATTGTTTTAGAGTCTGTAAGACAACGTTAGAATCCATAAATCATCTCCCGTTTTATACTACTAACGTTAGTACAATACTGTATATTTAGATCCTCTAGGAGTCTAGGGCAACAGTAGGGCCTACACTAGAATTTCTAGTAGGCCTAGACACTTCTATCTGGTACTGTGGTGGGCCTACCGGTACAGTATAGTTAATGCAGTATGGCACCATCAGCGGGACCATGCACACCAGACATAGACAAAAATACATAAAAATTGCATTCAGTCCTTTTAAGAGACAGCAAGAGCAATCTGATTGATATCTATATATCCAACACTATTCATTAGACTCAAAAGTTTTGCATATTCCGTCTTTAAAAAAGACGATAAGAACAGATTAAAAACCCAAATCATATTCGCGGACATTATCTACAGCCAAACTTCCAGGATTAGCGAACGAGCGCAGGTCACTGCGCATGCGTGCAGTACTTTAAGTACACCTGATACCCCAACATTGACGAATAGAAACGCTCCCTGTCAATGACGTGATTTGAGACGGATCGTACTACTCAAAATTCCGAAGCAACACCAGACAAAGTTTTGGAAATGAGTAGAATTCTACTTAAAATAAATAGAACTTCTACTCAAAGTGAGTAGTTACGACTTAAAAATATTTAAGTTGGTGTTCTACTCATAAAATGACAAGTTTGTTTTTAGAGTATACCCCTTTTCGGGGGGGGGGGGTGGTTGCCTCGAGAATGTAACCACTGGCTTCGAAATCTCATATATGACGTAATCTCTCACGAAATTACGATATAAAATGGAAGATTAAACGAGAACTTACCGTTTGAAGTTTGATATCAATTTTATGATTAATTGGAGGGTGAGATTACGTCCCGCCTCACCCTCCCCCAAATTTCAAACGGTAACTTAATCTCTCGTTATCTTCCTACATCAGTGGTCACATTCTTGCTTCTAATATTGAGTGGCGGGCGCACTAGCGGGATCTCATATATGACGTAACCTCACCCTCCAATTACTCATAAAATTAATATTAAACTTCAAACCGTAAGTTCTCGTTTAATCTTCCATTTAATCTATATTGGGGAAATGAACGGTGGAAGGATTTTGTAGGTAGGGAAAAATTACCCTTACTTTGGAATTTTGTAAGTGAAAGATCTAGTGCACACTTTTTGATGACAAATTCGGAAATTTGTTAATCTCGAAAGTGTACAAAGTCTATGGAACGGGGCCGAGCGAGGGACGTTTTGCATTTTTATGATTCCAATTCAATGACTTCAGGAAGAATATTTGGAAAATAATGATTGTTCAGGCCACAACTTTCCCCAAGGGGGGGGGGGGGATAAATCAAAGCGAACCTTTACCGCCGGACCATCTGAGTTGTTGGATCTCAAATATTATGTTGAATATCTTTGTCTCGTGATAAACAAACGGCAGCCATTTCGGGCAACATTTGGTTTTCGCGAAGAACTCCCGTGGTTTTATTTGTACTTACGTGCTTCATGGTCACTGAATAAGTAT
Organism: Diadema setosum; assembly: GCF_964275005.1. Taxonomy (NCBI): domain Eukaryota; kingdom Metazoa; phylum Echinodermata; class Echinoidea; order Diadematoida; family Diadematidae; genus Diadema; species Diadema setosum. Next base: position 5,914,131 of record NC_092687.1, read on the forward strand.
GTTGTTGGGTTCCGTATGTCTTAATAAGTGCGCATGGCGGTTACGTAGTTGCAGGGTTATGAGAAAAACAGGAAATGGCAGTAATTTTGGACACCACTTTGGATTTCTGAAAGTGCTTAAATGCTTTATTTGTGTTTCAAAATCTCCGAATAGTATTATATTTGGTTCCCTGTGACTCAAAACGTATTTTTCGACATTACAAGTGTGTACAGTTGAAATCTACTTGCAAAATTATGAGAAAAAAAAAAATCAGGAAATGGTGGTCATTTTGAACGCCATCTTGGATTACGGTACTTATGTCCGTTAACATATCTTAATATGTATTTTATTGAGTTCGTCATCCTTCAAAACATATATTTAGACATTTGAATTTTGTATTTGGGTTACCTGGCTGAAAAGTTATAATAATATAATTTCAAAATATGGCGGCCATTTTTGGACGCCATCTTGGATTACGGTACTTGCGTGCATCAACATCTCTTAATATCGGTTTTATTGAGTTCCTCATGCTTCAAAACATAGTATTATTAAGGCATTTAAATTTTTTATTCGGGTTCTCTGGTTGAAAAATTTTAAGAATTTCTGGATATGGCGGCCATTTTGGACGCCATCTTGGATTGCGGAAAACGCTCAAAGAGGGTTTATGAGGACTTTTAGTATGTTATTCTAGACATTTTTCTGGACCTCTCCTGAAAAAAAAAAATCAGCTTGTTCAGCTTGTTACCAAAAATGTCCAGGTTATAAATAATGCTCTTGGACTATTCGGTAAGGAATTTGATTCAGAAAACATGTATATGATTTTGTGCGTTCAGAGCACCATACATCAAATGTCAGACTACGGTGGCAAGAACTACGAAATTCATTCAAATCTTTGCACACTTACCAAAACATACCGAAAATGAAAATATCTGTGAATCTTATGGTAGGAATTCCATCGATTATCTCATAGTTTTTAAAAATAGAACCGTCCAAGCTCGGACTATTTACTTCCTTGGTCAAGGAAAAAACAAAATACTCATTTTTCTTGAGAATGATTCCTAACTCTTTTGCATCACCCATTCATTTTCTTGGAGTTCATATAGATAATTTATTTACCTGTAATTTTACTGCAAATGCAAAATTTCTCCCTAAGTTTCAAATTGTTAAATTCATGTTTGATCACTCTTTTGAAATCCCTGAATTAGAAAACAAAAATGAGCGAGACTCGCTTTGTTTTAAGTCATGACAGATTAACTCTGAATGAAAATCGCAATTGTCTGCGCATGATAATGTTCATCAGGATGTCATATTCTTGAAAAAAAAAAAAGATATCTTGGCTATGTTTTATAGTCAACTGAATAATTACTTACGTGGCATCTGAATCATACATGTGTGACGTGATATGCTCTCATTGACCTGAGGTGACGCGATAATTTACGTTGTGTGGATATTTGACATGGCTATGGACATCTTTCCTAGCTTACAGGATATTAGCTTGCTATTAAAAGTGGACATTTGATTTTCCTATTAATGATTGAATTGCCTAATGTAACGCTTTATCTGATATCGATATGATATTTGACCTGGAAAATCTATACAACACCTTAAACTTTTTTTTTTTTGCTTGTTTTTGGTACAGTTAACATTACCAAGAATTTCTACAAATGTACTTTCATATGATTCTAAAAAAGCTCTTAAGTCATTTCTAACAAAACATTTCTGTAAGCACCTGCTCCAGGACCTCTATTATTTTTCTTATTACTACAAAAAAAAGAAGAAATAACCATGAAGGGAATACATATCTACTAATGAGGATAAATTTAACTATGTTTCTGTTACTCCTATAACTTTAAATTTGTGACTGATACCACTGAATGAAGGAAAGGAACATGAATCTGAATGAACATCCCTATACTTTGCATTAAATCCAGGAACATCAAGGGAAGTATCCAACAAATTATTAGTCATTGCATTGGCACTTTTTATTTTGAGGTGATGGAGGGGTGATATTGAGATTAAGACTTTCTACACTTTTACGGTACTGAGAGTAAGACTTTCTATTTTTTCGAGGCAAAATTTTATATAGGTTTTCCCGGTCAATTTCACACTTTTGTCATTCAAGTTCCTATTCCGAGCATTCGATTTCACGCATTCCACGCTCGCAGCACTGAATCAGCAATCAAATTCAAAATCCGGTCATTCGAATTCACTATCCGAGCATTCAAATTCACTGTCGGAGCATTCAAATTCACTATCGGAGCATTCAAATTCACTATCGGAACATTCAAATTCACTATCGGAGCATTCAAATTTAAGAGAGGAGCACGCATTTCATCAATGAGCAGTCAAATTCATGTCAAGCTGGCGACGGAATCTCGTCGGTCATTCAAATTCGTGAATAGGCAACCATGTTCCAAATAACTGCATTCAATTTAAAAGAAGTCCTGAATTTAGTTAGTTTGGGGTCGTGTATGCATGTGCTTCTTATTTGGCTTTGAATATATTGGGATTTATGATGATTATCTATTTTGCAGTAGAGGTCCACCTGTTCATTGACAATTTTGAACTCGCACTTAGCAAATAGGAATATACAGGCACATGTCCCTCGGATTGGACATAAAATGGAGGTCCCACGTGCAAGAGAGTCACAACTCATGCACGTAAAAGATCCCACTTCATTTATTCATCGCAAAGAGTAGAACATCAAACTGGACCCCATATTATGGAAGACCACCTCTTGCAGCTGAATATGGGTTATCCAGCCATCTTGTTTGATAGAAAACGAAACAAACAAACAAAAATTAGGCACTGTATAGGCCTACAGACGAGCATAATGCGGATGGTCGGTTGACACTTTCGAGGAAAAAAAACAATTTCGGCTATATTGAAACTGATACTTTAACATTTTATACGTGCTGTTTGTTATGTATTGCTGTCTTATTGGTTTACTTTTGCGGGACTATGTGAGATCACTGTGTGTCAGTTTGTCTTTAAATTGGTGAATTGTCATTGTCACGATTATGTGGTTGGTGTTGGGGCGTTGTCAGCATTCAGTATCACCAAGAGATATGATTACTAGTCGTTGTGTTGTTTGGATGCACTGATGATGGCTGATTGGACATTGCAATTTGAAATTTATTGAGATGAAAAACAAAGAATACGTGAACAGAGAACAATGTAGAACCTGTAAACAACCATAATTACACTATATGCAAGCCTTTATTGATTGTGTTGGCCCTTTTCCCCTTTCTTAAAAGTCTACTTCATTTTCCTCGTTAAATTGATTGCACGAAGTAAGAACTTGATCGCCTAAAAATGAATTTGAACGCTCCAAACAAGCTCATTGGGACTATCACGTGACTATCGCATGAATTTGAATGCACGAGTAGGAAAGTCGGTGCTCGCATTTTGAAATTGAATGCCCAATCGTGAATTTGATTTCACGAAAACGAAATAGAACCCCCATAAATGAAATTGATCGCTCGGATTCTGAATTTGAATGCCCGAATATTTTCGCGTGCGTGCGCTGCGTGAATTTGAATGCACATTAATGAATTTGAGTGACAAAAGTATGAAATTGACCGGGAAAACCTATATCATACGAAAGATAACCATTCCTAAGAAACTACAACGGACAACAATGGTTTTATGGTTGTAAAGAGAACAACCACAGCCCGTCATGCCTTTATGTCAAAGAAACGTTCAGCTTCTGTTGGAGAGAGTAAAAAAAAAAACGTCTTTGTAGCACGGACAAGTCCTTATCAAACATTGTATTTTTCTTTTCTACTATGAACAAAAGATAACACAAAATTCTGCTCTTTGTTCAGTGTATTACATTACCTTTGAGATAAACGAACTGTAATGCAATGTGAGATAGGCCTACATTTGCTCCTGATGCTGATTGGGTGAGGGCGACAAAGAACTCGTCTGCTATTATGACATCACATAGGATTTCACTACAAACTTTATCTCCTTATCAGAGAAGGTCACATGTAAACCATAACAGGCTTAGAAATGATACAAAAATAATGTAGGATGGAAAAATGATAGCGTAACGGTATGCATGATAATTACATGATTCATCTTGTCGATTTTTTTTTTTTTTTTTGTCGGAGAATACAACGTACAAAAATAGTTTTCAAAGTAGTTGTAACAGGAAGAACCCACAGCCTGCCATGCCTTAATGTCAAAGAAGCTTTCAACTTCTGTTGAAAAGACTAAAAAAGTCTTTGTGCCAAAGACAACCTTATCGAACATTTTTTTTTTTTACAATGAATAAACGATAACACAGAACTCTGCTCTTTTGCTCATTTTATGGCAGTAAATGGGAGATATTAACATGCAATGTGAGATACATTTGCTCCTGATGCTGATCAAACATTATATTTCCTCTACTATGAACAAAAGAAAACACCGAACTCTGCTCTTTGGTTCTGTGTATAACAGTACAATGGAGAGAAACAAACAGTCATGCAATGTGACGTACCGTTGCTTTTGATGCTGATTCGGCGAGGACGACAAAGAACTCGTCTGCTATCCTGACATCACCTAGCTCCAGAGTGTTAAGGTTTGGCATGGTACAGATACTCTTGGCATAAGCTTGTGATGCATGAGGTAAGATATCAGGCCCTCCAATGTGTTTTATCGATTCCAGCTATGCAATGCAGTAAGAGGGTGACAAAAAGACACAAGTAAGAAATCATTAAGTGCCTCCACAGAAAAAAAACACACACAAGCACATCATAATTATATTCTTGAGATTAGCTATCTGTCAGGAATTATTCACAGGCTTTATTACTTTATTATATAATTCTACACGTAAAGCACAAAAGATTAACACATCATACAAGTGTAAGATGAGTGAATAATTGTTTAATGACATATAGGATAATTTTTGGGGTATTAATGTTTCGTCTTTTCGATTTTCATTAGAGACTATCAAGGACAAAAATGGTTTTGTTGTAACATATAGAACCCACAGCTATCATGCCCTTATGGCGAGAAAACTTTCAGCTTCTGTTGGAAAGACTAAAAAAAAAGTCTTTGTATCACGGAGGACCTTATCAAACGTTGGATTTTACCTACTATGAACATAAGTTATAAACACAGAACTCTGCTCTTTTGTTCTGTGTATGACATTACCATTGAGAGAAACAAACAGTAATGCAATGTGAGATACCCTTGCTCTTGATGCTGATTCGGCGAGGGCGACAAAGAACTCGTCTGCTATCCTGACATCGTGTAGCTCCAAAGTCTTAAGGTTTGGCATGGTACAGATGCTCGTGGCGTAGGCTTGTGATGCATCAGGCGAGATTGCAGGTCCTCCAAAGTGTATCATTGATTCCAGCTATGTAGTACAGTAAGAGGGTGAAAAAGACACAAGTAAGCAGTCATTTCCGTGCCTCGACAGAAAAAGAAAAAGAAAACAAAAAAATAACAAAACATGTGTGTCATGATCATGTGATAAACAATCTGTGAGGTTTTAACTATTTTATCAAAATTATGTCACATGTTAACCATAACAGATTATCGAATGATACAAATGTAAGCTGAAGGAATAATTGTGTAATGGCATTCAGGATAATTGTGACTCTTATGTTTTGTGTAGTCGATTTTTCTAAGAGACAACCACGGACAGAAATTTGATCCGATTTTGAATTGATTTGTTTTGGTATACTGGTTCCTGCATAATATAATTGCTCATCCAGATACATTCACATAATTATATCGTATACATTGTTGGTGCCAAACACATATATACATAAACATCAATTTTTGATAACGTATCTTTCTTCATTGCCTTTACCATGTACAGCAAAACTTATCAGCGATGCAATGAATAACACACAAGGGCTACAGATTAAGCACTGCTTGATTTGCATGCGACCCTCGTACATAATACAGAACAGATAGGAAAATAGGAAGGGGGAATGGCTGGCGTAATCTTTGTTCAGACGAGGGTAGTTTTGGTCGGAGTAACTTTGGAGGAGGGGTTGGAGGAAGCTTGTCGGAGTAACTTCGGAGGAAAGGTCAGAGTAGTGCCCGTCTGAACAAGGTCGTTGTAACTTCCTCCAATCGGAGGAATTTAGCACGACCTCTTCCTCCGAACGAGATATTCCTGAGTTTTCTCACGATTATCTCGCTACCACGACTAGTCGTTCGGAGTAAATTGCCCGTGCGGACAAGCCCTCGGAGTATCTTTCAACTGATATACCTTACGACCTAGGTAAAAGTTTCCGGGGTCAAATCGCAATGTTGACATTTTGCGAGTACAGGTTTATTTTATTCATCTATTTATTTCACATATTTTGAAAGGGTTGCTTGCTCAGCAAGGTCTGGTTTGCAGCAAGGCCCTTTTTATAAACAACACATAAAATGTACAATACAGAACATTAAAATACGCAACATTGCATAAATAATATACACATTTAGGTGTAAAATGTTACAGAATATATAACTCATCAAACAACAATTAAAACTGAATACAACAATTCAGTGGACATTATTATACATCATACATGAACTGTAAAAACATTAATATATAATATATACATATTTATGTAACTGCAATGAAATAACACAATTTCAATTCAATTAAAAAACAAGTGAAGTTACAAATCTGCCAATCCTATGGTAATGTACTGAAGAGTTATGATTATGTTGATGTTGTTTGTGTATGTGTGTGTATGTGTATATGTGTTCGTTGTATGTGTGTGTGTGTGTTTGTGTGTGTATGCGTGTATGTGTATGTAGGTTTGTAAGTACGATGAGTGTTTGAGTATGTAGGTGCACTGCGCGGCAAGAGCTTAAAAAAGGCAACATTATACAAGTACAACATAAGTGCAACGTGAAGAACATGACTGTGACGAGATTGTTACACTGAGCTGGGGTACGAACAGTTTTTTTTTAGTTTGACATTACTGTAGAGATGTAACATGACCCAACTCACTCTTAAATATGGAAAGCGAATTTGCGTTTCGACATTCATCAGGAAGAGAGTTCCATAGTTCTCCGATATTAATGAAGGTTTTTTGATTAAAAAAATACACATTGGCTTCCTTAATAACTTTCTGTTTGAATTGCGGGTTATCCGCAAAGATACATTATCGTTAAATCAGAACCTTTCACACAATATTGATGGAGCAATGCTATTCACACATTTGTACATCATGATGGCGATATTTTTCTTATATAGTGTTTTGAGAGTACACCACCCGAGGTTTTGTAAGACTTGATCAGATGGGGTATCTCAAGTATATCCACTAACCATACAGCCAGCACGCTTATGCAATTTGTTTATAGTAGTATGATTAAATTCGGATCTTAAAGACCAAAGAGTAGAGCAGTAGCCTACATTGTATGGGGTAGAACAAACCCCCAGTATAATCTGCTTAATTGGTTCGGGGTAAATAAATGCTTTATTCGTCTAATCATGCCGAGTGTCACGAGTGGAGTGACAGACGCTCTCCTCCACTGGCGTCTATGACTGTTGACCAGCTCCGAGGCAGTAAGGGAGCATAGACTGTCGACTGAACTTCATTCCTGGATGCTGAGGAGACATCGCGAAGATGTCCGTCGGGAGAGCGACCACGCGAACGGTAATCGTGACGAGTCCATACCAGCACCAGCGTAACGGGGCCCCGTCATCGACTTACACCGTCATCGTCATATACGTCACCAACCCATCTTGTCATACATCATCGTCGTAAGCTATACATGCGTCGACTGCCAAAATCGAGGTGAAATAATTCCACTTCAAGTTTAATGTCACAAAATTCTAAGAGCCAGAAAGCCACTAAGCAGAAAGAATTTATGTTCGTTTTTTTTTCCTTTTTATAATTTGCTGTAAAACCAAAAGTCGCTTATAGACAATTACAATATTTGAGTTAACTAAATGCACGTTGTATCCTCCGTTTCGTCTTGTATGAGTTACAGCCTGCCAACAGTTCTCAGTGGTTATGAAAATTTCTTTGTTCCGTTTATTTCCATATAAGTTCAGTTCAGTTCAGTTCAGTTTTATTCACCATCAATTTAAGAGTATACAATAAAAAGATACACAAAGATACATAACTCTGTACAAAGTAAACAAAAACAAAGCAGAAAACAATTAAACTTGATGGTGGGAACCCCAGGAGAAGCAGTGCTTATAAATAGGGGCCCCAGTAATGCTTAAATATCAACATACATCTAAAACAAACAAACAAAATATTTAATATACATTTCAAGGTTGTACATTTGGTTTGGTGGGAATGGGAAAGGGGAAAAAACAGCATGCATATATAAATATATATATATGCACAGATACCGTGGAAAACAACAGCGAAAATGCAGGAGAGATGAAAGAAGAGTAGAAACCAAGGTGCTCGCAAGCAATCATTTCATTCATGTGAGTACAAGTGTGACTAGGATGACAATGATTTTTTTTTTTTTTTCAATTTAACTTTCCCTCGGAAGGAGCAAATTAAAGGACAATCTCTTAAATCGTGATAAAGTAGAACTACGCTTTATATCTTCTGGAAGAGCATCCCATAGTTTGGGGAATTTTACTTGGAATGAGTTCAGGGGTAATGTTGTGCTTACCTTTGGTTGTCGCAGTGAGTTTCTCAGACGGGTATCATACAAATGAACAGTACTATTTGATACGAATAAATCATTAAACACATTTGGTAATAATCCAGCGTGAAGCTTATACATGAAGACTAAAGAATTAAATGATATCGAATCAGTAATAGGTAATACACGAAGCTGAGAAAACAGGCTGCTCGTTTGGGCATAAATACAAGAATTAGTTATAACTCTGACTGTCTTTTTTTTTTTTTGGAGTATTTCTATTTTTCAAAGTTGACTTTTGTATGTATGACCCCAGATAATATTACAATAATTCAAATGTGGCATTATGATAGTATTATACAATATTTTAAGTACAGTTTGGGGGTAAAGTGTGCTCCAATCTTCTAAGAACACCAAGGCTTTTTGATATCTTGAGTGAAATGGCACTGATGTGAGGCCTCCAGGAAAGATATTCGTTTTTTTTAATACAACACCAAGAAATTTTATATCATCCACCATTGACACAGCGTGACCTCCTATACATACATTTAGGTGGTTACATGGTATTTTTCTGTTTCTTGTTCTAAACAAAACATATTTGGTCTTATCAAGATTCAAAAATAATTCACTACAATTAAACCACTCATATGAATTAACCAGTTCTGCGTTAACTTTTGTTATAAGATCATTCAGATTTTTGTAGGATACGAGAATTGTTGTGTCATCGGCATATAATAAAAACTCGACTATATTAGAAGAAGATACAATGTCATTAATATAAACAAGAAACAAAAGGGGTCCCAGAACTGATCCCTGTGGGACACCACAACAAAGATTACCAAAACTGGATTTAACACCGTCCACCACAACGTACTGTTTTCTATTCGTCAAGTAATTGGTGAACCAATCAAGAGCAATACCACGTACACCATAACATTTCAGTTTACGTAACAGTATGTGGTGGTCGAGGGTGTCGAACGCTTTTGTAAGATCCATAAAGACCCAAACACAATAGTTACCAGCATCTATTTCGCGAGATACTGAGTTCACCAAGTTCAGTACACCGAGTTCAGTTGAGTAGTTTTTCCTAAAGCCGAATTGTTGTGGTGTCAAAACGTCATTGCGAACAAGGTGACCGTGTAGTCTGGCGTGGAGTACTTTTTCAAGGAGCTTGGAAAAAATGGGTAAAATGGCAATAGGTCTGAAGTTTTCTATACTGTTTTTGTCTCCTTTCTTGAAAATGGGAACTACTTTTGCTATTTTCAAACTATCTGGAATCGTACCTTGAGTCATGGATTGATTAAAAATAAAACAAAGAGGATCAGCAATATAATGGATACACTTCATAATAACTTGACTGCGGATTTCGTCAGGTCCAGACGATGCTGATGATTTCATACAGCACGCAATATCTATTCTTTCGGAGACTGTTGTTGGTTTGAGAAAGAGAGAAGAGAAGGATTGTGTTGGGAGAAATTTATCAAAATTCTTGTTTGTCATAGGGATATGCTGACGGATACGTTTTCCAGTATTCAAAAAGTATTTGTTAAACGCTTCGGAAATAGACTTTTTGGTGTTCAGTTTATCTTGATGATGATACATAGTTGTAGGAAGATTATTACTCTTTTTGCCAAGCAGATTGTTCATGTGTCTCCACGTCTTATTCATGTCACCTTTTACAGAGATAAACTTATTGTGAAAATACTCTTTTTTTGATAGTCTAATAATATTCGTCAAACTATTTTTATATATGACATAAGCCTTGCGTGTTTTATCAGTTGGGTTTCTGATATAAGCTCTGTACAATCTCTGCTTCCGTTTTATTGATTTCAAAATTCCCGGAGTTATCCAAGGCTTTGACATATTCTTTATAGCAACTCGAACTAACGGAAAACACATTTCATATAAATGACAGAATTTTTTAATGAACATATTATACGATTTGTTAACATTGTCAGTGTCATAGATATCAGACAAATCAACCGACTGGAGCTGCTGGATAGAATGATCTATCTTATTCACGGTTATTAATCTTGTCTTTGTCCATTTTTTGTTGGACATTTGGGGTTTGTTTTGGTTACTGACATGAAATATAGGAAAATGATCTGAAATATCAGAATAAAAAACCACTCTTGTAATCTATATCAATACAATTACAAAATATATCATCGGTCAAAGTAGCTGTATGGGGCGTAATTCTTGTAGGTTTTGTAATAGAGGGGAACAAACCAAACTGAAAGAGTGTTTCGAGAAAACCATTTGTTTTGTTATCTCTTTCATAATTGAGTAAGTTAATGTTGAAGTCGCCCACCAAATAAAAATCTTTACTACCAATATTGGTATCTCTTAGGTAGTCGGAGAGAATCTGCGTGAAAATAGATATGTCAGTATTAGGTACTCTATAACAACAACCTACTATAATGGATTTATTTGTTTGCGGTATTTCAATAAACACTGAATCACAAACACTACTACTGGCTGGCATTCTAGAACAGAGTGTGAATTCCACACCGTTTCTTACATAGAGGGCGACGCCGCCACCTTGCCTGTTTGGTCTGTCAACATGAACGAGTGTATAGCCATTGAAAGAGAAAGACTCAATTGATGTATCATTACGAAACCAGGTTTCTGAAATACCAATGACAGTAAATTTGTAGTCTACAGCAAATAAGAGTAGTTCCAATTCTTCATTGTTTCGGACAAGGCTTCTTGCATTTACGTGTAATAATGCAAAATCATCAGAAGTTGCCTTAGTTTTGTGAAGGAAATCTTCACAGAACAAATGATTACAAAAATTGGAGACATTGACACTGTCGTAGGCACTCAATGCAGCATTAAAATCATTGGTTATCGGATTAAACTTGTTCATGCTCATATGATTCACAGAGAGGGAGCAGAATCTTTCTTCATCAACAATTTCATTTAACTTAAAATATGAGAATAATTACCACAGAAATTGATCATTACTATCGTAGTGATTAAATGGAAACACTTCAGAATTACATGTACAACAGAATAAATTATAACGTAAACAGTTCTGTTTGGAACAATATATACAAGGGTATAACGGATTCGATTTGACAATACCAGGATTTCGCTCAGTAGTAGAAAAAGGTAGCTCACAAAACAAACATTTGTCACATATCCAATCACATGTTTCATTAAAAATGGCGATGCTTGAGGGTGTACATTTCAAATGACACCATGACTTACACGAGACACAGAGGAGTGCGTTTTGATTGTTTCGCACGGAGGTATTACAAACGATACACGAGTATCATCAAGAGTTGTTGCCTTTAGGTGGTCAGATATTCATTGATGTAGATTCCCTTCCATTTCAGCTTCGCTTTGGACTTGTAGACGAGTTGCCTCGCGTTGTACGTGGCGAAGCGGACAATGGCGGCTCTCGGTTTCGGAGGTCGACTTGTTCGCGTGTTGTCGGCTTGTTGTCGAGGTCGCTGTGTAAGTCTATGTCTATGTCTATGTCCTTGGCGTGGAGGTCGATACCCAATTCCTTCTTGGCGAACTGCGAGATGACGGTGTCTGTGCTCTCGTTCTCGTTCTCGGGGAGACCATGGATGACTAAGTAGTTCCGACTATATTGCTCTTGGTCGTCGATTTCCTCGTTGACTTCATCAAGTCTGCGATGAAGTTGTTTTAGCTGGTTGGAAAGAGCCTGAACTTCTTTCTCTTGTCGTTCCATGTCCAAGCGGAGGGACTCGTATACCTGTTGAGTGATATCTTCCAATATGGCTTCTTTCACGGCTTGAATGAGGGCCGCCATGACAGATTGAGAGAGGAGGGCACGCCGTATCTTTTCAGATAGGAGACAATCAAGGTCATTGTCTCCTTTGTCTATTGACTGATTGTCCGTGGTGTCGGTTGGATGACCAGCTGAACTCCCTTCAGGACCGGTGGGAATGGAATCTACCGCAGAGTTGCCGGGGCCAGCTGTGGTCCGATGTCGTGTTTTCTTGCCTTGTCGTGTCACAGGGCATCGTCACCACTTCAAAGTTGTCACAAAATTCAGTTATTTGAACGGAGTTGGTGGTAACAGAGCTTATCCAATGTTTCTTGAGCTCGACATCGTCGACGTCAGGGTGAAAATTATTTCTCAGATGTCATTTCAGCCACGTTGTCAGAGAGAAAACAATAATTTTAGGAGAGCAACAAGCAGTGCATGACCCTGCGATCGATCGACACCCAAAAGAATGGAAAAGGATGGAAATCGGGCAAATTCTGTGACAATTGGGGGCTCGTCCGCTGGAGAGAACTTGGCAGGGATTATTCATACAAGAATCCATTTGAGACGTGATTTGTGTAACCTCCTGTTGTGTGTATAAGATACCACTATGGAATTAGAGAAGTGCATACAATTAGGTAAAGATTGTGGACTGCAAGCTACAGAACTAGTGGAGTTTGCTCGCACTGAAAGAGATAAGTATCTCGAAGAAAAGAGACTAGATGAAAAGTTAGAAAGAGATGAAAGACAGGCGCAGAGGGAATAAATAACCAAGCAAAAGAGGATTGAGTTAGAAATAGCTCAACATAGTAGTGTTAATGAGAAGGGAAAAATAGTGTAAGGAGTAGCCTACCAAGCTTGCCGGCGTTTCGCGCTGACTCTGACGATTTGGACGCTTATCTGTTGCGCTTTGAGAGATATGCAAAACAAATTCAGTGGCCAGAAGAATGGTGGGCTCCTGCATTGGGGAACCTTTTGACCGGGCGCGTTTTGGAGGTTTATTCTCTCTTACCGGCAAATGAAGCTGATGACCATGATAGTCTGAAAGATACACTCTTGCGGCAGTTTGCACTAACTGAGGAAGGCTTTCGCAAACGTTTTCGAGAGGCGCGGCAGAAAATGGGCGAATCACTTGGTCAATTTGCAACGCGCATAACCGGATATGCTACTAGATGGGTAGAGATGTCGGGTACAAGTAAGTCCTATGAAGGGCTACTAGGACTAGCGGTGCGTGAACAGCTGCTCGAAAGTTGTGATCGTGGATTATCTGTATTCATTCGTGAGAGAAACTCACGATCAGTGAAAGAGATGGCAGATATCGCAGATCGGTATCGGGACGCACACGGGCACGGCGGCTCAGGTAAACGCGCACGCGACGATAATAAGTCTCGTAACCAGGGCAACGAGGCAAGCCAAGCAAAGGAAGGGGCACCACGTCACGTGACAGCCAGGGTTGCTTTGTCTGTGGTAAGAAAGGACATTTTGCTTCTGAGCGTCCAGACCATAAAACTGACCAGTCGAAAGTAACTGAGAAGCAGTATGTGCCAAAGTCAAAACAAACGGGGGCAACATGTGTGAGAGGAATGAGTGGCACACCTTCTGTTTAACTGATGTGTGGTCACGAGTTACCCCTTCTTAGCGGTGGGTGTAACGTAGGTACAGACATGCCGACATGTGAAGGCATTTTGAATGGTAAAAGAGTGAAGGTGCTGAGAGACACTGGTTGCAACACCGTAGTGGTGAAACGTCAACTGATAGAGGAATCACAGCTGACTGGTGAGATTCAAACTTGTGTGCTCATAGACGGCGCTGTGAGAAAAGTGCCACTAGCAAAAGTTGAAATCGATTCACCATACTTTGTTTGAACAACACATGCTTTATGTATGGCGAATCCCATGTACGATCTAATCATAGGTAATGTTAGTGGTGCTAGGCAGCCTGGTGATGGGGACATCGGATGGAGCGGAGATGATGCTAGGGAGAAGCCGTCAGCTGACAAGATGACGACCTCTGGTTCAGAGGCAGAGTCCGCGGAAGCAGAGTCTTCGAAAGGGACAACGCAGAACGCCATCACAACGACCTCCGACAGTCGTAATCGTCCCCACATTGACGAGAGTGTGAAACAGCCACAGACACCCCTTCCTTCAACCAATGAAAGTGCAGCAGTAGAGACAAGAGGCATGAAAAAATCCAAGGAACGGCCGTGGAAGAAACTAGGATCAGCAGACCAGCCGACGATCACTGCAACCAGGGAGGAGATTATCAGAGAGCAGGCACGAGATGCTATGTTGGAGAAACTTCGAAAGTTGGCGGAGAAATGTGAGGCTAAGGCTGAAGGGAAAGGAAGTGAGGTCAGATATTTTGTCGTGACAATCTTCTCTTCCGTGAATACAGGTCTCCCTACGTCGAGAGAGAAATAAAAAATATTCACGCAGCTTGTGGTGCCCCAGCCGTATCGCAGTGAAGTACTCCGACTAGCTCATGACTCCCCTTTGGCAGGTCACTTGCAGGCAAAGAAGACTGCTGACCGGATTCCTGCCCACTTCTAATGGCCAGGGATTCAAGCCGATTTCAAGCGTTACTGGGCATCATGCAATTCATGTCAACGCACTACGCCAAAGGGTAAGATAGGGAAAGTACCCCTGACCATCCCCCCTTTGATTGATATATGTTTTCGTAGAGTGGCGGTCGATTTGATCGGACCACTTGAACCGATCACCGTAAGAGGGAATGGATATATCCTGACGACAATCGATTTTGCTTCCAGATACCCAGAGGCGGTAGCGTTACCACGAATCGAAGCAGAACGAGTAGCAGAGGCGTTAGTTGAAGTATTCTCGAGGTTAGGCATTCTTATTGAGATACTGTCTGATAACGGCACTCAATTCGTTTCAGGTGTGATGAAAGAGGCAGCCCAACTCTTGGGAATGAAGCAATTTCTCACGACACCATAACACCCGATGGCTAACGGAGCCTGCGAGAGATTCAACGGCACTTTGAAGCAGATGCTGAGGAGGATGTGCCAGGAACGACCTCGTGATTGGGACCGCTTCCTGCCAGCTCTTCTCTTCGCATATCGAGAGGTGCCTCACGAAAGCCTTGGCTTTTCCTCTTTTGAGCTCATATACGGCAGAATGGTGAGAGGACCCATGACTGTAATGAAAGAGATGTGGACTAAGGAGGTCCCCGCGGAGGAAACGAAGACTACTTACCAGTACGTCATCAACCTCTAGAACCGACTCGAACATACGTGTGAACTCGCCAAAGAGAAGCTGTCGTAAGCATCGAGAAAGTACAAGAAACACTTCGACGTGAAGACGAAAGAGAGACGCTTCGAATGCGGCGACAAAGTGCTACTCCTGTTACGACGAGGAATAAACTGCAAATGCAATGGCGATGTCCATTCGAAGTCGTGCAGCGAATCGCCAGAGACGATTACCGACTGCTTGTGAACGGTAAGGAAAGGACGTACCACGCCAATCTCATGAAATGGTACATTGTGAGAGAAGTCGCGAAAGTCAACGATGTCGAGAGCGAACACCAGGGACAACTGGAGGTGAACTACGTCAGCGTCGTGGACGACCAGGTAGATGATGACGGATCGGTGCCCATCTCATCTCCCTCCATCGAAGCGTCGGAAAGCGTGCATGACGTGAAGTGCAGTGACGAGCTAGACGAGGTGAAGGTGAAGGAGATAAAATCCCTCTTGCTGGAGTTCTCGGACGTCATGACCGATGTCCCGGGACGGACCGACATCATCGGGCACGACATCGAAAACTTATTCTCGAAACGCTTCTCGAAAACTGCTTAAACGCGAGCGCGTGTACCCAATCGCTGAGCGCGAGTGTCTAGCTCTTGCGTGGGTGGTCAAAAAGTTATCGTACTTCTTGTATGGCCGAGCATTCCAGCTGCAAACTGAACCACTATCCGCTTGCTCATCTAACACACGCGCGAATGCAAAATCCAAGATTAATGCGCTGGGCGCTTGCACTGCAGGCATATCAGTATCGTGTACAGGTAATCAAGGGGTCAGAGAATGTTGGGCCTGATTACCTCAGCAGATGCCCTATTGAGTAGAAATATAGGTGTACACAGCCCATGTTATCTCTACTATATGTAAGTTTAATCACAACGTAATTTTGCAATGAGTGTATTGTTATTGTTATATATAAACATTGTATGTTAGGAGGTATATTGGAAAGCTATAGTATTACACACATTATGTATGATGAGTATGAGGTAAGACATGCAGTTGACTCATACATCTCTTGAATTATTTGACAACTCTGAATCAGACACCCCGGTAAATACCGTGCATAAGAAGGTTTTGCACTCCATTTTATTTTGTAACAACAGCTAATGCACACAATAAGTGTTTAACGCAGGTATCACAATATTCTCCAATGTTATACTGGCCAACAAAGAGAGTCTGTTGAAATTGTGCCGATAGTGTCAATTTTGTATTGTGCGGTGCGAAAAGGTAATTCTGTTATTGAATTGTGGCTGGTATAATAATGCAAAAGAGTGTTAAAAGAGATATGATGTATGTTTTATGTTATTGATTGAGTAAATGAGGTTGTATAGTATACTATGGAGTTTGTTGGTTTAATAGAATACACATACAAACTGTCTCCTTGCACAGCAGCAGATAGTTGGAACAGTAGTCTGTAATGTATCACGACGAGTGAAGTTATGAAGCAGTGAATTGCTATAAGGAGTATAATGTTTTTGATTTAGAAGAGTAATGGTGAGAAAGTACTTACCTGCTAGAGACATTGGATTTTTTTTTTTTCAGAGCGACTGTCATCTTAAATGGGGGGTTATTTGTCACGAGTGGAGTGACAGACGCTCTCCTCCACTGAGGTAAATAGCATGGAATTTGAAAATAAGCACTTAAGTATGTAAATTGATGCAATAGATGTCAAATGTCAATTGATGTCAATAGAAGACATTCCAGGCCGCTCTCGGTAGAGCCACGGTAGTGCTATGTGTGGCAAGGAGCGCGGTCGTGATTTGGCAAAAAGGTGTATGTCTGCCGTTTTACAGCGACTACAAAGCCGAGAAAATCGACTTTAAAGTTTTGGCAGTTTCCTTGAGCGTAGAAGCCACCTAAACTGTGCAACACTCAGGGATTCAATTTCATGATTTAGTATACACTTCAAATTTCATTTCCTGATAATTTTCTTGCATCTAACTTTAAAGAATACTTCAGAATCAGCACTTTTAGCATGTTTAGAGACATACACCTTTTTGCCAAATCACGTTTACAGGGACTGCGACCCACGCTATTTTGGCAAAAAGGTGTATCTTCACATACACCGTAAGAAATCATACATTTAACCTGGCAAAAAGGTGTATGTATAGAGATACACCTTTTTGCCAAATCACGTTTACAGGGACTGAGACCCACGCTATTTTGGCAAAAAGGTGTATCTTCACATACACCGTAAGAAATCATGCATTTGACTTGGCAAAAAGGTGTATGCATAGAGATACACCTTTTTGCCAAATCACGTTTACAGGGACTGCAACCCACGCTATTTTGGCAAAAAGGTGTATCTTCTCATACACCGTGAGAAATCGTGCATTTAACTTGGCAAAAAGGTGTATGTATAGAGATACACCTTTTTGCCAAATTAAACGATAACAAAATATACCAGAGATTTTGTAGGGAGAAGGGTGTATGTGAGACCATTTCTAATCAAATGTTAACTCTTGACAATCTTTACTTCATTATTACAAAAAGATTTTAAAAAATAACAATAAAGAAAACTATCAGGATGCACAACTTGTTCATCAAACATAGAAAAATGTGCGCAAATTACAACTCACCCTAGAGTCTAAATATTAACAAAACATGGTCTCATGGATATGCATGGTTAAGGACTACAGCTGAAGAATTTTTCTTCTTCCTTCTCCTCCCTTTTTTCAAAAACTTCTACTTCCAATGAGATGAATCATTATATTTTTAGCTTTGTGCCCCTTTTTTCGACAAAAGGTTCGTTTGTTTTCTCTACTGAATGCTTTAGCAAACAAAGAGGCAGTTGTTTGCACATCATGTATCTGTTCTTAAAAACGCAGTTATCATGCTGCTCCCAATTTTTGCAATAAATTCAATAAATGTGAAAATTCAGGTAGGATCATTTAACTGTTTGCATCCACTGAGCACTTTTAGCAGTACATCCAAGTATCATTTCCAAAGACAGGGACATATCTTTCTCTAGACCTTTGTGTGTAACTGCCACTAAATGTCTGTTAGGTAACAGCCCCATTCGCATAGCGTAATGGGTAGCCGATCTTACAGTCACACAACACACCATTACACTATGTACAGGCTTCTACATGCACTGCACAGCACGGACAGTGCAGGGATCACTGTCATTTTGAAGCGTAGAGAACTCTCATCCCACAGCCACACTTGCCGGAAAAGCTGTCATTTCAACATACTAGATTTTACGAATCTGCGCATCTAATGGCATAGAAGTGGCCATAGAAGTCTAGGACAAACGTTAGATCTGAACTTCTAGATATTAGGTTCTATCTACTCACCGACTAGCAACAAGGAGAAACTCCTGCAGTGCAACGGGCTGCCAGTTTGAGTCAGGAGCATGGCCCGCCACCGCACCGACCGGTGAAACGGTACACATACATGCCAGCAGCACGTATAACAGAGTATATAATATACACAGAGTATAAAAGATACACCTTTCTGCCTTATCATACTTCGCAACTATAATTCATGATTCATTCGGCAGATGGATGTATCTAAAGATACACCTATCTGCCAAATCTTTAAGCTCTCCCCAGCGTGCACGGTTAGAGGTGTATCTAGAGATACACCCTTTTGCCAAATCATGTAGTTCTCTATCCTGGTACGTCATTGTACGTCAAGGGTGTATGTAAAGATACACCCTTTTGCCTAATCAAAAGCAGGAAAATTGATAAAATAATACAGAGATAGCCCCAAGTATCTCGGAAACAAAGGATCGATGACTTACGAAAGTTGGTCACATGAAAATTTCGGCATCGAAAACCCCCCAAATGGTAAAAACCAAAAACATGATATTTTTCAGACATACACCTTTTTGCCAAATCACGACCGAGCGGCAGTGTGACATCAGGCCTTGAAGGGGATATCACGCTGCGGTGCTGTCTCCGTGACACATTGTATGAGAATGGGCACTCGCTAACGGTGACAGGGCCCGCCACCCCAGTCAGTATTAACTAGAGATAGCCGCAGATAGTGGTAAGTGCATTAATTCTGTAATTTTTATGCCTCCCGCCGCCAACGAAGTGGCCAGAGGCATTATGTTTTCGGGTCCTCCGTTCGTCCGTCCGAACGTCCGTCCGTACATCTGTACGTCCGTCCCGTTTTACAGCAAACTTGGTATGAGGGCATATCCTGGGGGATGATACTTTGTTTGGATTTTAGGGTCACGGGGTCAAAGGTCAAAGGTCACAAGTTATTTTGTGAAAAAAAAGGTTGAAATTTCATGTTTTTCTCCATATCTCGCAAATGGTTCAAGGTATTTTCATGGAACTTAGTATATATGTATGTACCGATAGGCAGTGATTATCTAGGGAAGTTGAGGGTCATGGGTCAAAGTTCAGGGGGTCAAAGGCCAAAGTCAACTCCTCAAAATATCACTACTTTCTTTATATATATGCAATGCCTGAATATTTTTTTTTAACTTGATGTATGCATGTATTACCCAATATATGTGATCGGCTACAGCAAAGTGATCCTAAAGTCGGGCGAGGTCGATTATTTGAAAATTGCATGATGTAATCCCCTAATCTTTCTGGTTTAAATTGATATATAACACATTTTATAAAAATAATCGGCTGCGGAGATATCGATGTTTAAAAGAAAGCATGTCGAGACGCCTGGAAAATCACTGTTTCGAGAAAAGAGCCCTAAAAGTCTTCCTTTCGACGCAATCGCGATCAAGGGACACGCAAGTCAGTTTTCACCTCTGGACAATAGAAGGTAAGCCCTAGCAACCCCCGAAGAGTTCATTCAAGCACATCAGCGTAGGCGGTCTCCTGACCAACCAATCAATGACCAGGATGTGAGAAGCTGCTGAGCATAGCGCATCCCGCCCGCCCGCACTAGTCGACTGGGCAGTGTGCGAGCTTCACGCTTCGGTTAGCAGCAAGCAGCAAACTGACCAATAAGATCACTCTGGTCGTTGTTAGGGGCGGAACCTATCTGTGGCGCTAAATCCAAATTTTCGAACCAGTTTCTGCTTCGTTGAAACGCCAAAAAACATGGCTCAGAAAAACGCTATTTTCTATCTTTCCTTTGATCATTTTGCTTCAAAATTTCGACAGATGATAGAAGACATATTAGACTCCAATAATATTTCAAAATCAGAAAATCGTAAATTTGACCAATTTTAATGCTCTGACTTTAACTCTTTATGTGCCACGTTCGCACGTCCGACTCAGTCGACGGTGTGCCAACTTCGCATATTCTGCTTAACAAACAAAGCCGCCAAAACCGATCGATAAATCACTAATCGCTGCTAATCCGGCGGCACAATGAAAGCGTTTCTCGTGTTTTTGTTCCTCTCATATACGGCTTGCATTCTGTGTGGTGATTGACTATCAAGCGGTGTTCCCAACTAGATTTGCTCGAACATTCTAAGTTTTTATCACGGTTTTATGTGCAGAAGTCATGCCTTTACAGTAATGTAGCAACTGGTCATTCAAAAGGAAAATTTTAAATAGATTCGTCATACAATTTATATCGAAACAAAGCTTGGCATTCCTCTTTAACTTTGCCTACTATTATGCCCATCTTAGCAGAAATTTGTAGAAGTTATACAAATTGGAAAAATATAATTCTTTCTCAAAGCATGACTACCTTCCTGTCTCAGAATAACGTGGCACACAGGGGGTTTCCACCATGGCACGTAAAGAGTTAAACTCGATTTTCACGGCTTCGGACGTGCGCGACTTTAGGGTCACATATATTCTGTGGGAAGTTTCTTGCCAAATGGTCAAAGGTAAAAAGGTCAAAGGTCAAGTGAAAGTGCTAAATTTTGCTTTTTCCTCCATATCTCGAAAGTAACTCAAGGTATCATCATGAAACTTACATATTTAGGCATGTTTTACCTTACAGTGATTCTCTTTGGAACCGTGAAGTCAAAGGTCAAAGGCCAGGTTTAGATAATACTATTTTACCATTTGATACTGTCTTGTTCTCAATACCTTGAGAATTACTCAATGCATAAACTTATAAAAGGGTCAAAAGTCAAGTAAAAATCATCAGTTCCCCCAAATACCTGCACTCTGACGTTTTAATCATTCATCCAATTGAACCTAGTTCTAGGAAAGTGAACATTCAGCACATTTGTGGCAAACCTTATTCTAAGATCTTTCTTGTTGGTGACTTTAATTGTAACATGCTAACAAAAAATCCTCTTTCAAAGAAAGTCAACGAACTTTGTAACTCTTTACAATTCTCCCAGCTAATTGATGTTCCCACCCGCGTAACTCCAACCAGTTCATCCTTAATAGATCTTATCCTAGCCACGGATTCAATGGGTTCTTTGAATTCTGGAGTTCAGTCAGTGTGATTTAGTGAGCACTCTCTTGTGTATGTAACTATGAAAGCGTCCATTCCCAAGTACACGCCCAAAATCTCTACCTTTCGCTCTTTCAGACGTTTTGACAAGAGCCTCTTCTTACAAGATTTGGCAGCAATCAATTGGGATTGCTTTTTTTCAGAGTCGCAGGACGTTGACGAAATGTGGGGCAAGTTCGAATCGAACTTTGTTACACTAAGTAACAAACATGCTCCCTTCACTACGGTACGAAAGAAACAGAATGGATCTCCGTGGATTAACGATGATTATATACATTTAGCAAGAGAAAGAAATTATAATAAAAATAATTTTTTTTTTTCAAACGAGAAATGTTTTATATTGGGAGAGATTTATATATTTTAGGAATAAAGCAAATAAGTTATATAAAAAAACTTCGCAGGAAATATTATAAAGAACAATTTGAACAGACAAATGATATGGGTAGAACATGGAAATTGATGAAAAAATTATTACCAAATAAAACCTCATCAGCTTCTGATCAGAAAGTCATTATTGATGGAGAACATTGTCATGATAAAGATAGAATAGCTGATGAATTAAATAAAATGTTTAATAATGTTGGTATGAATATGTGTAATAACGATAATTTTGCTATTAATGATATGCATACATTGCAACCAACTGTAAGTATGTTTAAATTTACTGATATCAGTGTACAGTTTGTTGAAAAGGAATTGATTTGTATTGATTGTTCAAAGGCCGGTGGCCTAAATGATTTGCATCCTAAACTACTCAAGATTGCCGCACCTTTCATTGCTGGCCCACTGACCGTCCTTTTTTAATCGATCGCTTTCATCAGGGGCCCGTTGCATAAAACTTCAACCGGATTTTTTTCCGGTTGAAATCACAAAATTCCGGTTGGAAGCTCCCAACCAGAGTTTTTATGCAACGGATTTTACATTCTTAGATTAGCAACCTTAAAAAACTCAGGTTGGGCAAATCCCAACCTGAATTTTCTAAGGTTGCTAAAAAAGTTTTATGCAAAGGGACCCAGAAAAATTTCCCAGTGACTTTAAAGTTGCTAAAATAATACCTATTCCAAAAAAAGGACAATCATCAGAACTTTCAAATTTTCGACCAATCTCGCTGTTACCATTAATATCGAAAATATTAGAGAAAGCTATTCATGAACAAATTTACAAATATTTAATCGACAATTCTTTATTATCTGAACGGCAGTCCGGTTTTCGGCCTAAGCATTCAACCTCAACATGTCTGACAGACATTAGTGACTTTATTTTAGACAATATGGATGCTGGCTACGTCACAGGGGCAATTTTTTAGATCTGAAAAAAGCCTTCGATATTATATCTCATTCTTTTTTTATTACAGAAATTGTCTTTCTATGGTATTCAGGATATGTAGCTAGAATGGTTTACATCATACCTGACCGACAGAACTCAATGTGTATTTTATGATGGAGCACTGAGCAGTTTTCTCAAAGTTAAATCAGGCGTACCACAAGGGTCAATACTTGGACCGCTTCTGTTTTGTTTGAATATAAATGACTTGTGCAACATTGATTATAATCAATCAAAAGTGTCTTTATACGCAGATGATACGGCCATTTTTGTGAAAGGGAAAAATGCAAATGCTGTTCAAATTAGGGCCTACATTACAGAATAATTTTGATTTGATGTGTAATTGGTTTAATATAAACAAAATACAAGTTAATGTTAATAAGACTAAATTGATGCTGTTTGGATCAAAGAAACGATTTAATAAATGTCAACTTAGTATTTGTTACCAAGGTCAATATTTAGAGCGCGTGTCTGGTCTAAAATACTTAGGTGTATATTTTGACGAAAACCTTAACTGGTTACCACATATTTCCCAAATCATAAGCAAAATCTCTCGAGCTATATCATGTATAAGGAGGATCCGAAAATTCTTACCCAAATATATGTTGATACAGTTATATTATTCCCTAATCTTATCTCACATAGATTACTGTGCAGTGGTATGGGGGAATTGCACGAAAGGTAATATATTAAAGTTACAAAGGCTTCAAAACAAATACGCAAGACTGATTCTGAAAGCTGATTATACTACTCCAAAAGCTGTTTTACTAAACTCATTGAAATGGCAGTCTGTAGATGGGAGATTAAAATACCAGTATTGTGTTACAGTTTTTAAAATCTTGAACGATTTAGCCCCTCCGTACTTAAACCCTTTAGTCGAAAGACGCCCTGTGTTGTATTATACCAGACACGCCCTCAATAGTCCACTATTCATTCCGCACCCGCGTACTGACTATAAGAAACGCTCCTTTTCGTACATAGCATGCTCTTTATACAACAATCTACCAAGTACTGTACAAACGTGTCCATCACTGTCAACATTCAAAAGGCAGATTAGATTGATGTTTTAGTAAGTTTATTTGGCAGTAGTGTACATTTTAACATGTTAATGAAACGCATTATTTGTTATTATGGATCTTCTAAAGACAGATGTGTCTGTGTCCGTATGCATGTGTGTGTGTGTGTGTGCGTCTGCGTGTCTGTGTGTCTGCGTGTGTGCATAATGTGCATGCGCGCATGAGTATATGCGCTTGTGTGTATATGTAAGGTTTTGACTATGTCTATTTCCTTAATCTTTTGTATTTTGAATTGTCATTTGTTGTATTATCTTCTATTTCCCTGTATAATTTTTATCATAATGTGCAAAATGAATCTGTACAATTACAGGGCTCTCTTGAAAAGCAGGCCTCTGGCTTGAATGAGACTTGCCCTATATTTTTAAAGAAAACGTGAATAAATAAATAAATAAATAAATAAAATAATTCCACTTCAAGATAAATGTCATAAAATTCTAAGAGCCAGAAAGCCACTGAACAGAAAGAATAGGGCGGTGAGTTGGCTCAGTCGGTAGCGCGTCTGCCTCACGATCACGCGGCCCGGGTTCGAACCCGAGTCTGGACTGAGCAATGTTGTGTGTAAACATACCGTCCCCTCTAGCAAGAGGCAAAACACTCTGTCCCTCGGATAGGACATAAAATGGAGGTCCCGTGTATGAAAGAGTCACAGCTCATGCACGTAAAAGATCCCGCTTCATTCATTCATCGAAAAGAGCAGGGTGTCTAACCCGGTGAAGTGGTCCCACCCCACATCCAACTGGACCCCATGGAAGACCAGCTTAGTGTAGCTGAATATGGGCTATCCAGCCATCTTCACAGATGGTAAATGAACAACAACAAAGAATATATGTTCGTTGTTTCTTTTTTATAATTTGCTGTAAACATAGTAAAACCAATAGTCAGTTAAAGACAATTGCCTGCCAACAGTTCTCAGAGGTTACGAAAATTCCTTTGTTCCGTTTATTTCCATACAAAAGGATGGAAATCGGGCAAATTCTGTGACACCGAGCTTTTGTTGCATAACTTTCACTGTAGCATTAATGTGGTGTTTAAAGCTCAACGTTTCGTCAATAACAACACCAAGACATTTGCTTTGTTCTACACAATCCCATTCTATATGATCTATTCTAACTTTCAATTTGTTCCTTTGTAACGTATTTAATATTTGCCGGGAATCTATCAACATTACCTTTGTTTTTTGCGTATTCAATACTAACTTGTTTTTTGTCGTCCATTGATTCACCTCCTCCACAGATTGATTTAATTTGTTCTCTATTGATTCAACAGTCGACCCACTAACAAACAGTGTAGCATCATCTACAAGCATATACATGTTACCGGTTTTAACACTTGATGGCAAATCATTGATATATACTGTGAACAGGAGGGGGCCTACGACCGAGCCTTGCGGCAGCCCGGCTGAGATCGATGTAGAATTTGAATGTTTACCTTCAACCACAGTGTATTGACGCCGATTACATAAATAAGAATCAAACAATTTCAGTGCATTATTTGAGCAACCACATGCTTTAAGCTTTCTTAACAGACTACTATGATTTACAGAATTGAATGCTTTCCGCGTATCTATAAATGATGATCCACACATTTTTACCCTTGTCAACTTCAGCGGCCAAGTCATCGACCATACACAATAGGGCGCTTGCGCATGAGTGTGCAGGGCGGAATCCAAATGCTTCTCGCTGAAGTAAGCAGTATCCGATAAGTAGGAATAAACATGATTTTATACACATTTCTCCAACATCTTGGAAACAATAGAGAGCAGTGATATGGGCCGGTAGTTCTCAACATTAGAGCGATCACCAGCTTTGAAAATAGGACAAATCTTCGCCATCCGCCATGCTTTTGGCAGAAAACCTTTTCTCAATGAGAGATTTGAAATAAATACAAGACTTTCAAGTACATTGGTGGCGTTTTTGATTAATTTCAGAAATGTTACCGATATATCATCGGGGCCAGTTGCCCTCTGTACAGATAATCCATCAATTTCTCTGGCTGCAAATTCAAGTGTCACACCTGCTGGGTAATTTAAAAAAGTTGAAGAGTCTCAAAACGGTGATTGTCATTTGCTTCGTCGTATGAGTCGTTACTTCCAATCAACGTCTCATTTTCAATTGACGTAGAGTGCAATAATTCGTTTAGACTTTTTGATGCTCCCCGATAACTGTTTACTTGTGAACCACAGTGTGTTCGAACTTCCTGTATTTTTTACTCAAAAGACCCTGTACATATTTATGTTTCGAGGCTCGAATCCTCTGTGTTATTATATTCTTTATTTTACGATATTCATTCCATAAACTTGAATGGCCTTGCTGTAGGGCCTTTTTATGATAAAAGTCCCTGGTGTGCATCAATTCAATTATATCTCCTGTCACCCAGGGGCATGGCCTCTTTCTTATTCGTTTGGATTTTAATGGGGCGTGTTTGTTGACCACACTCATTAATAATTTACACCATTTCCCCCAGGCTTCATCTACATCAGTTTCGGAACATATTTCCGCAAAAGGCAATCGTAGGAGATCATTTACAAAATTTTCTTCAGTAAGATTTTTGAAAATTCTAAACCGCACAGTATTTTTTGGGGTGTCAAAAAATGTGTTACCAATAATGGTAAAAGTTAAAAAGTGATTGCTGATATGGGTTTTCACAACACCCGACACGTAGTGATCGTCTGGGCAAGTAGTATACATATGTAACCCGCGACAACGGTTTCAGGCAAAAGTCGCAAGAGCAAATTCTCTCCTAGGCGGGGTACAAAGATTTTGACCATTATTTTCATCGATTTAGGTTTTTTACAGAAATCGAATCTTTGATATGTTTTCTAAATCTACACTAAACTTCACAGCATAGGACTAAGTTTTTCCTATCGAAAATGGAATTTTAAGCACCCTACGTTGGATCGCTCTCGTCAGTTTCGAGCTTTAATATTTCGAACGCCGCGCCAGTATACCCAGTGTTGCTACGGCGCAGGGTCTCCCATGCGATTGGCTGGTGCGTCGCATACATTTACATAATTCGGCTTTCGGTGACACCAGTTGCAGGGTTTGGGGAATGCGTTGTCCACGCGTGCACGATTACATGCTCCATTGTTCTTGCTATAGTGGTTTATTTACGCTCGCTCTCGTTTTGCCTTCTCTCCAAACTACTCTACTGCAATGTTCGACAACGGAAGTGAAACAAAAACCATGTAGCATGACATATTCGTGTGAAAAGAAAACTATATATACTCAAATTAGTCTACTAGAACATGTAGTAAAAATTATGACAGCAGACTGACTCAATGGAAGGTAGATGAGAGGAAAGGAGCGATCACTTATGACTAATTACATTCAAATACTATACACGTCAAGATAGCACCAAACTAACGAGTCGTGTTTGTTTGTTTGTTTTAATTTAATTAGCACCAACGAACAAAGCAACATATGCATATTTTGTAAAAGCAAAACAAACAGGAAGCGTGACCCTTGCCAGCACTAGCAATTTTCTGCCTTCAAAGAGTCGCCACTGATAAAGACAAATCAACCACAATGAAAATGCGATTTGTGAATGTGTGGATTCGCCACCGCTCCTGTTATATGCACATGGTCATGGCGTGTGGATGCCATTACGTAATGCGTGCACCATACACATGTACATGTACACCATACATGCAATTATCGTATTCGCCATTTTGAAAGACGTACTGTAAACAAACCCGAGCGATACGCATTGTTTTTCGGTTCTATACGCTGAGCTCCGAGGAACATGAGGAAGGTGCCCGGGAAATTTGACTCTCTCAGTACGCCAATCAGAAGGCGATGTGGTTGCTAGAGGCGGAGCTTAACATCGATTGGCACCATCGTACGGATGGGTGATTCTTCCCTCGCATCGCCGCTCGGACATTGTCTTTGAGAAAGAGGTGAATCTTCAAAAGCTGTTTTCTCGCAATTTTGTCAGGCTTTAAAAATGCATTTTATTTCTCTTTCTATGCCCACTTATGGTGCCGAAGAATACAAGTGTTTTATATCAATGCAAAGCTTAAGAAATGGGCAATGTGATTCAGTGAAAAAAATGAATTTTTCAAAATTCCCGACTTTTGCCTGAAATCGTTGTCGCCGGTCACTATGATCAATAAGAGTATTGGAGTTCTGGGTTACACGAGTAGGAGAAGTTATAAGCTGTGTTGGAAATGCCCCTTGCATAACTGACAACAATGTCTCCAATGATTAATATTTCACCATCATAATCTATTGCCTTATCAAGCATAACACCCAGAATATCGAAAAAGTCAACTGAACAATTGGGTGGGCGATAGAGAACACATAATGAGTAACGATTTGAAGTGTCGCAGTTTAACTTTGATCAATAAAGCTTCTAACTCACATTTAATGTCAAGTAACTGATGGTAAACAATGTTTTTCCTGACGTATAACATAACACAACCGCCATGCCGGGTTCTGTCTTTCCTGATAAGATCAAATTCGTCTAGTTGTAGTTCACGATCACTCACAGTATCGTCACAATGAGTTTCGCTGAATCCAATAATGTCAAAAGGTGTATTTTTTAACAAGTACTTTATTTCATCTAACTTACAAGGAATGGAGTTAGTATTTAAATGACAAATTCGAAGACCACATTTTGATATGATTGGTATCTTTCCTTCCTCATCGAGATCGATGTACGGAAATGCAGCTAACGATTCCTCGGGTTCACAACCATTCGCGCCGTTGCTAGCGAGTGCATCCAGTCCCGAGGGAAGACTCGTCCTCTAGGTCTCCGACGTCGATGATTGGACCATCGGTGATCCTGAAAAGGCTCGTCGTCGGTGAAACTTCGAGAGTCGCGACGAAGATGGCGTATGCTATTTTGTGCGAAGACGATTACGCTGCTGTCATTCAAGTAAGCACCGTCCATGGCGAGATGAAGATTAGGATCAATGCAGCTCTTGTCAATCACATTTCAACCGCGATCATTGACTAGTAGTTTGATGTGGGCGTTGACGCCACGTCGATGTATGATTGTTGACAGTGTTACAGTATTCACGTTCGTTTTGGTAACGATCTCCTCGGACAAAGACGACAATTTGGCGACTATTTCATCCTCGTCATCGCTCTTCATGTTGTTTGTTCCGAGGTGAAGAATAGTTTCTGAGGGTTCATCATTTGTAGCCAGCTCATGAATGGCTTCACACGCGTCCTCTATTTTGGCACCACGGAGTGTTTAACACTTGAGTTTCACTCGTCTAGACAGTTTGTTAGGTTGAATGTGCCTTTATACCATAGAGTCGCCTATTAAAAGGACGTCGGCTTTGTTTGGTCCGTCGGCGTTTATAGTTTGTGGGCACTCTTGCACAGTAGCACTTGAATGAGTTGCGAATAATTCCTGTTGCTTTCTTCGATAGTCGTTAATCTGGTGCGTCAGATTATCAATAGTCGGGCAAGCTGCAGCATCATTATCGACGTTCGTGTTTGTAGCTTGACTCAATGACGCATTTGCTTCCTTGACCGAGTTTACAGGGTCCACGGTTGCAATAAGAGAGTCGATAGCCCCAGCTATTGATGCAGCAGCGCTGCAACCTGCTTCTTCAAAAGAGGAAGTTGAGGGCCAATAGCACCACATTTGCATGTGTTTGCTACCTTTTGTTGTGGAGTATACTTGGGTGACCCGCACCTCGCCATAGTTAATATTTATGCATATTTCAATCACAATTCGTTATTGAAATTCTATGAAATCTCAATTACATATTTGAAAATGCTGAAGATTCCAATGAAACCACAAATTCACTGTTCGATATCGGAAAATTGCAGGTATCGTCCTCAAACGCGAACGATGCAAACAAGTTGCGCGCTGAGGAAGGGGCCCGCAACTCGCCACACGCGCTCCTATAGACAAAGCACGGAAAAGACGTGTGCGGGTGACCGTGATGCTCCCATAGACAAGCACGTAAAAGATGCTTGCGGACACTTATACATTGTAACACGTAATCCCAGTATAGTTTCAACACAGTTTGATTGTTTGTGGTAACCCTGCCAAGTTTCAAGCTTTTTAAGGGATACTAAACACAGTCCCGGGCATACATTTTTGTTCAGTGCGCTTATAACAATTTCAAGCGGGGTGGCGGTATTCGGGCCCCTGGCGAGGTGCGGGCATCTCACTATAATTTCGCTTTGTTCGCTCTTGTCGTTGTTGCTGGTTAAGATTTAATGGCGGCATACATCTTCGCGTAGCGAGGGATACATTGTACAAAGTTCACTGGTTAATGTATCACAGTCTTCTCCCTCTGATCCAATTTTAGCATTTTTGACGGCAGTAACGAGGCTGTTTTTTGTCACGTATTTGGTAGTTTGTACTTCAATGTGTCTGTTCCAGGTTCTCCAACACAGCCGTTGGTTTTCATGGCAGCCATTGGTGGCAATGGTGCAGAAGTAAGTTAAAACACAAAGTGAAAGGGAATTCAGGGAGAATTCCAAAATGCAATGTCAACACAATATATGATGTACTCACATAGTCAGAAGTAGTTCGGTGAGAAATACGATACTTGTCGTTTTGTTAGAAAACTTGAAAAGTATGGAATATTCTGACGTATTGAATGCCTACTCCGGTGTCGCTATAGATACCCCGCGCGGTTACACGGCCGGGACTAGTCCGTGTGTTGACTGGACAAACGCGAAACGATCGACTTGCCCACTTTCCATCACAGGTTGGCAAAATGGTGTAAATTTTGCAGAACCAGAAGGGTTTTCGTCCGATGTGTTTAGTCAAAAACACATATGCAGCTGTCCAGTCATTTTCAAGTCATTTTCAAGTCAGCTTTCCAAGTCTCCTGCGGTGTTATAGCTTCGTACCTAGTGCTCAGAAATTTCCATCAACAAGAATGGAGAAGACAAATGCCGCTGGTAAAAGAAAAAAGAATAAAAAAAAAAAGAAAAAAAATCAGAAAAAGAAAAAAAAAAGAAAAAAAAAGAGAATCGTATGGTAGACGTGCGCGTCGCGTCAGGTGCGGACCAACTGCGGAGAGCTCTGGGGAGTAAATTTATTTCCCCGCAAGTCAAGCCGCAAAACTTCCCCAGATTCGGTATGGCAAGGCATGAATGACAATTGCAAACACTCTTGTTCGACCCCTGAAAATCTTCTACGTGCTGGAAACTACCTCCTCGCCGAAAGCCCGCGTAGTTTGCCCGGAACGATGTGACACGGTTCGCACCTGACAGTATCTAGCGCGTATCTCGCCTGAGGTTGCCCGGAGGTGCTCATGCAAGTCCGAGTTAACCGCGGCCAAGTTTTGGGCATGACCAAAACTTTTTTTCCGGGTGAGTCGCGGGAATGCCCCGAGAGGTCCATGCAGAACGCCAGTAGGAGGCCCTTAGCAGCAGCCCTTCCCAGGCAACTCCAACGCAGGTTCTTCGCAATTCCGTATGCAGCCAAGATAATGGAATTCTGTCGGATTTCAGCCATTCCATCAGAGGAATTCCTTGACTGAGTTGTCAGCCCCCACGCGACTGGTACAAAGGTCACACAGTATACTCGCAAGTCCCTATCTAAGTAGAAAGCGTCTGGCAAGTAAGGCACATGCGCTCACTCGCTCAAATCCTTTTCCGTCCTCAGGAATGTCCGGTATGCTAGAAAATCCCTTCACGTAACAAGCCCGAGTAGCTTGCCCGGAAAGGTGTGACAGGGCCTAAACACTGTTGCTGGTTTAAAAAAAAAATATATATATATGCGTGCGCACCTCCGGGCGACTACGGTTGAGATACGTATTAGGTACTGTCATGTGCGGATCATCTCCGGGGACCTCCGGGTAGTCGATATTGTTCTTTGCAAGTCGCACGCAAAACTTGCCCGGAAAGGTGTGAATAGCATGGGTGTGTCAATTTCAGCGGTGACGCGGGCTAGACGAGTGAGAGAGACCGAGAGAAAATACATACGAGGGAGGTACCCTCCCTAAATGTTTTCTGTCTTTGTTCATTTTTCACTGCAGTCATATTCTTCCATCAGTCTTAACTACAACTACGTCCATACCACTATTCTATGTCCCAGAATAAGTTTGGCATGCTTTATGCATGAGCGAATAATTTCCACACGCCGTAAATACTTTGTCAGTCGTTAATTGATTTTAGCACAAACGAACTGCCATATGCACACCGCTAATACATACGTAATACAAACAAACACCAATAAACACTCAAACAAATACTCATAAAGCAAATAAACTAACTCAATACTTTTTTTCTGGATTTTTCTTTGATATTTATTGATTTCATTCAAAACATTCATAAATCGACCCATTCTTGGTGTAACATGAACAAAAAGTTACAAAGAGCAATTCGAAACAAAAACAAATCCTTTTGTTAATTTATACTACAAATAATCTCACTTCAACATACATATACCAACCCTACTAACAATTTCTTCACGAGAAAGTTTTGACATGTAGGGCCCTACCAAACCTATATCCCTTGAATATATTGGTTTGGATCATGCAACATCTTCTTACTTACAAGGGCATATATATAAAAACACACAAATACATTATAAAAATACCCTATACGTAGAGGCTTGTTTATCCGAAAATGAAAAAGGGTTAGTTAATCCGAACGTTTGTGGCGTTATTCCGAAGGTTCGTTGATCCAAAAATGATCTTCGGAATAACGAATCTTCGGAATAAAGAAACTTCGGACTAAAGAGCCTTCAAAATAACGAACTTTTGCAATAACTAATGTAACCCCCTTCCCACATACACACACCCGAACCGATACCACCTTCCCTCCTGATGAAACGACTTCCCAATATTGATACATAAGACATAATGGATCGTATGCATAAAAGCAGCATCCGCCCGCACGCAAGCACCACTCCGTACTCATTTCATTAAATTCATATCCAAAGCCGCCAAACAAACTCATCAAAGTCAAAGCTGCTGATAAAATCAATATCAACGTTTATGTCAGCAACAGCTTACTAGGTATCCCTCCCCACGCGCAACTAAAAAACACATACGCAAAAAGCTGACATAATAAACACATTCTTCTATCAAACACATACGCAAAAAGCTGATATAATAAACACATTCTTCCATCAAACACACACACACACACACACACGCACATGGTGAGGTTTCCTTGAAACATCACCATGACTTTTTACATGGCATGTTTGCATGGATGTAGCCATGTAAGTTATGTGTTAGTATTTCAATGACTATGTCCAGAAATGATTAAGGGTCCATAGCGAACCTTCGGGATAACGAGCTTTGTTTCATTTTCGGATGAACGAACCTTCAGAAAAACGAACCTTATTTCACTTCCGGATTAATGAAACTTCGGAATAACAAACCTCATCACATTTTCGGATTAACGAACCTTTGGAATAACGAAACTTCGCAATAAAGAACCTTCGGAATAACGACCAATTGGACTAAAGAAATTCAGATTAACGAACCTTCGGAATAACAAGCTGTAACCGAATAGCCTTACATTGGAGATAACAAAATTAACAAAAATTGTAATGCAATGTGGGATACCTTTGCTCCCGACGCTGTTTCGGAGAGGGCGGCAAAGAATTCGTCTGCTATCCTGACATCACGTAGCTCAACAAACGTAAGGTTTGGCATGGTACAGATACTATTGGCGTAGACTTGTGATGCCGCAGCCGATATTTCAGGTCCTCCACTGTGGAAAATCGATTCCAACTATGCAGTACAGTAAGAGGATATAATGAAGACACAATTAAGAAATCATTAAGTGCCTCCCCAGAAAATAAGACAAAACAGAAAACAAACACACAAGTCACATAATCATGAGATAAGCAATCTGTCAGGATTTCTAATAACTATTAACTTTATTTTTTTTAATCAGAGTATGCCACATTTAAACAATAACAGATTTACAAATGAAACAAAATAATGTAAGATGAAAGAATTATTGCTAAATGTCATGCAGGATAAATATGAGGCTATGCATTATTTGCTTGTCAATTTACATAAGAGACTCCCACGGACAAAAGCGGTGTAGTTGTAACAGGAAGAACCCACAGCCTGTCATGCATTAATGTAAAAAAAAAAAAAAAAAAAACTTTCAGCTTCTGTTGGAAATACTTAAAAGTCTTTATGCGACGGACAACCTTATCAATCATTTTATTCACTCTACTATGAACAAACGATAACACAGAACTCTGCTCTTTTGCTCAGTGCATGGCATTGCATTTGAGATAATAACATGTAGTGCAATGTGGGATACCCTTGCTCGTGATGCTGATTCGGCGAGGGCGATAACGAACTCGTCTGCTATCCTGAGATCACTAAGCTCCAGAATCTTAAGGTTTGGCATGGAACATATACTCTTGGAGTAGGCTTGGGATGCAGCAGCCAAAATATCAGGTCCTCCATCGTGTTTTATTGATTCCAGCTATGCAGTACAGTAAGAGGGTGAAAAAAAAAGACACAAGTAAATATCACTTCCGTGCCTCTAAAGACAAAACAAAAGAAAAAAAAAGGCATTTGTCACATATTCATGTGATAAGCAATCTGTTAGGTTTTACCATATATAAGGTGTAAACATGTATCATATAAACACTGAGAAATTGCGATGTTTAATATGTAAACATGTCACATGTTTAGTGTATGCAATTTTGTGATCGATCTAAAAATCAGACATGTGTTCTGAGAATAAACACTAAAATGGCAAATAAACATGTCGCAGTGTTTTTAATCTGTCACAGCGAATAAACATGTCGCAGTGTTTACATTGTAAACAGTGCGTCATGTTTATTTTTTGGTTCAGTGCTTAGATCTTAAACATTGTGGGTGATTATGTGACTGTGCGGTGTTTAGTATTTAAACACTGTGAGTGATTATGGTGTAAACGTTTGGTGTTTAGGCTATAAACAGAGCAGGTGTTTAGTTTTTAAACATCAGAACCGTTTAAAACATAAACATGTGTGTGTGATAAACACCTCGGGTGTGCTGAAAATAAACACAGCATGTGTTTAGTTCCTAAACATGTTTAATAAATAAACGCGTCGCAGTGTTTTTAAACTGTCACAGAAAAGTGTTTAGTTAGGTGTTTAGAAACTGAACAAATTTTTTACAGTGTACAAGCTTTATTATTTTTTCAGCGTATGTCACATGTAAAGCAAGCATAATATTATCAAATGATACAAATGTAAGATGAAGGAATTATTGTGTAATGGAATAGAGGATAATTGTGAGTCTTTAAATGTTTCGTCTAGTCGATTTTCCTACATAGGAGACAACCACGCACAAAAAATGGCTTATTAGTAACACAACGAACTACAGCCCTCATGTCTTTATGTCAAAGAAATGTTCAGCTTTTGCTGAAAAGACTAAAAAAAAAAGTCTTTGTAAAACGATCAACCTTATCTAACATTGGATTTTCTCTACTATAAACATAAGAAAACATAGATCGCTGCTCTTTTGTTCTGTGTATGACATTTCATTGGAGATCAACAAACTGTCATGCAATGTGAGATACCCTTGCTCCTGATGCTGATTCGGAGAGGGCGATAAAGAACTCGTCTGCTATCCTGACATCACTTAGCTCAAAAGTCTTAAGGTTTGGCATGACACAGATACTCTTGGCGTAGGCTTTTGATGCAGCAGCCGAGATGACAGGTCCTCCAACGTGTAACAGTGATTCCAGCTATGCAGTAGAGTAAGAGTGTGAAAAAAGACACAAGTAAGGAAACATTTCCGTGCCTCCAAAGAAAAAAAAAATAATAAAAAAGAATGTCACATAGTCATGTTATAATCAATATGTCAGGTTTTAACTACAAGCTTTATTATTTTACCAGAGTATGTCACGGTCATGTTGATCATAACAGATTACCAAATGATACAAATGTTGATAAAGGAATAATTGTGTAATTTGATACAGGATTGTTGTGAGGCTATACATGTTCCGTGTGGTCGATTTTCATCAGAGACTCCCATGGACAAAAAATAGCCGTCAATAAGCCGTCATGCCTTATTGTCAAAGAAAGTTTCAGTTTCGGTAGAAAAGACTAAACAGTCTTTGTTGCACCGACAGTACTTAGCCATATAAGATTCGATTTTTCTCTACAATGAACATAAAATAACATATAAGTCAACTCTTTTGTTTCCTATAGTTTTGTTACGTTTTCTACTATATACTATGAATATAGGATAACACATAACTCTGCTCTTTTGTTTGGTGTATGATATTACATTAGAGATAAACAAACTGTAGTGCAATGTGAGATACTCTTGCTCTTGATGCTGATTCGGCGAGGGCGACAAAGAACTCGTCTGCTATCGTCACACGATATAGCCAAAGAGTCTCAAGATTTGACATGGCACAGATACTCTTGGCGTAGGCTTGTGATGCATCGACCGAGATGTCAGGTCCCCCATTGTATTTGATTGATTTCAACTATGCAGCACAGTAAGAGGGTGAGAAGAAGACACAAGTAAGAACACATATCCGTGTGCCCCCCGAAAAAAAACAACAACAACAAAAAAAAAAACAAACAAACAAACCACAAGTAACATAATGATGTGATAATTAAGCAATCTGTCAGGTTTTAACCAAACGCTTTATTACTTTAACAGAGTTTGTCAGATGTAAACCATAATAGATTAAATTAAATTGATAAAACTAAGGTGGAATATACAATGAAAAGATAAAAAAGGAGGCAGAGGTGGAAAGAAAGTATACTCATAGTTACAAGCCAATTTCATCAAAAACATATTTTTATACTCATAGTTGCAAGCACATTTCATTTAAAACATGTTTTTGTATTTTTTAAACCTTTTAAATTGACTTAAAGTTTTACTTCTCTTAATAAAAGGGAGGAGGGTATTCCAAAGAATAGAACCATGGTGAAATATGGAAGATAGAGTTTTTACAGTTCGGTTTAATGGTGTGTGAATATTTTAGGGATTCGTGGTATTGTAACTGTGAATGGAAAAAAAATGGATTGACTTACTTTAGAAAGAACATTATTTCAAACTTTAAACATGAAAATCATACTTTCCAAAGAAATAAATTCTTGAATCGGTAAAATTTCCATCTTTAAAAAAATAGTAACTTACTAGGAGCTAATAGAAGAGTGGGTAATGAAATGAATACTACGTTTCTGTAATTTATGAATACGTTCAACATTTTCTTTGTAGTAAAACCCCAAACAATACTACAAGATTTATGTTAGATAAAACAAAACAAAAATACAAATCTTTTAAAATGTTTGTAGAAGAAATTGTAATTTCGACAGAGCATCAATATTTTTCGATATAGTTGAACATACATGACTAAAATGAACATTTCAACACAATTTATCACCTATAAAAACACCTAAAAATATTACATCAAATTCAAATTACTATCATGCTTAGTTCTCGTTCCAATTAATATATGTGACCCTGCACCTCAAAACAAACAAAAAGTCGCCATACATGAATTTTTAGTTAAGACCATATTCTGAAAGAGCAGACTTTAAGCTTTAAAATGATGTGTAACTCAAATCAAATGGACTCTCTTAACCTATCTAAGTACTAGAAAGAAAGCACAAACTCAGGAAAAGTGTGAAGTGAGAAAAGAGGCTCTGAAGTACAGTGTCTATTCAAGCGCTTAATCTTTACCAAACCGTGCTGGCTGTGCGATGAATGGGACAAAAAAACTGGAAATAAACCACCAGAGTAACAACAATGAAGGGGTTATCAGATTAAACTGAAATTAAGCATGCCTCATTAACCCGTTTAGGACGTGTCCCGAGTATACTCGGGCTGACGTTTTCCAGGCTGTGGACTGGTCCCGAGTATACTCGGGCTGAGAGAGTGAAATGAACACGCATTTTTAAACTTAGAATTTCACCAACAATACGATGCCTATGTTAAAAATGATTTATATTTTGTGGGACTACATACATCAAAGTTGCCATCTGCGTACATTTTGTGATGATTGGTCATATCTTATGTCTATAAACAAGCAAAATATTGACAAACATGAGTGCAATTTTCACGACATTCAGACCTTCGCAACGGTCGGGAAACTGACCAATGACGAGCGACCAGCCGCACGCTCTGGCGATCTCATTTGCATCGGTATGCAAATTGCCACACTCAAGTGAAAAGCGTGCGTGCGGCGGTCAAGACCGTTGCGTGCACGCACCTACCTTATTAGCACACATTTACATGATAAAGTATTGTGGCATACTACTTCGTGTTATATCAGTAATGTAATGTCGTACTTATGGATTTTCTATGAAAGCCATCTCGGCATGGCAACCTGCTTACCATTATTGGCATGAAATATTGGCCTTCTTCTTCCGCTACCGAGTCCTGGGATTTACCAAAACTCGGCAAATTGAATAAATTCAAAAGTAAATCTTTTGCGTGTCCCTGCATGTGATGTGTGTGAATGTTTTTGTGTCTGTTTGTTATCATGACAGCGATGTTACTTGTAGTTGTTTGAAGAGTTTTACCGTCATGAATAATATTCTGATTATGTTATAAAATCGTTTAAAAAAAGAAACCACTTGGCCAAGAACAAACCGAGTATATAGGGGATGTACTGCAAACAACGCTGTCGATTGTGCTACTTCATCGAAGTCGTATATTCATCATGGCGTAACACAGCGTCACATGTGCACGTGTTATGGGCGAGAATATTTTAAATAGACCAGCTGGCAAGAGTATCAGGTTACATTGTATATTTATGAATAGACAGGATGCAGATACAAAAACATTCCTAGATAGACCCTCTCGTATTATAGACGCAATCTAAAAGGGCAGGGGATTATGAGCATACTAATAGAGAAGGTCAAACGTCGATTACCGACAGTCTTTTCGCTTCTGTACCGGTCCATATAGAATGGATGTTAGCGATGTGCTTCGTATGTATATGGAACCATAACTTTATGGTTGTTGGGAATTGAATGTGCAAGTTCTCATGGACATGTTCCAAACATCAATTTATTATAAAAAATTAAAATACAACAACGAAATGCGCTGCAATAAAGCGAATAAACAAGACACATGGCACAAGTTTTCTCTCATACGTTTATAGCATTTGCGAGAAATACGTTTATAGCATTTGCGAGAAATTGTCTGTGAAAAAAAAAAATCGGTGTTTGGTATTTGCAGCAGTTCAAAAAAGTATATTAGATAAAATTATATCCCATATTACGTTGATAGTGACAATGGTGATTTCGACTGTTTAGTCTGTATTCTATTTTTTGTATGAATTCTTTATGATATGCTTATTTTTGCCTGCAGTCGCTCGACAAATTATTTAAACGTTTAGAAATCTTGGTTTTTTAGTCCATTTCTTTAGTAAGTTCATAAGTCAAAATGATTTTGCTATCATTGAGTTGCAAGGATTTTAGCCAAACGCCACTGGTTGTAGTTCAATCCATTTTCAGTCAATCGGATATGACAACTCATGCCGAGAAAAAAATCTATTTTTCATTCAAATTTGTAGAAAACGCTCAAAATTTGCCAAGCGGTCATTCAATTCTGCGAATGACGGAGATGTGATTATGGAGCGCTTCAATTGTAGCACTCGACTTTTGGGAGTAAGGTATTTCGAGCAATAAAAGTACGAAATGCTCTTCTCTTTATTTTATGTAATTAATGTTTTAATGCTATCACCAAAGTGGTTTAAGCACTTATTGTGCATGTGTCTTCTCTCTATCTACCTCTGCATTTAGGTACATGCTTTCAATCGAATTATAGACTTCATGAAATCGCGTTGAAGCATTTTCATATTTATAAACGATTGCAGCAAATGCTCGTTTGCCTTATGCATCATGCATATTGAATGAGAAAAGTACTTTATTTTCTGTCTTTTATCGGGGGATCATTGGTATACACAATGAAATTAATATTGATTTACACTCTTGACAGAAGAGAAGATCATTTCAGGGGAATTAGCCCTCTGCTATGAGAGATCGAAGAATGTCGGGAGAAATGGTGTAATTTCAACAAACATGTTGTCTTTTCCTTATTTTTTGAAGTGATGTAACGATGTTAGGCCTTCAAGTCTGTGTGGCATGTGCTTGCCATTCTTCCATGGTCATGCCGACTTCTTCAGCTTCCATGTGGCCAACCTTTTGTTGCTAAATTGAATGAACTTCTCCGACGAACTCGGAAATGCTCCCTGCGACTCTGTTTGAAAAAAAAAAAAAAAAAACCCTCTCTCACATAGAGACGAATGTGAGTTCTCGATTAGCATTCTAAATTGAAGTATGTTCATGCTACATTTTTGAAGTGATAGGATATACCGAAAGGAAAACAAAGCCGAATGATCATCTTCATGAAACTATATTTTTGTTGGCGATTATGAATTACCTAACTATGAAATTGAAAGACAAACATATGCAAAAAAAAAAAAAAAACCCTCTGCAAAATCTTTGCATAATGTACCATTTTGTAAACTCAAGTTTGCCATTTTGCTTTTCCTTTATGATACATTTGCTTCGATTAGTGCTCCTTCATTCTATCTCATTATATTTCATTACTTTCTTTTCCAGCTATCCACTTCATTCCCGTCTACAAACGTATAGATTGGTTATTATCAGTGATGGTGGCGGTCACTTCTCAGATATTTTGCCCGTTAGATATTACCATTCATAACACAGACAGGCAAACCTAGCCGTGTGTAACATTACATTTCAATTACAAAAGTGTGATCGGATTGCCATCCACCAAACAAAATTTAGAAGACCACCATATTTCTCTCCCCCCCCCCCTTTCCACCTCTCTCCCTCTCTTTCCCGTAATCCAATTCTTCATTATCATCTACAAATGTGTGGATGGAATATTATCATTGATGGTGACGATCACTTCTCGAAGATGCTTTGCCTGTATTATGAATATATACACACAACCTAAAAAGATGCGTAATCCAATTCTTCATTATCATAACTACAAATGTGTGGATGGAATATTATCATTGATGGTGACGATCACTTCTCGAAGATACTTTGCCTGTATTACGAATATATATACACACAACCTAAAAAGATGTTACCATAACACAAATTTTACAGGCAAACCAAGCTGTGTATAATATTACATTTCGTTTGCAAAAGAGTGTTCGGATTACATCCATCAAACGTAATTTAGAAGACCAGCCTATTTTTTTTTTCTCTCTCTATCTCTCAATCTTTCTTCTTTTCGCATAGACTCCAATGTTTCGCCTGAAGACCGGAAGACCTCATAAATGTTATATCAAATATACATATTCATCAAAACTATCATCTTTCCTGTTAGTGATGACTTTTTATCATATGATGAATAACTTATGTCATATCACTGTGTGAAATCTTATTTCATGTGAGTCGTAATGAGCAATATCTTCCCGGTAGTACGATAGAGTTATAAGTCAATCGTAAGATTGCACTAGTAAAATTGGCAGCAGTTAAACCCCAACAGTAAAATCACAAATGCGCTCGTTGATATCTTTTATTCATCTCATGGAAACCTAAGTCATATCTGTAGGCAGTCATGATGGATAATTTCAGAAAGCAAACTTCTTTATACACAAAAACTTCAGTGTGGATGGCAGGTACCGCAAGAGCATGGATTTTTCAGATTTAGTCATCAATAGTTGTCAAAAACAGCAAGAAAGATGCAGTGATTTATTTGAATATTGTACATCCCATCAGGCTCTTGTCAATATTACGAAAAATATAATTGCTGAAACAAAACCAAGAAACAAACTCAAATGAAAGATTGGTCTGCGAAACTCAACTTTGATGA
This sequence comes from Diadema setosum, assembly GCF_964275005.1. NCBI lineage: Eukaryota > Metazoa > Echinodermata > Echinoidea > Diadematoida > Diadematidae > Diadema > Diadema setosum. The sequence continues at coordinate 5,956,106 of NC_092687.1, forward strand.
TGCTTGAAGTTTTTTCTTTTCTTTTCTGTCATACCTATGAATGACAGCCTGATTATGCTATAAGATCGTTCAAAAAATCTACTTGGCCAACGAACCAAATAGAGGATTTACTGTATAATATTCATACAACGCAAGAGCTGATATTGCCACTATGGGGTCCTATATGTTCATCATGGTAAAACACAGCCTAATATATGCGCGTGTTTTAGGCAAGAATACTTTGAATAGACCAGGTGGCCAGAGTATCAGGTTACATTGTACCTCCTTGAATAGACGGGATGTTGATACAAAAACATTCCTAGACGCGCTCGTAGACGCCATCTGAAAAGTGGGGGATTATGAGCATAATAGAGAAGTTCAAAGGCCGATTACAGACAGTCTCTTTTTTCTGCACCGGTCCATAGAATGCATTATAGTGATGTGCTTCGTATGTATTACGTAACCGCTTTTACGGACCCCAATGATTTTATGGTTGTTGGGAAGCGAATGTGCAAGTTCTCATGTGGTTGTTACCAACATATATGTATAGAATTTAAACTTCGACAACGAAATACGCTGCAATAAAGCGAGTAAACAAGACATATGGCATACTTTTTTTCTCTTATACGCTTAGCATTCGCCAAAAATTGTAGATATAATTATGATGTTCGGTATTTGATGTTTGCAGCATTTCAAAGAAGCAGTCAAAATAAAATAATATCCCATATTACAATGATACCGACGATGTTGATGTCGACTGTTTAGTCTTTTTTGTTCTAGTTCTGTATGAATTCCTCATAATATGCTAATTTTCGGCTATAGTCGCTCTGTCAATTATTTATACATGTAGAAGTCTGAGGTGTTTTCAGTCCACTTTTTTCGTAAGTTCACGAGTCAATTTTTTTTTTCGATCATTGAGTTCAATCCATTTATAATCTGTCAAATATGACAACTTATACCGAAAAAAACGATTTTTTTTTCTTTTTTTTTCTTTGTAGAAAGCGCTCCAAATTTGCGAAGTGGTGATTCAATTTTGCGACAGACGGAGATGTGATAACCACATCGCTTCAAATGAACACTTTGTTTAGGAGCAAGGTATTTCGGACAATAAAAGCATGAAATGTTCTTGTCTTATCTCATGTTTATCGATGTAATCACTTTTTTTCATGCTGCTATTGAAGTAATTTATGCACTTATCGTGCCTGTGTATATTTTAATATATCTACGTATATCTCTGCATTTAGGTATGCCTACATTCATTCATGCCATTAGACTTCGTAAAATCGCATTGCGGCATTTTCATATTCATAAACGATTGCAGCAAATGCTCGCTTCCTTTATACATTATGCTTATTGAATGAGATTGTTAGTACTTCATTTTTGTTTTTGTCTTTTATCGGGGGATAACTGGTATACACAATAAAACAAATATTGATTTACACTCATGACATAAGAGAAGACCATTTTAGCAAAATTAGCCGTCTGTTATGAGATATCAAAGAATGCCGGGAGAAATGTCGTTTATTTCAACAAAAAAATATCGTCTTTTCCTTATTTTCTGAAGTGATGTAATACTTTAGGCCTTCAAGCCTGTGTGGCATGTGCTTGCCATACTTCCATGATCATGTCGGCTTCATCTACAGCTGCCGGATGGCCAACCTTTTTTGTTGCTAAATTGAATGAACTTCTCCGTCGAACTCGGGAATGCTCACCTGCGACCCTGTTTGAAAAGACGCTCTCTCACATTGAGACGAATCTGAATTCTCAGTGGACATTCTAATTTGAATTGTGTTAAGGCTACGTTTTTTGAAGTGATAGGATATAGTGAAAGGAAACTGAGATTGAATGAACATCTTCACTGCGCTATCTTTTTTTTTTCTTTTTTTTGTAGGCGATTTTGAATTACCTAACTGTGAAATTAGAAGACAAACGTTCACACACAAAAAAATGACTGCAAAATCTTTGCATAATGTTGAACCATTTTGAACACTCGAATATGCCGTTTTGCTCTTCGTTTGTAATATATTTGCCTCGATTAGTGCTCCTTCGTTTTATCTCATTGTATCTCATTACTTTCCTTTCAAATATCTACTTCTTCATTCCCATCATCTACAATTAATCGTCTAGATTGAATATCCCCATTGATGGTGGCGATCACTTTTCCAAGATACTTTGCCCGTATTATTATATATAATCTAATAAAATATCACCATAACACAGATTATAGGCAAACCTAGCCGTGTATAATATTTCATTTCGTTTGCAAGAGTGTGTTCAGATTACCGTCCATGGAACTAATTTTAGAAGACCAGCCTATTTTTTTCTCTCTCTATCTCTCAATCTTTCTTCTTATCGCATAGACTCCGATGTTTCGTTTGCAGATCGAAAGAGCTCATAAATGTTCCATCAACTGACTTGAACAGGTGTTTTATAGAATTATATATATATATATATATGCAACAATAATCTATCCCGTTTGCTGATGATTATCATATCACTGTGTAACATTTAATGTCAAGTGATGTGCAGTGAACAATACCTTCCCGCTATTACGGTAGAGTTGTAAGGGAATCATGATTGCACATAAAATTTGCAACATAAAACCCGACAGTAAACTTACAAATGCGCTCGTTGATCTCCTTTATTCATCCCATGGAAACCTAAGTCATATAATTATGGTCGAAATCTGGAGGCAGTCATGATGGATAATTTCAGAAAGCAAACGTCTTTATACAAAAATGCATGAGTTCGCAGGTTTAGTCACCATTAGCTGTCAAAGATTGCAAGAAAGATGCAATTGAATATTGAACATCCCATCAGGCTCTTGTCAACATTATGAAAATTGTTGAAACAAAACCAAGAAACAAACTCAAATGGAAGATTCGTTTGAGAAACTCAACTTCGATGTTGCTTGAAGCTTTTTTTCTCTCTTTCATACTTATGAATGACAGCGTGATTATGTTATAAGATCGTTTAAAAAATCTACTCGGCCAACGAACCAAATAGAGGATATACTGTATCATAGTCATCATTTTGATACAATGCAAGAACCGATATTGCCACTATGGGGTCTATTATATTCATCATGGTGAAACACAGCGTAACATGTGCGCGTTTTATAGGCAAGAACGCTTTGAATAGACCAGGTGGCCAGAGTATCAGGTTACATTGTACCTCCATGAATAGACAGGATGTTGATACAAAAACATTCCTAGACGCACTCGTAGACGCCATCTGAAAAGTCGGGGATTATGAGCATAATAGAGAAGTTCAAAGGCCGATTACAGACAGTCTCTTTTTTCTGCACCGGTCCATAGAATGCATTATAGTGATGTGCTTCGTATGTATTACGTAACCGCTTTTACGGACCCCAATGATTTTATGGTTGTTGGGAATCGAATGTGCAAGTTCTCATGTACATGTTACGAACATGTATTACAGAATTTAAACTTCGACAATGACATACGCTGCAATAAAGCGAGAAACAAGACATACGGCAGAAGTTTTTTTTTTTCTCTCTCTCTCATACGCTTAGAATTCACAAATAAAAATTATGATGTTCAGTATTTGATGTTTGCAGCATTTCAAAGAGGCAGTCAAAATAAAATTACATCCCGTATTACGACGATACCGACAATGGTGATGTCGACTGTTTAGTCTTTTTTGGTTCTAGTTTTGTATGAATTCTTCATAATATGCTAATTTTCGGCTATAGTCGCTCTGACAATTATTTATACGTTTAGAAGTCTGGATTTTTCAGTCCATCTCTTTCGGAAGTTCACAAGTCAAATGATTTCGCGATCATTGAGTTACAATGGTTTTAGCAACACACTACCGTTTTGTAGCTCAATCGATTTATAATCAGTAGAATATGGTAACTCATACCTTAAAAAAATAAACTTTTTTATTTACATTTGTAGAAAGCACTCCAAATTTGTGAAGTGGTGATTCGGTTTTGCGAGAGACGGAGATGTGATAACCCGTCGCTTCAATTGAACATTCTACTTTGTTTAGGAGCAAGGAATTTCGAGCAATAAAAGCATGAAATGTTCTTGTCCATCTCATATACTGATGTGATCAAATATTTTCATGCTGCTTTTGAAGTGGTTTATGCACTTATCGTGGCTGCGTATTTTTTTTTTTAATAATTACATTATACATCTCTGTATTTAGGTAGACCTACTTGCATTCATTCCTTTAGACTTCGTGAAATCGCATTGCAGCATTTTCATATTCATAAACGATTGCAGCAAATGCTCGTTTCCTTTATGCATTATGCTTATTGATTTGCACTCATGACATAAGAGAAGATCATTTCAGCAAAATTAACCGTCTGTTATGAGAGATCGAAGAATGTCGGGAGAAATGTCGTTTATTTCAACAAACATATCGTCTTTTCGTTATTTTCTGAAGTGATGTCATGATTTTAGATCTTCAAGCTTCGGTGGCATCTGCTCGCCGTTCTCCCATGGTCATGTCGCCTTCTTCTATCAGCTGCCGGGTGGCCAACCTTTTTGTTTCTCATATGAATGAACTTCTCCGACGAACTCGGAAATGCTCACCTGCGACCCTGTTTGAAAAGACGCTCTCTCACATTGATGCGAATCTGAATTCTCGATGGGCATTCTAATTTGAATTGTGCTAATGCTACATTTTTTGAAGTGATAGGACATAGTGAAAGGCAAACGAGGTTGAATGAACATCTTCATGGCGCTATCTTTTTTTCTTTTTTGTAGGCTATTTTGAATTACGTAACTACGAAATTGGAAGGCAAACGTACACAAAAAATGACTGCAAAATCTTTGCATAATGTTGTACCCTTTTGCCCTTTTTTGCTGTTTTGCTCTTCCTTTGTAATACATTTTTGTCTCAATTAGTGCTCCTTCATTTTATCTCATTACATCTGATCACCTTCCTTTCCAGCTATCCCCTTCTTCATTCCCATATACAAACCTGTAGATTCAATATTATCATTGATGGTGATGATCTCTTCTCCAAGATACTCTGCCCATAAAATTTATATATGTGTATATATATATATATATATATATATATATATATATATATATATATATAGTATCAACCCTTGAGAAAGGGCGGCGAGACGCTCGAAAATTTGTGTGAAGAAATAAACCGTTGGTGAATACAGCATGAACATTGTTGCAGCAGCTTTGTTACTTATCTTTTTATCTTGCCGACACGTGGACTACCTTATCAGCATATATATATATTATATGTCATATCGAGAGCAACGTCCCGCCTCAGTCCAATTTCTTTCAATTATATATATATATATATATACACATATATATATACATATGTATACATATTATATAAAACATAGAAAGATATTACCAAAACACAGGTTTTAGGCAAACCTCATCTTGTATAATTTTACATTACGTTTGCAAAAATCTTTTCAGATTATCTACCGTCCATCAAACAAAATTTAGATGACCAGCCTAATTTTCTCTCCTTTTTTTTTTTTCTTCTCACCGTATAGACTCCCATGTTTCATCTGAAGAGTTCATACATGTTCTGTCAACTGGCTTGAACCGGACCGGTGTTTTATTCTTAGTTTTTTTTTTCCTATGTAAGAAATAGCGATACTCATTTAGGTTGGTGATTACTTTTTATAATAATTAAATATATGTCTTGTATCACTGTGTGAAATCTCATTTCACTTGATACAGTGGCCCGAATTCTCAAAGCTGGAATAACTATTCCGCGGAATAGTTATTCCGGGGAATAAGTTATTCCACCTTTGACAATAGATTCCGGGGAATAAATCGCGTCAATTACGTCACGAGCGACTGATTTGCATAAGAGGCGTAATAAATCGGCGGAATAAGGGTGTAATAAAGTTATTCCACCTTTGAGAATTCCGGCCATAGTGAATAACATTTTCCCGACATTACGTTGAAGTTGTAAGGGAATCGTAAGATCGCACAGAAAAATGGCAGCATCAAACCCCGATAATAAACTCACAAATCCACTCGGTGATCTCTTTTATGCATCCCATGAAAACCTATTATAAGTTGCATAATCGAAATTTGTAGGTAGTCACGATTGATAATTTCAGGAAGCAAACTTCTTTATACAGACTTCTTCAGGGGATGACAGGTACCGCGCAAGCGTGGATTATGCATATTTAGTCGTCTCAAAGAGTTAGAAAGATGCAAAGATTTATTTGAATATTAAACATTCCAGGCTCTTGTCAACTTTATGGGAATTACTGAAACAGAACCAAGAAATAAACTCAAGCGGACGTTATTCTATTACGAAATTCGACTTTGATAAATCAGTACCACCAATTCTACTTGTGATATTACATTGTTGATGGTTTGCCTAGTGTTGAAATAAAGCCACGTGCTTCTGTTACAGACATGCGAGCTTTGTATATGGATACAAGTAGCGGGGACAAACAAGGTGTTACAGATTTTCAAACGTTGTATACAATGAATAAACTTCCTTCTCTTTCCAAAATTTTCTTGACTAGCTATGGTAAGGAATTTTGTGAACAACAGTTAGTCAAGAGTGGGTTCGTGTGCTTTTGATATCGCCACAATACGATATTTACTCGCCGTGACTTATAGTCGTGTAAATGGAAATACGCAAGCCTGTACACATAATCCTCCGATCGATCGCTTTTCATTGAAAGACTTTGAAGGCTTGTGATCAACGGATTACAGTTTCAATAAAAGATTGCCTCCATGAATCAGTAAATTCAAGACAATAATGTAGTAGAAATTTGCGACACCCTCGGCATATCCTGGTGCCCAATAATAAAAGACGCTATTCATTGGAGTTGACGAGGAACGTAAATTGGCGTTCGTACAGTACGTGAAGTTCAAACCGCGCGCGCGAACCCAGATAGCGAAGGGAAGCGACATTATTATTCATGAGCGGTCGTTATTCATCCAATCAGAAAGCGGATTCCTACACCGCATACACGGCAATTTGATGATTGGGTAAAGCGTGACCGTAAGTCACACCCCCTTAGTAACCCTCACTTCGGGCTCGATTTTGGAAAACCTTTCCGTCTGTGGGGGTGTTCGCTCGCCAAAGCAAACCGTCCTAAACGGGTTAACACATTCTCCCCCCCCCCCCAAGGAAAAACGCAGTATCTAACATTTTTGGCGATTTTCACTTTTTTGCATAAATATAGTCAGTGGGCAATCCTTCTTCATATGACATATTCAGATTTTTGAAAAAATGTTTAGAAAGCCACTTTTCCGTAACTGCCAAACGCAGTATCTACACTCAACTTGCACTTTCCCCAAGGAAAAACGCAGTATCTACATGATGAATATTTCCCCAAGGAAAAACGCAGTATCTACAAAGCTAGTCTTAATTACCAGACACTGTTATTTATATATGTGAATACTTTGCCGGTTGTTCTGTAATTTGAACGTAAATTACTTTCTTTAGATATACTTGCTCAATAATAAGACATAATGTTCAAAATATCTAACCGAAACAATACTGATTAGTAAATATTTTGATGAGATCGTGATCCTAATATAAAACACAGTGTGTGATTAAGACTAACCGAGTGCACATTAAACAATACAACGCAACACTGACAGCTTGCAGCAGTTAGCTGCACTGATGCTGTGCAGCAGTCAGCACAGGGCCCGGCTAGTCAGCATACAGTGGGAGTGTGTACTTGGAATAAAACAAAATGTTGTCTTGGGGAAAATTACTCGTGAGCCTAGCCCTCAAGAAAAATCTATCTGCAGATAATGAGTAAGTTATTCAAAGCTATTTCAATATTGAAAGAATAAAGCTGATTGTTTGTCACACGAAGCGAAGTAAACACAATGCATGTTTGTCACACGAAGCGAGGTAAACACAAATGCATACATTTGTGTTTACTTCGCTTCGTGTGATAAACGATCAGCTTTATTCTTTCATACTCTACCTCAATGATGAACATTATCCGTACTATAACTTGTTGTGAAGTAACTTTGTTAGGCCTAGACCCTTGTCAAAATTCCTCAGGCTCCGAATCCGAAAGTTTCTTCGAAAGGCAATAGATCTTTGTGTGTTGTATCGGATAAACGTCAGGTTATGTAACATGTTACACCCTCCCTTAGATCTAACTAAGTCTAGGCCTAAGTCTTTTAGACTTGTCTAGACAGTAGGCTATGCCTAACGTTTGAGTCTTGCGTCTCTTTTCTAATGTTAGACTTAACGTTAATCAGAACTTTCAGGGTCCGTATTCCGAAAGTCTAAAGAAAGATCTAACAAGTGTAGGACTTGAATAGGCCTACTCTAGGGCAGGCCTGTAGTAAGAAGTCTAAAACTTAACCACTTTTTAGAATCCTAAGTCTAGTGTCAGTAGTGAAGTGTCAATGTTCAATTATCTACTCCATACCATACTTATGTCTTAAAATTACAGAGTTGACAATACTATAGATTAGGGTCCATGGGGAAAATAGGTACCCACGGTAAATAGACGAAATAGAGAAAGTTAAGAATAAGTTGTATTTTAATTCTTATCGGATCTAGACAGTGTCTAGACCCTAACCGGTTAGTGAGACTGGGTTGCGTAAAATGCATGCATGATCCCATGCTGCATGCTACATAACTTACAAGTAAAAAAAGTTACATTACAAATTTACATGACGTTAAACTTAGGTTAAATCCAGAAGGAATAGGCCTAGAGAGCGGATGTCACTTCATTCTAGACCGGTTCTAGATGTTTTTTTTTTTCTAATCAAAGAGTCCTGGCTCGTGTAGGGCTTAAACCTTCTGCAGTTCTATTTCTAACGTTAGGCTATTTTTTTTTCTGTGAGCATCGTGCATGTATAGCCTGAGGCGGTAGACTCGTGTAGCCTGCTACGTAGCCAGCCTAGAATAAACGATATAAAAACTAGACCTAGTCTAGATCGATCTAGGTCCAGACATCCGATTTTATATTTAGTTTGGTCCAGACAGACTGTAACCTAGACTGTACAGATGTAGATCTAGTATTCTAGATGCTAGTTAGTGGCTAGGCCATGTAGCATCACATTACAGCCCTGGCAACCTTCATATTAAACACGTATCGACGTAACGTTAGGCCTACAGCAAGATCGGTCTGGGATACACTTTTAAGCAAATCGTTCCAAGAACGATCTGTTATTTAATAATCTTATGAAGCCTACAGGGCATAAATGGGGGGGGGGGGATGGAGGATGCATCCCCCAGGGCCAGAGAATACTTGAACAATGATGTGTACATGCATACATAATTATGGCAGAAGATTAATCCTAGTCATTCCGCTGTAGATACTGCGTTTTTCCTTGGGGAAATTCGTTCCATTGTAGATACTGCGTTTTTCCTTGGGGAAATCAGTCAATTGCGTGGGGTTTCCCCAAAGTATCTACATTTTCATCAATAACTGAAAAGCAAAACAAAAACACAAAATGATATTTTCCAGGAAAATTGGTAGCTAGATAGACTAAAATTCCACAATGAAGGAATTTTTCAAAAGAGTATATTTTCCAGGGGCTTTGGCAAAAAGATAAAATGGTCAATATCTCGGTTGTTTAGAAATGGAGCTGGATGTAGATACTGCGTTTTTCCTTGGGGGGGCAGTTCTGTCCATAATTAGTGCCAACTTTCAAAGCAGTAGCACTATCCTTTCAAAAGTTATTAGAGTTGAAAGTGAAGAGCGTGGACAAGGATTTTCAGAAATGAAAAACGGATTCTTAAGACACACCTTATCACACTATTCTACCAAAAATGTTCAAGATAAACTGCTAAAAAAACACACTTTCCTGCCCGTTTTATGATACCAAATTTTAGCATTATGTAAAAGGAGACTCGCTCTTTCAGAAAATATGAAAAAGTCAAGTTCGGCTAGGTTGACCCATTTCACTTATTTTCAGTCCTCACGCAAAATCAGTGTGTGCGACTTTATGTTCGTTTTGAGTTGCACGGTCACATATAATAAGTCTAATCAACATTTAAAATCAATTTGCTTACCGACATCCAATTGCTTATACAATGAAGTTGAACATTCATATTATAAAGCAATGTCTGTGGATCTGAGCTTTCTACAAAATACACTTGTGTCATCTGCAAACAATATAGTGACCGCGCATCACAAAGAAAGCAAAACGTTTCATCCCTTGACTTTATGTGAGGACTCGAGAAAGGTGAAACAGGTCAACCGAGTCAGTTTTGATTTTTCCAAATTTCCTGAAAGAGATATTCTTCTTCTACATTATCCCTAAGTTTGAGATCATAAATTGATGGGAAAGGGGGTTTTCAGCAATTTTTCCACAACCCCTTTTTTCTTAAAGTAGTGCAAACAGGTTTTTTTAGAGGCTCCTTTTAATTTCTTGAAATTCTTTGCACACTCTTCACATTCAAATCTAATTAATTTTTAGAATATAATGCTACTCCTTTGAAAGTGAAGATTTATTATGAAAAGAATGTGGTTAGCAAGCATGCTTAATTTCAGTTTAATCTGATAACCCCTTCATTGTTTTTTTCTAGAATGGTTTACATCATTTTTTTTTAGATTAGGCACTTAAATAGCCTTTGTACCTCACAGCCTCTTTTCCCATTCAATATCATATGTGACCCTGCATCACAAAACAAACAAAAAGTTTTCAGACAGCGATTTTTAGTTAAGGGCAGATTGTGAAGGAGCAGACTCTAAGCTTTAAAATGATATATAGCTCAATTGAAATGGACTCTTCTAACATAATTATCTTAATATTGGAAAGAAAGCACACACTCTGGAAAGTATGAACCGAGAAAAGAGGCTCTGTCTATTCAAGCGTTTAATCTTTACCAAACCAGGCTCGCTGTGTGTTGAATGGGACAAAAAACAGGATGTAAACCACTGGAGTAACAACAATGAAGGAATTATCAGATTAAAATGAAATTGAGCATTCTTTGAGCATGAGCATGAGCATGCTTGTCCATGATTAATGCCAACTTTCAAAGCAGTAGCGCTATCCCTTCCATAGTTATCAGACTTGGAAGTGAAGAGTGTACAAAGGGTTTAATCAAGAAATGAAAAGGGGCCTCTAAGACACACCTGACCTCAATACTCTACGAAAAGGGTTGTAGAAAAACTGCTAAAGATCCACTTTCCCCATTCATTTTATGATCCCAAACTTCAGAATAATGTAAAAGAAGGGTATCTCTTTAAGAAAATATGAAAAAAAAAAAACTTAACATTGACAGAGACTCCAACCCCAAGCACCTTCTGATCTGGAGATTCTCCCGCCCGAAACCCCTAGTAAACGGGAGACTCCAAGTTGATGTGTGCGAAGTTCCTAGGATTCTAGATGTTCTCTGGTGCTACCTAAGGCTTACTTTTTTTTTTTTTTGATAAGTAAGAAATCCTTTCCACCGGGAGACACAGAGCCAGGGCGGGAGAAATCAAATCTCAAACGGGAGAACGGGAGATTGTGCAAAAATGGGCTTTCGGCGGGAGATCTCCCGTCGAAAACGGGAGAGTTGGAGTCTCTGCATTGACTTGGGTGACCCGTTTCACTTTTCTGAGTCCTCACGTACGATCAAGGGGTGCGACTTTTTGTTCGCTTTGTGATGCACGATCACATAAGTATGTTGAATGCAGCAAATCATGTACATGCAATAAAAAAGAAGAAGCCCAAGAATAGACTACCACAATTTATTTAAGTAAAGAGTTTGTTTGCAAAAATGGATAAGTCCATATTTCCCTAATGGAGATATTTGCGATTTAAGGTCAAGAAAAATAAAAAGAATAATAAGAAAATGTATGTTTATTTTGACCATATAACTTAAAAAAAAAAATGTACCTTATATGTAGTGACCGATATATCATTTAAAAACTATCATATTGTACTTAATGACAGTAACCGTACTTTAAAACCGTCAAAAATGGACCTATCCGTTTTTGCGAACAAACTCTTCAAGTCTAGATGGGACACCATTAATATTTGTTAATTTTTAAGATAACTTGAAAATAATTCTAATCTAGTACCACTTACACCGTAATAACATAATTTCTGTAACAGGATAGAATGACCTATAACATTACATGTTTTGATTAAATCAATAAACACAGTTAACGCATATCCTTTATCATCTACAGCTTGATTTATTGTATTAATAAGCTGTAATACAGTAGCCCTAAAGTGCCCTAACCCCCACATCGATTTTATTCAGCTGAAAAGGGTCAGGGCTAATTTAGTACCCATCAGAGATATCCAAAACACCAATGCAAGATATTTTATCCTGCACGGGGCCCCAGACAGTAGCCCGAAACTGTAGCATGAAATTGAAATACCATGCCATCTAGGCTTTTTTTTTTTTCTAAATTGAATGCAGCAATAAGGAATTGGATTGAAAGAGGTACGAAATAGGCCCGGAAAACCTATATTATGCTGTGCAGGGCCCTTGACAGGTATAGCCCACCCCATATAAATTGAGAGTTTTTAGGTGAAAAGAGTCATGAATGGCTAATTTCCTTGACAGTGGAAGTAACAGCTGAGATACCCAAGACACCAAACCCATGCAGTTATTTGTATTCTTTAAGGGGCCCCCAGTTAGTAGCTGGAAAGTGTTCCCGTATTGTTTTATTTCAAGTGAAGAGACTTATGGCTATTCGTAGATACTGTCTTTTGCAATGGAAGTAGTACTATTCACAACGAGGTACCAAAACACCGATAATCAGTTATAATGGACCAGCTCACAATATTCCTATAAGTGCACCACATGTGATTTTATTCCCGTTCTACCTCATGTATCATGATCTGCACCCGATCTATTCAATCTGTCAGATCAGGAGAGAGCGCGGCAAAAGTGTACGGGGATCGGGTGCATCGTAGCAGCAGCGTTTGAGTGACGGGGTTGCATGGATCGGGCAATATTACAGATCGGGAAGAAATATTTAACCTGTTCAAAATTTCTTCTCCATCTCCCCATCACGATTGACCTATTTTGAATCGTAGTTCAAACGGGGAGAGCGTAGTGACAGTGTAAATACCGCGGGATGAGCGTAACAATTCCAGGTTTTTCTGAGTGTATGAAAACGTCAAGATCGGATGGTTGACCCATTTCACTTATTTTCAGTCCTCACTCAAAATCAGTGTGTGCGACTTTTTGTTCGTTTTGTGATGCACGTTCACATATTTTACTTCTTCCTTCATGCAGATGTATACTCTTGCCTAGAGGGTTTGTTTTAGTAAAAGATAGTGTTAGTGCTCACCTAATTGGAAAGGTAATTGGTTGTTTGGTTTCAGTATATCATTCAAACACAACTAAGTTAACTTCCACATTAACATTTTCAAAACGCACAAATTCCACACACATACACACATTTCGTGATTCACAGGATCCAAATTACACTAATCCTATTTACTTTGCAGATTGCAACAACAACATTAGTTTGATATACTGAGCAATTAGGCTTACATCAGTTTGCACTATTCAAGGTTTACAGTAGTTAGGAAACTAAGTTGTTCCCGGTTATGTGATGTTAGTATATACATCTTATAATGTTACACCTATGTGGTGTTTATTTGATACATCTTATAATGTTACACCTATGTGGTGTTTATTTGATCCATGACTGCAGCTGCAAAATTGCTTCTTTAAAAGAGCCAGTCAGTGTCACTGCCTGCTCCTTCAAAGGCGCAATACTGCCCAGTAATCTCAAGGTGCAATTGAGATTACTGGGCAATATTGCCCCTCTAAAGGAGCAGGCAGTGACGCTGACTAGCTCCTTTAAAGAAGCAATTTTGCAGCTGTCATGGATCAAATAACACCACATAGGTGCAACATTAAACCTACATATGAGGCACAAAATGGCACCCTCAAGAGAGGGTACAATCTTGGAACATTGGGTGCTTCTTTGCACCCTCACGAAAGGGTGCAAAGTTGCACCAAAATTAAAGGCAAGAAAGGGTGCAAAGTTGCGCCGAAAGGTAAAGGGTGCAAGATCGCACCCTCAAGAAAAGGTGCAACTTAGCACCACATAGTGTGGATGGAAAGATGCACCCAAGGGAACAACTTTCTCACCCTCAATGGGTTCAACTTTGCACCCTCTCTGGAGGTGTAAAGGTGCACCCATAGGGTGCAAGATTATACCCTTACGCACGGTGCAACTTTTGCACCCATTTTTTGAGGGTGCAAGATAACACCTAAAGGGAGCCTCCAGAGTGACATCACTTTGCACCCTTAAAAGGTGCAAGAGTGAACCATTTTTTTTTAGTGTGTACAGCCCGCTATGCCTTTATGTCAAAGAATCTTTCAGCTTCTGTTGGAGAGACTAGAAGAGGCCTTGTAGCAAGGACAGCCTTATCAAAGATTGTATTTTTTTTACTATAAACATTAGATAACACAGAATTCTGCTCTTTGTTCAGTGTATTACATTACCTTGGAGATAAATAAACTGTAATGCAATGTGAGATACCTTTGCTCCTGATGCTGATTCGGCGAGGGCGACAAAGAACCCGTCTGCTAACATGACTCTGTTTAGCTCGAGAGTCTTAAGGTTTGGCATGGTACAGATACTCTTGGCGTAGGCTTGTGATGCAGCAGCCGAGATGTCATTATCTCCAAAGTGTGTTATTGATTCCAGCTATGCAGTGTAAAGAAGACACAAGTAAGAAATAATTAAGTGCCTCCCCAGAAAAGAAGACAAACACACACACACACACACACACACACACAAGAGTCACATAATCATGAGATAAGCAGTCTGTCAGAATTTAAGTACAAGTTTTATCTCTTTATTCTTTATCAGAGTATGTCACCTGTAAACCATAACAGATAAGCAAATGATGCAAACTAATGTAAGATGAAATGATAATTGTGTAACGGCGTCCAGGATATTTGTGAGGCTATACATGATTCGCCTGGTATATTTTTTTTCAGAAAATACAAAGGACAGACATGATTTAGTTGTTACAGGAAGAACCACAGCCCGTCAATCCTTTATGTCAAGGAAACTTTCAGCTTTTGCTGGAAAGACTAAAAAAGTTTTTGTATCACGGAGAACCTTATCAACATTGTTTGTTTTTTTTTTTCGTGCTATAAACATAGGATATAAACACAGAACTCTGCTCTATTTTTCAGTGTATGACATTACAATGGAGATAAATAAACAGTCATGCAATCTGAGATACCCTTGCTCTTGATGCTGATTCGGCGAGGGCGACAAAGAACTCGTCTGCTATCCTGCCATCACCTAGCTCCAGAGTCTCGAGGTTTGGCATTGTACAGATACTCTTGGCGTAGGCTTCTGATGCAGCAACCGAAATGTCATTTCCTCCATCGTGTCTTATTGATTCCGACTATGCAGCACAGTAAGAGGTTCAAAAGAGACACAAGTAAAAATTAATTTTCGTGCCTCCACAGAAAACAAAAACACACATTTCATGATTATGATCATGTGATAAGCTACAGTGTATCTGTCTGGAATTAACACAAACACCATACAAATGATACAAGAGCAAGATGAAGGGATATTTCTTGTGGAATGGTATACAGGATGATTGTGATGCTGGTTACAGCTCGTTATTCCAAAGGTTCGTTATTCCAAAGGTTCTTTAGTCCGATGGTTCGTTGTGGCGAAGGTTCTTTATTCCGAAGATTCGTTATTCCGAAGGTTCGTTAATCCGAAAAATGAAGTAAGGTTCGCCATTCCGAAGGCTCGTTTATCCGAAAATGAAATAGAGTTCGTTATTCCGAAGGTTCGTTAATGCGAAAAAACAAAGGTTAGTTATTCCGAAGGTTCGTTGATGCGAAATGCAATAGGGTCTGTAAATGACCTTTGGGATACCAAGATATGTTTCATTTTCGGATTAACGAACCTTCGGAATAACGAATCTTATTTCATTTTCAGATAAATAAACCTTCAGAATAACAATCCTCATCACATTTCGGATCAACAAACCTTCGGAGTAACGAACCTTCGTAATAACGCCACAAATGTTCGGATTAACGAACCTTTTTTCATTTTTGGATTAACTTACCTCTAGGTACAGGGAATTTGTGTGTTTCGGATTAACGAATCTCCGAAATAATGAACCTTCGGAAAAACGAACAAGACCAGTGAGGATATACATGATTCACCTTGTCGATTTCTTCTTTTTTTTCAGAAAATACAAGGGACAGAAAATGGTTCATTGGTAACAGAAAGAACCAGAGCCCTTTACGCCTCTATGTCAAAGAAACTTTCAAATTCTGTTGGAAAGACTAAAAAAGTCTTTGTATCACGGAGAACCTTGTCAACATTGATTTTTTTCGTGATATGAACATAAAATAATAAACACAGAACTCTGCTCTATTTTTCAGTGTATGACATTACAATGGAGAGAAACAAACAATAATGCAATGTGATATACCCTTACTCTTGATGCTGTTTCGGCGAGGGCGGCAAAGAACTCGTCTTCTTCATTACCTAGCTCCGGGTTCTTACTGTTTCGAATGGTACCGATACTCTTGGCGTGGGCTTGTGACACAGCAGCCCGTATGTCAGGTCTTCCAAAGAGTATCATTGATTCCAGCTATGCGTACAGTAAGAGGGTGTAAAGAAGACACAAGTAAGAAATCATTAAGTGCCTCCCCAGAAAAGAAGGCAAAACAAACAAACAATCAAACAAACGAGCACACAAGCCACAAAGTCATGAGACAAGCAGTCTTTCAGGATTCAACTACAAACTTTATCTTTTTATAAGGGTATGTCACATGTTAACCAATACAGATATGCAAATGAAACAAAATAATTTAAGATGGGAGAATTATTGCGTAATGTCATGCAGGACAATTGTTAGGCTATACAAGGTTCGCCTTGTCGATTTTCATCAGAGACTACCACGAAATAAAGGTTTAGCTGTAAAACGAAGAGCCAACAGCCTGTCATGCCTTAATGTCAAAGAAACTTTCAGCTTCTGCTGTAAAGACTGATAAAGTCTTTGAAACACGGACAACCTTATCAAACATTGGATTTTCTCTACTATGAACAAGTGATAACACAGAACTCTGCTCTTTTTTTCAATGTACGACATTACATTGGATATAAACAAACTGTAATGCAATGTGAGATACCCTTGCTCCTGATGCTGCTTCGGCGAGGGCGATAAAGAACTCGTCTGCTATCCTGACATCACCTAGCTCCAGGGTCTTAAGGTTTGGCATGGTACAGATACTTTTGGCGTAGGCTTGTGATGCAGCAGCCGAGATGTCAGGTCCTCCATCGTGTTTTATTGATTCCAACTATGTAGTACAGTAAGACGGTGAGAAGTATACGCAATTAAGAACTCATTTAAGTGCCTCCAGAGAAAAAAAGCAATCAAAATAAAACACACACACATAAGACACATAGTCAGGTGATAAGTAATATTTCAGATTTTTACCGCAAGCTTGTAAGGTTCTCAAGCGTGTGTTAATGATTCAGGCGATGTAGTACAGTAAGAACGTGAAAAGAAGGCACAAGTAACAGCTAATGTAAGTGCCTATCTGAAAAAAAAAAGACACATAATCATGTGATAAGCAATATGTCAGGTTGTAACATCAACCTTTATTACTTTATTAGAGTATCATACGTTGGAAAGAATAAAAAAGTCTTTGTACCGCAGACAACCTTATTAAACATTGCGTTTTCTTTTTTCTGCTAAGAACATAAGATTACACAGAAATTTGCTCCATTGTTAAATGCATGGCATTTTAGTGGAGAAAAACAAACTGTAATGCAATGTGACGTACCCTTGCGTCTGACACTGTTTTGGCAAGGGCGGCAAAGAACTCGTCTGCTATCCTGACACCACATAGCTCCAGAGTCTTAAGGTTTGGCATGGTACAGATACTCTTGGCGTAGGCTTGTGATACATCAGCAGAGATGTCAGGTAATCCAGCGTGTGTTATTGATTCCAGCTATGTAGTCCAGAAAGAGGGTGAAAAGACACAAGTAAGAGGTCATTAAAGTGCCTACCTAGAAAAAGAAAACAGAAAAGACACATAATCATGTGATATGCAATCTCTCATATTTTACCATCAACCTTTATGACTTAATTAGAGTATTATCTGTTGGAAAGAATAAAAAAGTCTTTGTACCACAGACAAACTTAACAAACATTGTGTGTGTGTGTTTTTTTTTTTTTTTGCTAAAAACGTAAGAAAACACAGAAATTTGTTCCTTTGTTAAGTGTATGGAATTACAATGGAGAAAAACACAAATTGTAATGCAAAGTGAGATACCCTTGCGTCTGACGCTGTTTTGGCAAGGGCGGCAAAGAACTCGTCTGCTATCCTGACACCAAATAACTTCAGAGTCTTAAGGTTTGGCATGGTACAGATACTCTTGGCGTAGGCTTGTGATACATCAGCGGAGATGTCAGGTAATCCAGCGTGTGATATTGATTCGAGCTATGCAGTATTTTAAGAGGGTGAAAAGAAAATACTAAGGGGCAATTCCGCAATTAGGTGGACATGACATCGATAAAAGAAATGTGCCTCTTTGTCTTATTCTTTAATTTAGGTATCAACTAATACCATGCTGTTTACCAAGGTCTTTCGAATTCAGTAGATTTATTTTTCGTCGTATCCGGGCACTTACCCCCTGGGCAACTACTCTCCGGATAACTATCACCCGGATAGTTACCCCCAGGTCTATTCCCCCCTAGGGCAACTACCCCCCGGACAACTACCCTCCTAGGGCAATCACCCCCCAGGGCCATTACCCCCTACGACAACTACCACCCGGTCATCTAACCTCCTAGGGCAACTACCCCCAAGGGCAATTACCCCTAGGACATCTACCCCCCGGATAACTACCCCCTGGGTAACTACCCCCTGGATGACTACCCCCCCGGATACCCCCCCCCCCCCGATAACTACCACCCGGATAACTACCCCTGGATAACTACCCCCCGGAGAACTACCCCCCAGTTAACTACCCCCCCCCCGTACCCCCTGGATATCTACCCCCGGAAAACTCCCCCTGGGTAACTACCCCCCCCCCGATAACTACTAGTACCACCCGGATAACTCCCCCCCCCCCCCGATAACTACCCCCAGGATAACTACCATCCGGATTACCACCCCGAGATACCCTCCCCCCTCCCCATAACCATACACCGACCCCCCCCCCCCCGCCACCTCCTGATAATTACCCACTGGACAACCCTCCCTCCCCCACCCCGAATGTTACCACACACCCGTTGTAATTTTTCCATAAGTTCACGACACCATATCAGAAGACTAAGCTCATGTAGGCCCTACATTAATGCACCTTTCTCTTACACTGTCATCATTTACTCTTTTGGCTTGTCATCTTCTACCATTATAACATATTAGACGATAAACATAAGAAAAGGAGAGGTGATTTCACTGCAATTCATATTCCCTTAACATTAGCGAGGGACCCTTCGATATAAAGCCATAGTTTCTGATAGGATCCGGGCACGGTTTTATGAAAGTTATCAGTCCTGACAAGCTGTCAGTTCCACACAATTACCAACCGTTGTAGGTCAATCAAAGCAGGTCCATGGTAACAAGTCAGTGACTCGAGCTTATCAATCAAGCAGAACCCATGGTTTTATTGAAATTAATAGAGACTAACAAGATGTCATAACTGGCAACTTTCATCAAACGGTGCCCTAATCTGTCATTTGAATAAAATTACAGTTTATTTTACATACAAGTAGAGTTGTGCTAGTTTTCAAATTAAATGTTCTCGACACTTTAAAGGGATCGTACAGTTTTGGTTCAGACCTAATTTCAGGTTTCTAACATTTTTTTGGTCAGATAATGAGAAACATCTTATGAAATATGAAAGAGCATGTAATTCTTTGAGGAATTCAACGTTTATTTGATGGAAATTGGTTTTGAAATGGCTGAGATATCCAAAAAAGTGTGATTCTAATAAAACGTGGGACCCACATTTTATTACGATCGCTTTGTTTTACTTTGTTTTTCAACGTTTCAGTCATTCCAAACCCGATTTTCATCAAATACACTTTGAATTCCTCTTAAAATGGTATGCTCTGTACTATATCGTCGGTGATACGGCGAACCGACGAAAACCGCCGCGCAGCGCAAAAACACAATTCCGAGAAAATCGCATTTGAAAAAAATGGGTAGCGTCAATGCACTAATTTCATACCTTCTCCCCGTCAAACTGATGAGATGTTTGGAAAGTGGTAAGAGTGAGAGTTATGCTTTCAGAAAATGTTGTTTTCACTTTAATATTTTGCACATGTTTAGTTCATGTCACGTACATTATTTCATAAAATAACAACTACTTGATCGGGCACCATCTTGGGTATGTACATTAGGGTCAAAGGTCATAAATGTTTTATCCTGTATCTTGGTGAATACATGCCCTATCTTTCCCATATTTTGCACACGCAAAGACCATGTTACAAGAATCATTTTACGAAATAACCACTTTTTGCTTAGATGCCATCCTGGCTGTGCAAAGTGGGGTCAATGGTCAAATATACTTCATTCTGTATCTTCGTTACAGTGTATACGGAATTTGGTACCAAAGATGGCAGGTCTGACTCGCTTTTCTAAATGAGATTCCAAACATTACACGGCGAATGTCCCTAAACACAGATGAAACCTGTATGGTCATGCCTAAAGTATGTATTTGTTGCTGTATCTTCGTTATCTAGTGTATACAGAAGTTGGTACCAACGATGACAGATATGACTCCCTTTCCTAAATGAGAATCCAAACATCACACGGCCAATGTCTCTAAACACAGATGAAACCTGTATGGTCATGCCTATTGCGATCAGACCTCGAATTATTGATTGAAAAAAAAAAATCGGATCATCTTAATTTGTCAGTAATGACAAATTACAATCTCTAGTTCTTATACGGTTCGTTAGTCCGAAAATGATAGGAGTTCAAAACGTTCGTTAATTGGAACATTACAAAAAGAATCGTTAATCCATGGTGGAAAAAGGTGAGTACCTTTACACAACTTAAAAATTGCAATCCTTATAATCGTCTTATAAGATAAATAAATCTTTGAAATAAGTAACCTTTCTCATATTTTTTTTATTAACAAACTTAATTCACTTTCGGATTCTGAATAGTGAACCGTTCTCATTTTTTGATTTATAATTAACGTTCAGAATGACGAACCTCATTTCATTTTCAGATCAACGGACCTTCGGAAAATGAACAATATATTATTTTGATCTAAATTATGAACTTTCGGAATGATTCTTCGGAAGTGCGAACCTTCAGACAAACAAACCATCGGAATCCCGGGAATGGCGAGACTTCGGTATAAGGAGCCTTCGGATTAACGTACTTAAGTAAGAAAAGAACCTTTGGAATGGCGAACTGTAACCAAATCCTACATCGTCATTTGATGAAATATCAGTATGGCATCTCCGTGATTCCTGGCAAATGATACAAAGAACTTCGTTTCCTGTAGTAATAATATTCTTTTTATTAACCCGTTTAGGACATGTCCCGAGTATACTCGGGCTGACGTTTTCCAGGCTGTGGACTGGTCCCGAGTATACTCGGGCTGAGAGAGTGAAATGAATACGCATTTTTAAACTTAGAATTTCACCAACAATACGATGCCTATGTTAAAAATGAATTATATTTTGTGGGACTACATACATCAAAGTTGCCATCTGAGTACATTTTGTGATGATTGGTCATATCTTATGTCTATAAACAAGCAAAATATTGACAAACATGAGTGCAATTTTCACGACATTCAGACCTTCGCAACGGTCGGGAAACTGACCAATGACGAGCGACCAGCTGCACGCTCTGGCGATCTCATTTGCATCGGTATGCAAATTGTCACACTCAAGTGAAAAGCGTGCGTGCGGCGGTCAAGACCGTTGCGTGCACGCACTTACCTTATTAGCACACATTTACATGATAAAGTATTGTGGCATACTACTTCATGTTATATCAGTAATGTAATGTCGTACTTACGGATTTGCTATGAAAGCCATCTCGGCATGGCAACCTGCTTACCATTATTGGCATGAAATGTTGGCCTTCTTCTTCCGCTAATGCCGAGTCATGGGATCTATCAAAACTCAGCAAATTGAATAAATTCAAAAGTAAATCTTTTCCGTGTCCCTGCATGTGATGTGTGTGAATGTTTTTGTGTCTGTTTGTTATCATGACAGCGATGTTACTTGTAGTTGTTTGAAGAGTTTTACCGTCATGGATAATATTCTGATTGTGTTATAAAATCGTTTAAAAAAAAGAGATCACTTGGCCAAGAACAAACCGAGTAGGGGATGTACTGCATACAAACAACGCAGTCGATTGTGCTACTTCATTGAAGTCGTATATTCATCATGGCGTAACACAGCGTCACATGTGCACGTGTTATGGGTGAGAATATTTTGAATAGACCAGCTGGCAAGAGTATCAGGTTATATTGTATATTTATGAATAGACAGGATGTAGATACAAAAACATTCCTAGACAGACCCTCTCGTAGACGCAATCTAAAAGGGCAGGGGATTATGAGCATAATAGAGAAGGTCAAAGGTCAATCACTGACAGTCTTTTCGTTTCTGTACCGGTCCATATAGAATGGATGTTAGCGATGTGCTTCGTATGTATATGTAACCATAACTTTACGGTTGTTGGGAATTGAATGTGCAAGTTCTCATGTGCTTGTTCCAAACATTAATTTATTATAGAAATTAAAATGCATCAACGAAATGCGCTGCAATAAAGCGAATAAACATGCCACATGGCACAAATTTTCTCTCATATATACGTTTATAGCATTTGCGAGAAATTGTCTATAAAAAAAACGATCGGTATTTGGTATTTGCAGCAGTTCAAAAAAGTATATTAGATAGAATTATATCCCATATTACGTTGATAGTGAGATTGGTGATTTCGACTGTTTAGTCTGTATTTCTTTTTTTATGAATTCTTTATAATACGCTTATTTTCTGCTGCAGTTGCTCGATGAATTATTTAAACGTTTAGAAATCTGGGGTTTTTAGTCCATTTCTTTCGTAAGTTCATAAGTCAAAATGATTTTGCTATCATTGAGTTGCAAGGATTTTAGCCATACGCCACTGCTTGTAGTTCAATCCATTTTCAGTCAATCGTATATGACAACTCATGCCGAAAAAAAAAAAAATCTATTTTTCATTCAAATTGTAGAAAACGCTCAAAATTCGCGAAGCGGTTATTCAATTCTGCGTAAGACGGAGTTGTGATTATGGAGCGCTTCAATTGTAGCACTCGACTTTTTGGGAGTAAGGTATTTCGAGCAGTAAAAGTACGAAATGCTCTTCTTTTTATTTGATGTAATTAATGTTTTAATGCTATCACTAAAGTGGTTTAAGCACTTATTGTGCATGTGTCTTCTCTCTATCTACCTCCGCGTTAAGGTACATGCTTTCAATCGAATTATAGACTTCATGAAATCGCGTTGCAGCATTTTCATATTCATTAACGACTGCAGCAAATGCTCGTTTGCTTTATGCATTATGCATATTGAATGAGAAAAGTACTTTATGTTCTGTCTTTTATCGGGGGATGATTGGTAAACACAATGAAATGAATATTGATTTACACTCTTGACAGAAGAGAAGATCATATCAGGGGAATTAGCCCTCTGCTATGAGAGATCGAAGAATGTTAGGAGAAATGGTGTAATTTCAAAAAACATGTTGTCTTTTCGTTAATTTTTGAAGTGATGTAACGATGTTAGGCCTTCAAGCCTGTGTGGCATGTGCTCGCTATTCTTCCATGGTCATGCCGACTTCTTCAGCTTCCAGGTGGCCAACCTTTTGTTGCTAAATTGAATGAACTTCTCCGACGAACTCGGAAATGCTACCTGCGACTGTGTTTGAAAAAAAAAAAAAAAAAAAAAAAAAAAAAAAAAAACTCTCACATACAGACGAATATGAGTTCTCGATTGGCATTCTAGATTGAAATGTGTTCATGCTACATTTTTGAAGTGATAGGATATAGTGAAAGGAAACCAAAGCTGAATGACCATCTTCATGGAGCTATATTTTTTGTTGGCGATTATGAATTACATAACTATGAAATTGAAAGACAAACATGCGCAAAAAACGACTGCAAAATCTTTGCATAATGTACCATTTTGTAAACTCAAGTTTGCCACTTTCCTTTTCCTTTATGATACATTTGCTTCGATTAGTGCTCCTTCATTCTATTTAATTACATTTCATCACTTTCCTTTCCAGCTATCCACTTCACTACCGTCTACAGACGTATAGATCGATTATTATCATTGATGGTGGTGGTCACTTCTCCAAGATATCTGGCCCGTTATATATGTATATATATATATATATATATATATATATATATATATATATATAATCTAAAAAGATATTATAATAACGGCAAACCTAGCCGTGTGTAACATTACATTTCGATAACAAAAGTGTGATCGGATTACCATCCACCAAACAAAATTTAGAAGACCACCATATTTCTCTCCCCCCTTTCCATCTCTCTCCCTCTCTTTCCCGTAATCCAATTCTTCATTATCATCTATAAATGTGTGGACTGAATATTATCATTGATGGTGACGATCACTTCTCGAGGATACTTTGCCTGTATTATAAATACAATCTTAAAAGATGTTACCATAACACAAATTTTATAGGCAAACCAAGCTGTGTATAATATTACATTTCGTTTGCAAAAGAGTGTTCGGATTACATCCATCAAACATAATTTAGAAGACCAGCCTATTTTTTTCTCTCTCTCTATCTCTCAATCTTTCTTCTTATTGCATAGACTCCAGTGTTTCGCCTGAAGACCGGAAGACCTCATAAATGTTATATCAAATATACATATTCATCAAAACAATTATCTTTCCTCTTAGTGATGACTTTTTATCATATGATAAATAGCTTATGTATTATCACTGTGTTAAATCTTATTTCACGTGATTCGTAATGAGCAATATCTTCCCGGCAGTACGATAGAGTTATAACTCAATCGTAAGATTGCACTGGTAAAATTGGCAGCATTTAAACCCCAACAGTAAAATCACAAATGCGCTCGTTGATATCTTTTATTTATCCCATGGAAACCTAAGTCATATCTGTAGGCAGTCATGATTGGATAGTTTCAGAAAGCAAACGTCTTTACACACAAAAACTTCAGTGTGGATTGCAGGTACCGCAAGAGCATGGATTTTTTCAGATTTAGTCATCATTAGTAGTCAAAAACAGCAAGAAAGATGCAGTGATTTATTTGAATTTTGAACATTCCATCAAGCTCTTGTCAATATTATGAAAAAAATAATTGCTGAAACAAAACCAAGAAACAAATTCAAATGAAAGATTGGTCTGCGAAACTCAACTTTGATGATGCTTGAAGTTTTTTTTTTCTTTCTTTTCTGTCATACTTACGAATGACAGCCTGATTATGTTATAAGATCGTTCAAAAAATCTACTTGGCCAACGAACCAACTAGAGGATTTACTGTATAATATTCATACAACGCAAGAGCCGATATTGCCACTATGGGGTCCTATTCATCATGGTAAAACACAACCTAACATATGCGAGTGTTTTAGCCAAGAATACTTTGAATAGACCAGAGTATCAGGTTACATTGTACCTCCTTGAATAGACAGGATGTTGATACAAAAACAGTCCTAGACGCGCTCGTAGACGCCATCTGAAAAGTCGGGGATTATGAGCATAATAGAGAGGTTCAAAGGCCGATTACAGATAGTCTCTTTTTTCTGCACCGGTCCATATAATGCATTATGGTGATGTGCTTCGTATGTATTACGTAACCTCTTTTACGGACTCCAATGATTTTATGTTTGTTGGGAAGCGAATGTGCAAGTTCTCATGTGGTTGTTACCAACATGTTTTCAGTAGAATTTAAACTTCGACAACGAAATACGCTGCAATAAAGCGAGTAAATTATGGCATTTTTTTTTCTCATACGCTTAGCATTCGCCAAAAATTCTAGATACAATTATGATGTTCGGTATTTGATGTATGCAGCATTTCAAAGAAGCAGTCGAAATAAAATAATATCCCATATTACTATGACGCCGACGATAGTGATGTCGACTGTTTGGTCTTTTTTGTTCTAGTTCTGTATGAATTCCTCATAATATGCTCATTTTCGGCTATAGTCGCTCTGTCAATTATTTATACATTTAGAAGTCTGAGGTGTTTTCAGTCCATTTCTTTCGTATATTCACGAGTCAGGTTTTTTTTTTTTCGATCATGGAGTTCAATCCATTTATAATCAGTCAAATATGATAACTTATATCGAAAAAAACACGATTTTTCTTTTTTTATTTTTCTTTGTAGAAAGCGCTCCAAATTTGCGAAGTGGTGATTCAATTTTGCGAGAGACGGAGATGTGATAACCACATCGCTTCAATTGAACACTTTGTTTAGGAGCAAGGTATTTCGGGCAATAAAAGCATGAAATGTTCTTGTCTTATCTCATGTTTATCGATGTAATCACACTTTCTCATGCTGCTATTGAAGTAAGTTATGCACTTATTGTGCCTGTGTATTTCTTTATATATCTACTTATATCTCTGCATTTAGGTACGTATGCCTACATTCATTCATTCCATTAGACTTCGTGAAATCGCATTGCATACATTTTCATATTCATAAACGATTGCAGCAAATGCTCGTTTCCTTTATACATTATGCTTATTGAATGAGATTGTTAGTACTTCATTTTTTTTCTTTTGTGGGGGATGACTGGTAGACAATAAAACAAGTTTGATTTACACTCATGACATAAGAGACGATCATTTCAGCAAAATTAGCCGTCTGTTATGTGATATCAAAGAATGCTGGGAGAAATGACGTTTATTTCAACAAAAATATCGTGTTTTCCTTATTTTTGAAGTGATGTAATAATTTTAGGCCTTCAAGCCTGTGTGGCTTGTGCTTGCCATACTTCCATGATCATGTCGGCTTCTTACAGCTGCCGGATGGCCAACCTTTTTTGTTGCTAAATTGAATGAATTTCTCCGTCGAATGCAAGAGCCGATATTGCCACTATGGGGTCTTACAATTATATTCATCATGGTGAAACACAGCGTAACATGTGCGCGTGTTATAGGCAAGAACACTTTGAATAGACCAGGTGGCCAGAGTATCAGGTTACACTATACCTCCATGAATAGACAGTATGTTGATACAAAAACATTCCTAGGCGCACTCGTAGACGCCATTTGAAAATCTGAAAAGTTGGGGATTATGAGCGTAATAGTATACAAATGATGCACAGGATAGAGTGCGTTAGTGGAGGCGTAGCGCACCCGAGGGTATTTACAATTGTGAAACATGCACCAGGCGAAGCCGAGTGCATGTTGCACTACATTGTAAATACCCGAGAGTGAGCTGCGTCTCCACTAACGCCACGAAATAATTCTGTGCATCATTTGTTTTATAAAATGGGTCGACGTACCTTCCTGGATCAAGATGTCCGAAGATGTTCGTCCCAAACACGTCGCACTCGGAAATCCCGCACATATAAGTACTGTACGTATAAAGAATATACGTACGCCACACATGTTATGCACACAAGAAAGGCCGGCCGGCAGCCCGAACTAGAAGTTGTTTGTTTACAGGATTGACAGCGCGTATAGTAGCGCGGGACGCACTTGTAACAACTGATTGAGTGTGCACTGCTAGTGCAAACATTGTGACGTCGGCCGTGGATCCGATCCGGATGTTAGTGAGAAATACAAGCACACGTGACTCATTTCAGCGCTTCCAATTGGCTACATTCTTGAACCCATTTTATAAAGAAGTTCAAAGGCCGATTACAGACAGTCTCTTTTTTTCTGCACCGGTCCATAGAATGCATTATAGTGATGTGCTTTGTACCCCAATGATTTTATGGTTGTTGGGAATCGAATGTGCAAGTTCTCATGTACTTGTTACGAACATTTATTACAGAATTTTAACTTCGACAATGACATACGCTGCAACAAAGCGAGAAAAAAAGACATACGGCAGAATTTTTTTTTCTCTCTCTCTCATACGCTTAGAATTCACAAATAAAAATTATGATGTTCAGTATTTGATGCTTCCAGCATTTCAAAGAGGCAGTCAAAATAAAATTACATCCCATATTACGACGATACCGACAATGGTGATGTCGACTGTTTAGTCTTTTTTGGTTCTACTTGTGTATGAAATCTTCGTATTATGCTAATGTTCAGCTGTAGTCGCTCTGTCAATTGAGTATATGAATATAAGAATGACCCAAGTCCATGGAAGATCATTTCGAGTAAACTAAAAAAAAAAAAAAAAAAAACTTTTTTATTTGTCCAATAATATTCTATTTAACTGTGACGGGAAGGCAACATTGTATATACAAATTAGAACATATGTTATTATGACAATTAACATTTACATTAATTGTGGAGAGGCCATTTTGTGTGGTGGACTTGGGTCGTTCTTTGATTCATATGGACTTGGGTCGTTCTTTGATTCATATACATGATATTCTGCTATAGAGATGGGAGAAGGATGAGAGAGGGCACTATTATATGAATGTAAGAATGACCCAAGTTCTTCATTCTTACATTAATATAAGATTTAACTCATTCATTTCAGGCACTTCCGGGGGTAATTAGGATTTATCATTTATACACAAGATGAGTCCATGCATAAGCTACAATTTCCCATGTCAAACTGAATTTGACCAAAAATTGGACTTGGGTCGTTCTTATATTCATATACTCAATTATTTATACGTTTAGAAGTCTGGGTTTTTCAGTCCATCTCTTTCGGAAGTTCACAAGTCAAATGATTTCGCGATCATTGAGTTACAATGATTTTAGCATTTATAATCAGTCGAATATGGTAACTCATGCCTAAAAAAAAAATTAAAACTTTTTTTATTTAAATTTGTAGAAAGCACTGCAAATTTGCGAAGTGGTGATTCAGTTTTGCGAGAGACGGAGATGTGATAACCCGTCGCTTCAATTGAACACTCTACTTTGTTTAGGAGCAAGGAATTTCGAGCAATAAAAGCATGAAATGTTCTTGTCCATCTCATATATTGATGTGATAAAATGTTTTCATGCTGCTATTGAAGTGGTTTATGCACTTATCGTGACTGCGTATTTCTTTATAATAATTGCATTATACATCTCTGTCTTTAGGTAGACCTACTTGCATTCATTCCTTTAGACTTCGTGAAATCGCATTGCAGCGTTTTCATATTCATAAACGATTGCAGCAAATGCTCGTTTCCTTTATACATTATGCTTATTGAATGAGAATACTACTTCATTTTCTGTCTTTTATCGGGGATGACTGGTATACACAATAAAACAAATATTGATTTACATTCATGACATAATAGAACATCATTTCAGCAAAATTAATCGCCTGTTATGAGAGATCGAAGAATGTCGGGAGAAATGTCGTTTATTTCAACAAACATAGTCTTTTCCTTATTTTCTGAAGTGATGTTATGATTTTAGACCTTCAAGCTTGTGTGGCATGTGCTCGCCGTTCTCCCATGGTCATGTCGTCTTCTTCTATCAGCTGCCGGGTGGTCAACCTTTTTGTTTCTAATATGAATGAACTTCTCCGACGAACTCGGAAATGCTCACCTGCGACCCTGTTGATTTGATGCGAATCTGAATTCTTGATGGGCATTCTAATTTAAATAGTGGTAATGCTACATTTTTTGAAGTGATAGGATATAGTGAAAGGCAAACGAGGTTGAATGAACATCTTCATGGCGCTATCTTTCTTTTTCTTTTTTGTTGGCGATTTTGAATTACGTAACTACGAAACTGGAAGGCAAACGTACACAAAAAATGACTGCAAAATCTTTGCATAATGTTGTACCCTTTTGCCCCTTTTTTGCCACTTTGCTCTTCCTTTGTAATACATTTGTCTCAATTATTGCTCCTTCATTTTATCTCATTACATCTCATCACTTTCTTTTCCAGCTATCCACTTCTTCATTGACATATACAAACATGTAGATTGAATATTATCATTGGTGATGATCTCTTCTCCAAGATACTCTGCCCATAAAATTTATATATGTATATAAATATATATATATATATATATATATATTTATATATATGTATATATATATATATATATATATATATATATATATATATATATCATATATATATTATATACATAAAACGTAAAAAGATATTACCAAAACACAGGTTGTAGGCTAACCTCATCTTGTATAATTTTACATTACGTTTGCAAAAATCTTTTCAGATTATCTACCGTCCATCAAACAAAATTTAGATGACCAGCCTATTTTTCTCTCCTTTTTTTCTTCTCATTGTATAGACTCCCTGTTTCATCAGTAGAGCTCATACATGTTCTGTCAACTGGCTTGAACAGGACCGGTGTTTTATTCTCTTTTTTTTAATTAAGAAATAACGATACTCATTTTGTTTGGTAATTACTTTTTATAATATATGTCTTGTATCACTGTGTAAAATCTCATTTCACTTGATATATAGTGAATAATATCTTCCCGACATTACGTTGAAGTTGTAAGGGAATCGTAAAATCGCACAGAAAAATGGCAGCATCAAACCCCGATAATAAACTCACAAATCCACTCGATGATCTTTTTTATGTATCCCATGAAAACCTATTATAAGTCGCATGGTCGAAATTTGTAGGTAGTCACGATTGATAATTTCAGGAAGCAAACTTCTTTATACAGACTTCTTCAGGGGATGGCAGGTATCGCGCAAGCGTGGATTATGCATGTTTAGTCGTCTCAAAGAAAGTCAGAAAGATGCAAAGATTTATTGAATATTTAACATTCCAGGCTCTTGTCAACTTTATGGGAATTACTGAAACAGAGCCAAGAAACAAACTCAAGTGGACGTTGTTCTATTACGAAATTCGACTTTGATAAATCAGTACCACCAATTCTACTTGTGATACTACATTGACGTTGATGGTTTGCCTAGTTTTGAAATAGAGCCACGTGCTTCTGTTACAGACACGCGAGCTTTGTATTTGGATACAAGTAGCGGGGACAAACAAGGTGTTCAAGATTTTTCAAACGTTGTATACAATGAATAAACTTCCTTCTGTTTCCAAAATTCCTTGACTAGCTATGGTAAGGAATTTTGTGAACAACAGGAAGTCAAGAGTGGGTTCGTGTGCTTTTGATATCGCCACAATACGAGAATTACTCGCCGTGTCTTATAGTCGTGTAAATGGAAATGCGCAAGCCTGTACACAATCCTCCGATCGATTGCTTTTCAATGAAAGACTTTGAAGGCTAGTAATCAACGGATTACAGTTTCCATAAAAAAAGATTGCCTCCATGAATCAGTAAATTCCAGACAATAATGTAGTAGAAATTTGCGACACCCTCGGCACATCCTGGTGCCCAATAATAAAAGACGCTATTCATTTGAGTTGACGAGGGAACGTAAATTGACGATCGTACAGTACATGAAGTTCAAACCGCGCGCGCGAACCCAGATAGCGAAGGGAATCGACATTATTATTCATGAGCGGTCGTTAATTATCCAATCAGAAAGCGGATTCCTACACCGCATACACGGCAATTTGATGATTGGGTAAAGCGGGACCGTAAGTCACATCCCCTTAGTAACCCTCGGTTCGCGCTCGATTTTGGAAAACCTGCCCGTCTGTGGGGGTGTTCGCTCGCCAAAACAAACCGTCCTATACGGGTTAAAAGTAAGAGTTGGGGGAGGGGGCAATGACCCGGGAGGTAGTTATCCAGGGGGTAATTGACGTGGTGCACTGTCCTGGGGGTAATTTTCCTTTTGATAGTTATATAGGGGAGGGGGAGTTGTAGGACTACTTATCCGGGGTAATCATCCATGGGAAGTTATCGGAGGGGGTAGTTATCGGGTGGAAGTTATATGGGGTCTGGTTATCGGAGGAGGGGTTAGTTAACCTGGGGATAATTATCCTGGTGGTAATTATCTGGGGGTAGTTGTCCGGAGGGTAATTATCCGGGGGGTAATTCTCCGGGGGATAATTATCCGGGGGGTAATTATCCTGGGGTTAGTTATCCGGGGGTAGTTACCCAGGGGGTAGTTCTCCGGGGGGTAGTTACCCAGGGGATAGTTCTCCGGGGGGGGGGGGGGGGGGGTAGTTATCCAGAGGGTAGTTCTCCGGGGGGTAGTTAGCCAGGGGGTAGTTCTCCGGGGGTTAGTTACCCAGGGGGTAGTTCTCCGGGGGGTAGTTACCCAGGGGGTAGCTCTCCGGGGGGGGGGGGGGTAGTTATCCAGGGGTAGTTATCCGGGAGGGTAGTTATCCATGGGTAGTTATCCGAGGGGTAGTTATCCAGGGGGTAGTTTTCCTAAGGGGAATTGCCCTGGGGAGTGATTGCCATAGGAGGGTAGTTGTCCGGGGGTAGTTTTTCTAGGGGGTAATTACCCTGGAGGGTAATTGCCCTTGGAGGGTAGTTGTCCGCGGGGTAGTTACCCTAGGGGGGAATTTTCCTGGGGGGTAATTATCCGGGGGTGATTTTCCAGGGGGTAGTGTTCCTCGACCCATTTTTCGTATTTATTGATTTTGCGTGATCTAAAACCATCATTTAAAATGTACATGTGGGACTGGAACCGCTGAAATTCACTTAAATGCAAATTGCAGTGGGTTCCTTGGATATTTTTCCGTAAAGTTTTCTTGAAGGGTAAAGGATAAATACATTTAAATACTCCAGAAGTCATGTTACATTTTGTCAATTACAAAGGGGGTGAAATGACCTGCGGATTTACTCCGGACAAATGTAACGTCACTAACCGTAACGTTACTAACCATGCTTTTGGGGGTCTAGCTAAAAAATCATCGGTCGAACTGTTAAAAATATTTGCGTGAACATTTGTAATGATGCAATAATTAAAATTAATGCAAAACGTTCTTTGTAGTAACTTAAATTTTTGCACACTTTCTATAACAAGACATTTATTTTTTTTTCATGTCCTTTTTATTCGTAACGTTACTAACCAGCCCTTTAGTGCCATAGCAATTTTAATAATTGTTGGAATGTATTCATTCTTTTCTATATCAAAAACCTGGGAAGGGTGAACATGTTTTAACATGATTTTGCCTTATAATGAACAAATGGTGATTTAGCCGTAAAAATAAATATCTAAATTTGTTGAAATGTAACATTACTGCGGAATTGCCCCTACACGAAAGAAATCAGTTAAGTGTCTCTCCAGAAACACACACACACCAACACACACAAGACGCATAATCATTTGATAAGCAATATGTCAGGTTATAACCACAAGCTTTAGTACTTTATCTATGTATGTCACATGTAAACTATAAGAGATGGACAAATGATACAAACTGAAGTTGAAGAAATAATTGTGCAATGACATACTGGGTAATTATGAGGCGATAGTTTTTTTCACCATGTCGATTTTCATGACCGACTAGCGTGGACTTTTAATGGTTTAGTTATAACAGGAAGAACCACAGCCTATCACGCCTTTTTGTCAAAGAAACATTCAATTTCTGTTGAAAAAAACTAAAAAAAGTCTTTGTACCACGGACAACCTTGTCAAACATTGTATTTTCTGTACTGTTAACATAAAATAACACAAAAATCTGTTTTTGTTTTTGTTTTTTGTCGATGAACAACATTACATTAGAGTAAAAAACAAAATGTAATGAAATGTGAGATACTCTTGCTCCTGATGCTGATTCGGCGAGGGCGACAAAGAACTCGTCTGCTATCTCGACAGAAGTTATCTCCAGAAGCTTAAGTTTGGGCATGGTACAGATACTCTTTGCGTAGGCTTGTGATACATCAGCAGAGATGTCAGGTAATCCAGCGTGTTTTATTGATTCCAGCTATGCAGTATTTTAAGAGAGTGAAAAGAGGAAAGGAAG